>NC_031498.1:23129081-23150590 GCF_000237925.1 Schistosoma mansoni | reverse complement strand
TCAGGGTTTTCCAACTCCCCTAGGTCCTAGGTGGACCCTCCATGTCCACCAACCCGGTTAAAGCGCCGGACATTCGCTTTTCGTCCTATCACTTTCGTAAACAACACCCCCGCCACGAGAAGGCAGAAAGTATCCAATCCCTCAGGGAACAAACCTACATGTATTCATTTTCTTTTTTTTTCACAATATGTAGCATGTTGATGTAGTATCCAGTACTGTTATTCATATGTTAATGAACAAGAATGCTATTTTAAATATTTCACTTACTTACTTTAACAATGGATATGATTTTGCAAAGTATCAATGTTTTCCGCTTAATCAAAGATACATCCGCATACTGTATTTGAATGCAATCATATAGCATGCAAAGTCAATGAGTATTACATAATTATTATTGTTATTAATATTACATTGAAAATTCTGATTTATTTTTTATGTAGGTTAGATCCAACCATGTTGAGTTCATCACAATCTCGTTTACAGCAAGGTTTTTTCACATTGAGTCCAGCTAGTGGAATTGTTCCACCTGGTAATGCACAAATTATCACAGTTGATTGTTTGGCTTCTTCGTTAGGTCAATGTTTAGAAGTTAGTTGTTAGTTGTTAAAAATCAAATTTTCTTTTGCTTTTAAAGTTTATAATACTATCAGAGTGAACTTTCGGCATTGTTGAAATTATTAAACTATTTATATCACCGTGTGTTGTCGAACACAATTAGTAAGTTGTAAATGTAGCACAATATTCGAAATCAAAACGAGGACATCTGAACAGAATTCTCGTTGAATAGCAAGATGTTAGCTCCGAAAACTTAGATAAACAGAACTAACTGTTTGTATTTTCCAACATCACTATCATTGACTGCAGCTCATATTATATAAAAATTGTATTCTATTGTAAGTTCCTAGCTTCATTTATAAGAACAGAAACTCAGATATTGTAATGGCGGCATTGGATTTGAATAACTACGAGGCTAATTTATGTCCAATTAAATTATACTTGTAATTTATGGGAAGGTATCCTAATAAAAAATTTCAACCACAAACTAATTCAACTCTACGCATGCCGTCGTTTGTCCATAGCAGATGCAAAGGTCAAAGATTTAGAAAGTCATTGACCGAGTATATGAGTTTTTATATTAACTCAACATTTGCGACAAACAGACAATATTCCTATCAACTAACTATAAAACTGTCTCCTATTATAGATCCCATAGATAGTTTATTCACATCCCTTTTATCAAGTACTGTTAACTGCTGGAGAGAAAATAGCTTTTTCCTGCAAAAGATTTCGAAGATTCATTCGAAACAATACTTCTGAGTCATTCTGGGCTAATTTCATCACTATTGTTCACTTAAAATGTGTCTCCCTCTTCAAGTGATCTTCATCACTGTTATTTACAAACTTCAGAAACTACAACATTCATTACATGGAAGGATTTTTCTCACTCAGTTATATCAAATATTATCCATTACATTTTGATTGAAAACCGTTGAAGGCTTACTAAAGTTTTTGAAATTGTTGTGATTACTGTATAAGCTAGAATGATGGTTTAGATCTGAAACTCAGGATAATAAGCTTCGTTCTGCTGTATAATCTGAACCAAATAATTTCATTGTGGATCTTTCTTCAAGAACACAACATCATTGAAAAAGTACTAGAATTCACATACTGATTGATATCAACTAACTGATCCGAGATGGTCGATCAACCACTATATATATTCAACACAAAATTATCATATCTGTTATCAAATTACAAAAACATTTAGAATCAGATAACTTCAATCGGAATTCCAAGTATGCCTCTTACAACAACTGGAATGACAATTATTACAGGATATACGTATACCAACTAAGACTAATCAAAATTCAGCCAAGCAGTACTTTTGAAACCCATATACTTTAAAATGAAATTCATACCCGTCATTTATTACTTAATTACGCCTATTACCCCTTGTAGACGAGCATAGGCCGACTACCAGCATTCTCTGTTCAACTCTGTCCTGGGTAATCCTTTTGATTCCTATCTACTATTCCTTACGAAATGTGTTCCTTGGTCTTCCTCTATTCTTTTTTCCTACAGGATTCCGAGTTAGCACTTGCCTTGTGATTCAGTTTGTTGATTTCTGTAATGTATGTCCTATCTATCACCATCGTGTTTTCCTAATTTCCTTCTCAGCTGGAAGCTAGTTTGTTCTCTCCCAAAGTAGGCTGTTGCTAATGGTATCCGGTCAACGTGCATTGAGTATCTTGTGTAGACAATTATTCGCAAATACTTGTACCTTTTTGATAATGGTTGTAACAGTTCTTCACGTTTCAGCTCCAAGCAATAGAACTGTCTGGATGTTCGTATTGAAGATTGTGACTTTGATATTTGTTGACGGATGTTCCGAGTTCCATATGTAGAAATGAAGTCCTTGCTTTTCCAATCCTCGCCTTCACATCAAGATCAGATCCTCCTTAATCGTCGATGGTGCTACCCAGTCACGTGAAAGTCTCCATCTCTACCAAAGCTTCTCCATAAAGTGTGAGTAGGTCGATGCTCTCTGTCTTGCATTTGAGGATCTTGGTTTTTCCCTTATGTATGTTGAGGCTTACTGTTGTAGAGATTGCTGCTCCACTGACTATCCTGACCTGTATTTGTTGATATGTATGGGATAAAAGAGCTAAGTCAGCTATGTGGAGCTACGTCAGCTTCTCTCCTTGTTCTAACGTCATCCATTGAATTTTTTAATGATCTGTCTGGTTCTCTGTGGTGTGACCTGGTGAGATCCATGTAGCTTTTTGTATGATTTTGTGTGGGAATATTGTGCCGCCTATAACCAATTTGTTGAATGCACATAGATTCGCGAATTTCTCGCCATTCTTCTTTTCTCCCAGTCAATCCATTTCGTCCTGTGATATCTTCACACCCGATTTTGTCCATTACGACTTTGACGTTTAGATCTCTTATCACTATTGTCAGGTGGTTCCCTCAGCACTTCGCTATGATCGATTGCAGCCTCTAATAGAACTGATCTTTAACGTCGTCGTTGCTATCATTGGTGGGCGTGTAACATTGGATAATATTCATTGTGATTTCCTCCTTCGTTGCTTTGATGGACCTTTTTATCATTCTGGATCCATGAGATTCCATCCTATGAGCGCATTTCGTGCTTCTTTGGACAAAATCAGAGCGACTTCCTGAGTGTTTGGAGCATTTTTCTTCGTGCCTGGAGTACAGATACATCTCTCCTGAATGTGATATTTTCTGTCCAAGTTGCATCCAACGGGTTCCACTGATTCCCAGAACCGTAAAGTTGTCTTTTCTCATTTCCGTAATTATTTCACTGGTCCTATCGATCTTCCACAGTGTCTGGAAATTCCATTTACCTATTAAAGTTGTTGCTCTGGTTATTAGAAGGGTAATCAATCTCCTGGCTTCCGAAGATTATCAACTTCCATCATGTGGCGTCATAACTCTTCCTTCAACTCGGAGAACAGGGTTTGAATGGTTTAACTTGTTTATTCTGGTTAACGTTTTTCTAACAAGCCTGCTTTCTACGGGATGGGATTGCTGACCTCATACCTAACCCTCCTCCTTTGTGTGGGCTTTAGATTAGCAGTAGCCCTAGAAGAGCTTTAAGCGGAGTTATACCCGTCGTGCAAGCGAGTATTTGTTTGGAATCAGTAGCCAAAAGGGCCACGCGACTACACTTAAAGCAAACGGTACTGGGTTCTAGTTCATGGGTGAACATCAACTCAGAGTTTCAGATACATCCAGTTGACGAATTCCAAATTGGATTGAATACTCACACTTGACTACACTGCTAGCCACATTCCATCTATTCTATGTATGTTATTATTAATGACAGTTATTCTACTAATGTCAACAAATTTTATGTTATTAGGAATTAACGATTGAAATATCTGATCGTGATATGAAATTATATCCACATGGAATACCGTATCATCTTAAAGCTGAAGGGGATCTACCATCAATTGAAACCAATGACCCTTCAATAATATTTGAAGAACATCATGTTTGCAAAAATCTGAGCGTTTTAGATTTGCCTGGTCTGTCAGATACGGTATGTATACATTTATGTGAATAAAAATTATCATTTTTATTATTCATTCTTGTTAATTTTGTTAAGATCAAAATAATTAAAAACCTTCAAGCACTAGACGGCCGTTTTATCATATTACGGGGCTCTTCTTCAGTGGATATTCCCAATTCCGCACATAGGAGCTGTACTCATGATCTTCAGTCTGGAGCACGGACCTCTTGACCAAGGAACTGGGGTCCAGTGGTTTACAGGTCTACTTTCAATCAACTGATGATTTTTCGCTACCACCTTCCATTGTGTTTGATAAGTAATTGTTCCACACTCTACACTGTTTAGATCCATTGGTCACGGCTCCCAGGTTTTCAATTATTGTTTAACCTAAATCGGTTTGTGAAATCAATAAAATTCAAAAATTTCCACAACCTCATTTGATTACTTTTCCATACTTATATAACTTTATTAAGTGAATTCAGGTTGAAACATGGTGACTGATTGTCTAGTCACATATTTTATTATAAGATTTTGTTATCTGTTAACCATTTGATCAGAAAATCGTCCGTGAAATCTCATATATTAGGCGCATTTGTGGACTGCAGGAGAGTCTTAATCTAAGATCAGACGACTATCTATTGTTTGCTTGTTTTTAGTGTTTCTTTAGCTAAAGTCAATCTGTAACGATATCTATCATCGAAGATAACGTGATTACCGCCAAGTGTTGGATAAATATTGAACTAATGATTATGAAAAATTATTTGGTGCTACAGTTTTTTTCTATTATCGTTCTGTATTTACTTCACTTGTGGTACTGGTGAAATGTCACCCTGTAAAGTAAGGGGTGACTAAACTGTGCATCAGTTTGTACTGTTTTTGTCTTATGACTGTGAAACATGAACTTCAAAGATTTGTTTATGCTGGAGACACCGACTGAGCGATGCTGAGGTTATGTACATGGAATTAGATAAACATGGCGAATTGTTTGATAAGGTGTTAAATCTTTATCAACTAAGTAGGTTGGCATATGTATTTTGCATCTCTAACCATCGTCTATCTCTGAGATTTTCACAATCAATGGTTAGAAATATTGTATGGTATGTCTTAGAATCGGTCATAATGATGCAAATATGTCTACTCTTCATCTTTTCATAGATCATGAGTTAAAAACTATTTTAGCCCTTATATTCAGAGAATTTACTCTTCTCAAATCATATTCTTTACACCTTAGTGTTTTTTATACTATCACTGATACTAATATAACTTCTACTATCTTAAAATATTATCTTCATAATGTCATCTTGCTGTGCTGATATGATATAACCAGTTAAGCTTATCCATATGTCCCAGATTCTACGTTACTTATAACTAACAAACTGAATGAGTTACATTGATTGTAAGATTTTTAGCTCCTATTTTAATGAAAAATAACAATATCTTTTCTTATTGTATAATTTATTGATAGATTTCATCTGGCAGTATATATGGAATTGAAGAAAATCGCTTTGTTTATAGAAATGTATTAGTTGGTTCACGTGTTGTTGCACGTTTTCGTATAGCTAATCGAAGTAATGTACCAGCAGAAGTTTCATTTGAAGTTTCTGCAGGTGGAATAATTAGTTCTAATCAACCAAGTGGACGTTCAAGTAGCCGAAGTAGTCAATCTACTAGTTGTGATTCATTTGAAGTGATACCAGATAAAGCTCTTATAGAACCACATTCGTCTAGTTATGCAAATGTAACGTTTTGTCCAACATCTATGCAAGTGAGTAAATTACTAGACAGAACATTGTTGTTTTTTATGGAAAATGTATAATTATTTTAATACGCAATTACACTTAGGTTTGTCTTGAGATATAGACAACCAAACCAATATATGACATCAGTCTATGAAGTTATTGACAAATGTAGACAACCTGTTTGTAGTCCATGTGATTATGGTCACCTGGTGGTTAGAAACTTTGAATGGAATGGGTTAAAATCGTTTGCAATGGAACAGGTGTATCCACCGTTTATCTTCTCCCGAATTATAAGCTTCTAAATTACTAATAAACTTTTTTTGATTTCATTAATTTATATTTTCTTTT
This sequence comes from Schistosoma mansoni, assembly GCF_000237925.1. Classification (NCBI taxonomy): domain Eukaryota; kingdom Metazoa; phylum Platyhelminthes; class Trematoda; order Strigeidida; family Schistosomatidae; genus Schistosoma; species Schistosoma mansoni. Next base: position 23,144,464 of record NC_031498.1, on the reverse strand, counting down.
CGAATTGTATCCTCGATGTCCAATCTTGTCTATTACCACTAATACCATCACTACCTCTACTACTGTGATATTCGATCGGACAATTTCATCTATCTGTGCTAATGTGGATCACAGCCTAAACCCATGTACACAGGTACTGGGTTAAGTATTGAATTCGACTTACTGTTTAGCAATGAGTGATTAACAGTGAAGTAAGATTTGGCATTACCTATTGTCTTGAGCTTATTAGCTTATTTCTTTTTGATATTTCACAATAGAGGTACATTAGTTAATCATTACTGTTAATGCTTATTATTCCATTAAGTACGAGAACTTAAACTTACTATGAATGACTTTTCTACGAATTCAAAGCACTCACTACTTTATACTTTGTTTAATGTTTTAGATTTACACAGCAACATTTAATGTATACATAGACAATAAAATATCTCCAAGTACCATAGTTACTTCAGGTCGAGGAAGTGCTAGTTCCAGTACAAAACGTTCTTCAAATCCACCCGTTCTTACTTTTGAATTATATGGTGAAGGAAATCTACCACAAATAAGTGTTTTACAACCAAAACTTCGCAATCGTGCTGGTCAAACATTGTGCGTGTTTAAACGTATTCAAGTTGGTAAAATATCAAGTCAAATATTATCTCTTCAGAATAATGGATTATTAAATAGTCGAGTATGTGATTTTTTTTCCAGAAACCTTTGTCTTCGTTGTACATTCAGTTCATTATTAAAAGGGTCTCGATAACTCTATGTAGTATATTATGGGATGGATTTTACAAATATGAATGGACATTTGATTGATTTAAACAAATCAAGAAGAAAATATAGGATGCTCATAGTAAATATTTATCTGACGATTTCCTTAGTAGCTGGTATTGATCTATCTGGTGTTGATTGGATTATTTTTTGGCGGTCACAATGTCTATCTCATTCCCCATGTCTACTTTAACTCTAAGTCTAGATTAGATCTGTTGACTGATATATCCTATCTTAATTTATAACCTAATTTTAGCTAGACCATAAATGAAAACCTGACAGCACTGGACTATAATTTCTTTCTGGTATAGGACTCCTTGGCAGTGTGCACCTACATTCCATCACACGGGAAACGAGTCCATGACTTTCGGTTTTGCGTAGTAATGCGTTCACTAACCTGGATGCAGGGTCGTTGGTTCGCACTGTTGAGAAGTTCTACACTAATATTACGATCATTCTAGTATTCTTAGGCTTTCAGTGGTGGCCTAGGTAAGATCAGTTTAAAGTCTAAAATGTGAAATTGTAAAATAAGAAATATTATTGACCATTTGAACTCTATAACAATTATGTTTTAACATTGTTTAGCAAATAAGCTAGCATAACTTTAGCCACAATAAAATGTTAATTTATTCAATCTGATGGCGTTTGGAAAGGGCCGATTATATGGCTTATTTTTCATTTGAACTCCGAAGGTGTACTTTAAATGTTTGGTTCCATAAATTTTTATGTAAAAATCTGTAAAGTTACCTTTTTTAAAAATTTCTTTTGTTTAAATTCACTTGGTATTGTTCACTTGAATCTTCCCATTGATGTTTAGGACTGCAATTGATCAATCTCTTGTTGGCATATGTGTATCCTGTGAGTATTGTCACGATATCGCCCTAATCCACAAGCATTATAAGCAAAGATGGGTATTGGCTAATAGTGGAATCCAGGACACAGGTTCATCCAGCTGACAAGCCTCAAATAGAACGAAACATGTGTCCTCGAATTAAATATATTATATACCTCACAGAATAGGGTATTGAAGCGGGAAACTACGAATACTTTATGGTACTTTATGTCCACTGGAAAAATTAGTAGCTCACTGGACTCAGAGGTTATATAGTGTTTGGAAGTGTAGACACACTTTTAAGTCTCGATGTGAACATCAACACTAAGACGCTAGTACATCTGGATAAAGGTTCTTAAATAGGTTGGAACATGTATCGTTGGTTCTAGTGCAGGCACATATTGAATTTATGATATACTCTACATTCTAGAACTAATTTATCTTTTTACTGTTAACGATTGTTTCGATTTCGATTACTCACAGATGGAGTAATAGAATTATCATTGGAATCACTGATTATTATGTCTCAATTACCTACTATTTGGTATTTTTAATGTTTCAGTTGAACATTGATCTCATTGATCCAGAAGGGGTGTTTTCATTGAAGCCACAATCAAACAATGGTTCCCTACTATTTTACAATCCCCCAAACAATTCAACTGATTGTACCAGTGAATCGAGTAAGATTGAAATGATTACGATTTTTTTATAAACTTATGAATGCCACCGAACACCAATTCTATCTTTCCTTGAAATATTTTACCTAAGAGTTGTTTTTTTAAATATCTGTTTCCTTGACGAACCGAGATAGTTGTCTCAGATTTAAGATTTTGTGTAGCACATATTTGAATAGGTCACAGTGGTAGAGGTGTATTCACTCTTTTTCTTGCCATAGAATTCGGGTCCCAGTGTTCCTTTCCGCTGTCTTTTTGCAAACCTTTACGCTAATTATGACTGACATGAATTGTTGGTAAATTGTCTTGTACATGTCTTTGTGAGAAATTTTCTTTTCATTATGTGACCCCTGAATACACATCTGTGTGATGACCGAAATTTTATGAGGTTCCAATTACTGTTGTCACTTCACAAAATCAAAGAGATAACAAATGTTGTTTGTAATGAAGACGATAACTTCAAATAAATAATACAACATAATATAAATTCATTTGGTATTGTTTGTTTGAATCTTTGCATTGCTGTTTAGGACTGTGACTGACCAGTCTATCAGGCCTCGGTAGCTAAGTGGATAACATGATAGCGTTTGAAGCGAACGGTACTGGGTTCGAGTCCCAAAGTGAACACCAACTCTGGGATAAAGTTACATCTAGTTGACAAGTCCCAAATAGGACGAAATGCGCTTCCTGAATTCCACTTCTAGCCGCCATCCATCTCTGCTCAGAACAGCAGAATATAGTTTGTAAATCTGTTGATCATTTCACTGTTTTCTTAATCAAGACTCTGAGTTGACTCTAGGCTGCTTGTATTGGTTTATGCGTCACTGGTCTGGTGAATACGTCGGTATTCTAATTAGCGATCGTATCATGTAATAATTAACAGGCCATTAAGACATAAAAGTAAGAAGTTTCATTTTGACAAGTGTTTCAAATTTCGTTATACAGGAAAAGCTCTAGTGATGCTAAAGATAAGAAAAGTAGATGGTTTCTGTGGGTTTCTATAAGTTTCCTAAACGACTCTGAGTAGTGAGTTTGTTTAAATTGAATGATTCATTCACAATCATCTATTCACAAGATGCTCAATTATTGTACAGCTTATACACATAATACTGCCTCTTGTCAGCCATGAAGGTTAGTTTCCTTTAATCGTCTTGTATAGAATACTAATTGAGATTCCATGTGTATAATATCAGAATACCAAGTGTAAAGGTAAACATTCATTTAAATATTCCAGTGTGTTGGCTTCTTTATAGGTTATTGACAAGCTTGGACAAACTTGAGAAAATTAATTTGAACTTAAATTTAAATAAGATCCTCTGATATTGATTTGCAATTAACCTGTATACTGTGGGATCAACGAGCTGGCAACTTTGATTTTATCTGAAATACACTATGTATACGTGTTAAGTCAATTTTTTGAGTTGTGAACCTTCATTGACTGAAGTAACTGAAGCAAATAATTACTATTTCTTTTATTCATCTATGATCAGTACTGACTATGTAATAGTCACCAGTAATATTTGCCTATTAAAGCATTATCAAAATGGATAATCTGTGGAAAGATTCAAACAAACCATACTAAGTGAATTTAAACTTTACCCCATTGCACAAGTAAGTGGCTATCAGGACTCAGTAGCTGAGTTGATAATGCGATGGCGTTTGAAGCGAGCCGTACTGGGTTGGAGTCTCAGAGTGAATATCAACTCTGAGATGCAGGTACATCCATCTGACGAGTACCAAATAGGACGAAACGCGCGTCCTGGATTCCACAGGTAGCCTTTATCCATCTTTGCATATAATCTGTTGTTTGTTTATGGATTATTCAAACCTGATGTGTGGACGAGAATGATAATGATTCGTTATTTTGCTGAGTCAGACATGTAAATAGTGTGAAAGGTGTTATATATGTTATATATTCCCCCTATTCTCATTATTAAGGATTAACTGTTTCTTGTTTTTGAATTGTGTCGGATTTCGGTGTGGAAATATATTGAAGTTCTAATCAGGCTAATCTCGTGTTCTTGATCTGAGTTGTGTTGAAGTCCTATAGAATAGACGACACTGAGAGGGAATGTAGTGTAGATATTCTTAATAATTTTCTGGTTAGCGTTTTTTTAGCGAGTCGGTTTTCTACCGGATGGGGTCACACACCCTATGCTCAACCATCCTCCTTTATCCGGGCATGGAACCGGCAGTAGCTCTCGGGGGAGCTACAGGCGAAGTTAGTAGTAAAAAAATCATTTTTCATTCTTTTTTTTTCTTTTTTTTTTTCTTTCAAATCACTTCTTAGATGATAATGATGAATTCACTATCACTAAACAATCTTATTTAATTGGTTTATTATTAAAACCTAAGCAACAATTTAATTTGTTAATTACATATCAACCAAATAAACGTAATATTAAAAATTATGGACAAATTCAATTAATGATAATAAATAATGAATATGAAGATACATTAATTGAATTAATTGGTGAATCATTAAATGATGAAGTATGTATTGATAATATACCACAATTAGATGATGAAAAATATATATGTATACAAAATTCATTAAAACGTATCATTTCTGCATCGAAAACAACATTAGATGATATAGATTATGGTAGGTTCATTTCTTCAATTCTTATTGTACACAAAGTTTTGGTCGATTATGATGATGACATTTTTTTTGTCTTTTAATTGAGATCATGAACCGATCAATGCTAGAGCACCTTTGAAAACCTGGAAGCACTGGAAGGCCATTTTGTTCTTGTATGGTACTCCTCAGGAATGTCAATCAATGACTCTTACATGGTACTCGGACCCAGAACCATCGGTTTCACAAGCGGACGCTTAACCTTTACACCATTGCGTCGGCATCCGACAGTGTCAATGTCTAACTTCAATTAAACGGCTGTCCAGTACTTCCAGGTTTTCAATAGTAATTTAACATTGATTGGTTCATGATCTCATTCAAAATTAAACAACTTCAACAATCCTGTACTGATAATTATCATGTGCTCATTAGTGATTAGCTTCGAAAAGTATTTCTCGGAGTTCCAGTGAGAAGTCGTGACCATTGGAGTTGAACCGTGTCAGGTGTGAGGCAGTTACTCACTGAAGATAATAAAGGATGGTCCCACAATGTCGTGGAAAATGTTCAACCAAACTATTTCAGAATCTAAAGAGATTTTGACAATCATTTTTTATATGAAAGTTATAGTATTACTAAATCATTTGGATAGTGTTCTTCCTCTGGAATATATCAGAATCGTTGTTTGGGTGATTTGTTTTCAGATGATATATTCTCATTACTGTAAGATGTTAGTTTCATTAAAGTTCATTGGTATCACTGTGGATGTGGTCTGTAAAAATGGGTTTCTTTTTCAAAGTTATTAATTCAATGACTTATATTTCAAAAAATATGGTCTAGACCTTTGGTTTAAATAATAGATATCACTGGTGACTAAGAGAAAAACTTCAGAATTTATATTAAAATTCTATAGTCAGTGAAATTCAGCTATATCACGAACAAAACTGATATCATTGAAGATGTAATATGATAGTCACTTTGTATTTTAAAAAATGATTGTACCTAAAAATATAAATCACTGAACTCCATCTCAGCAATATGGTTGTTATAATCATCGTTTGGTGTGACCTCCTAAAGAGTCCAAAGCCAACTGGATTCAATACAGAAATCATAGATTCACTAATTTCCACAAGTACTGTAACTGAATCTCTCTTTCAGCAGGCGGATTATTGTGGAGCTTTTAGTACTTTTTATACAGTTGCGATTATGAGTCAATTGAAGCTAGTCCACCATGGAAAACCTGGAAGCACTGAGACTCCTCAGCACAATGGAAGGGGATCGCGCAATTTCGTGGATTGGGTGAGGTTAAACATTGACACCGTTGGATGCTGAGCAGCTCAGTGGTCTATCGGTTAATTGGAATGGCGCGAGACTGATAGGTCCTTGGTTTGAATCTCGGTGAGGCAAGATCGTGGATGCGCACTGTCGAGGAGTCCCACAAAAGGACGAGTTGGCCGTCTAGTGCTTCCAGGTTTTCCATGACGGTCTAGCTTCAATTGACTCATGATCCCAACTATATGAATATAATTTATTGTATAAATTAACAATAAATCTTTTTTTAATTTATAATCTTAATTTTGATTTTATAAAAAATTACAGATTCGAATCAAGATGAGATTCAAACTACATCGGGTAATTAAACTTTACTTTTTTTTGTAACTTTAATTATTTAATTATTTATTGATATATTTCCTTGAAATAGCTTGGACCAGATTGCCAGGCGAAACGTTGGATTTACTTCAAATTCATTCGCTGAGATTATACAAATATATTCTTCTTACTATTTAATGTCTTACTTCAACTCGGCGCCCGAATACTGTGAAACCATTCGCTCTAATTTAGACGAAAGTTCTTATTTAAGAAAAAGCTGGTCTACCGAAGAATCAAATATTTACATTCATCAGATAAATCTCGACCAGTTTCTAAGACAGATGATATTCATTGTATTTTATAAAGATAGACATATGTACTTCAGTCTATTACAAATACTCAACTCATGGCTCTCATTGTTAACTTTAATTATGTATATTATCTAGTTCGACTAGGAGAAGAACCTCACTATATTTATCTTTTTAATCATCATTATTATTATAAACAAAAAATGAACGTTTAGCATCGTATTCATGATTCATAAACAAGGGTATTTCAACTGAACACTCAACTCATTACAACCTATATTTAGATAATTTTATAGATCCTGAGAAAACTAATCACTTCCTTACTTATGTCTGTTACCCCCAATGGAGGATAGGCCGCATTCTCAAACCCACTCTGTCCTCGACCTTCTTTTCTAGTTCTATCCAATTTTTGTTCATTCTTCTCATGTCTGTCTCCATTTCTCGGCGTAATGTGTTCTGTGGTCCTCTTCTTCTCCTTTGACCTTCAGGATTCTATCTGAGGGCTTGCCTTGTGACACAGTTGAATGTTTCCATTAATGTGTGTCCTATCCCCTTCCAGCGCTTCTTCCTCCGCTGAAGTCTGGTTTGTTCTCTCTCACAGTAGAATGTTGTTGATAGTGTCTGGCCGACGGATCCGAAGTATCTTGCGTAGACAACTGTTAATTAGCACTTGTATCTTCTGGATGATGGTTTTCGTAGTTCTCCAGGTTGAGAAAATAGGTGGGTAAAAGTAACTGATAGAAACCTATAAACCTAACACGTCAGCTTGTCCATACAATTTCGAGTCAAGTAAACTTCGACATGAAATGGATAAATTCCTGATTCAAATGAATTAAAACAAGAGCGTAAAAATTCTCAACATGAATTCACTTTCTTTAGTGAATGGGAACGCAAGTGAGGTCAATGGAATATATATGTCAACATAAAATTACACAATATCTTTGTAAAATCTGAGAACCATACAGTAAATACTTCATTTGCAAAATGTCAATCAATTGTCTCAAACTTCACTGTTCCTTAGTTTCTACAGCAATCATTCTCTGTTCTCGTTCTGTTTCCTTCCATATTCCTAACTTTCTGCTCCCGGGCACTTTGCTTTCGATTGATGATACATACTATTTATATCTGTCGACATCAATAGCCCACACCAAGCTTTCACTAAGTTATGTATTTTGTCTTTCGAAACTTGGACAAAATCCCTCATACTAATTGGCCCAATACTCATTATGATTTTAACTCATTGAAACGTACTGCTATCTGAGTGGTTTACTCTCATTTAAACGCATCATACTAATTGTTAAGAGAATCTTCATTTTGATTAAGTCTCATATTACCACCTGCCAAATAGTGTTTCCTCAGTAGAGTTATTATCTGTTATTAAATTTCAACTATTTAGACTTAAACTGATATTTATGATATCAGCAATTCATTAAAACTTGTTTCATTTGATGTCGTTCATATACAGCATTTTGGATTTAGTTAAAACATCGCTTATCATCCAGCTACCAGGTGATATGTCTGATCCAACCTATTGTAAACTAAGAGGAAACATGAGTTTCATTGTGTTATAGCCTGTGAAACACCAATTGTTATAACTTGTTGCCCGCAATTGTTATATCTTGTACACGCCTATTAGATAGCAGTGACTTATTGATCGAACCAATGACACACGAAACCCGTACGAGCTGTCTAGAGTACTTGTCGGTTCTGCTATCTGCCTAGCCCAGCCAGTTAAGTCCAGAACACTAATAACAGTCTTTGCAATATGAATCATTTATTTCAAACATACTAGGTTTATATACCAAACAGCAGACCACATCGTACCAAAAAGAAGAAAATAACATTTGTACAAGACTACGCCAAATGTGGCTGTGAATGTAAGGAACAGTATTTAATAGATTGAGGATAACTCAAGAAAGGTAAATCGTATAATAATAGTCTATGAGTCAAAATAAAGCTTATAATAGAAGGAATATGAATAGTCAAGTTACTTAACAATCATACAATATGAAATATACGTATCGCTTTGGTCCATAAATAGTCCTCAAACGTTACCATTCATAATTCTCTTCGGGCTATAACACATTGCAGAAAACGAATCTAAATAATGTTAGGATTGAATCCAGCCCCTAAGAAAGATTGATAATAAACATTAAAAAGTGAAGTTTATCTAAATTTTGACTAAATATCTCTAGGGTCCGTAATAATGATCATACATAGTTGTTAGACTAATAATATAGATTGCTAATAAAGAAAGACCTAGGTAAAGTTTATTCAACACCAAAGATCATTGAAATACATATATACAATATGATTCATTATCCACACATAGATGTATATTCATACAAATTATTAGAAAGTATGATAAGAAAAGTAGTGCTAACCGCCAGCGTGTTTATTAATCAAGGAAGCAAGACAAAGAAGTACAGTATCGAATGAGGAATTAATTTAATCTTAGCTAGTTATCACAAACAAATCAGTTTGCTAGATAACATTTGGATCATACTCACAAACTCAACACTGTATTTTATAGTGTACTGATTAAATATTTCTCCGTTGAATTAGGTGAGGTTGACCAAATATATTACTCATCAAATTCTAGACACTTTTTCAAGCCAATATAATATTTCTAACTAATATACTGATATCAGAAGGGGTTTTGTGGAGATTATAGTAATTTTAATAGTTGAGATCATGAATCAATTGAAGCTAGATCACCATGGAAAACCTGGAAGCACTAGACGACGGTTTCGTCCCCTTGTGGGACTCCTCAACAGTGAGCATTCACATTCCCGCCTCACGAGATTCAAACCCAGGACCTATCAGTTTCGCACGCGAGCGATTAACTTCTAGACCACTGAGCAGGTGGTTTAGCTTCAATTGATTCATGATTTCAACCATTAAAATAATATTCTGATATAAATTCTTAGCATCACTAATTAAGATCAATATAAATCAGTCTTTCTAAATAACCAAAAATAAATGTAATTTTCAGTCATTAACATTAGATTTGTTCACTTAAATCACAGATTATTTTGTTCACCAGTTTCAACTATTATTCGAAGTGTTTCGTTATATAAGCTACCATAAAACATTTAGTAGTATAATTAAAATACATGATATTTACCAGTCGTTTCTTTGGATTTGTTTTCCTAAATTAGCATTACAACATAACCATTTAGACTTTGGTGACTGTGGTCCAAATGAAACTATAACGCGTACAATCACAATCTCTCATTGTGGTAAAGTTAAAGAGACAGAACCAACAAGTTTTCGTTTCAGTTGGCCAACTAATAATCCAATTCTTCAATTTCGACCATCTGAAGGTCATTTACATGTAAATCAATCTAGACGAATTGAAGTTACATTCAAGCCATCTGGTTCACCGATAACACTTAAATCTCAATGTATTAAATGTAACTTACATCGTATTGTTGTACCTGTTCCAGAGGATTGTACGAAAGTAAGTTATTCAGAAATATATATTCTTACTTGCTTTGTCATACATATCTATACCACACCTCAGTAATACATGAGTGAATGCAAATAAAACTCTGAAGAGTATTAGTATATATACTGTGTCTGATTGGCGGTTGATTAATGAATGAAATTTCATGAACTGAAGAATGGCAAGAGTAAAGTGAACACTAAGTAAAACGGTTTTAATGCAGAAACATAAAACATAATTAAGTCAGACAAATTTGAAATGTGTAAACATAAAAGAAAAAAGGTTATGTATGTCAGCTGCATCAGATGAACCTATAATCAAGATGATAAATGACTTATTGACCCTCAAGCTGAACAAGTTATAAGAAAACTAACCTGTCTCTGTTGTATTCAAAGCTCTGAGGCTTCGGAAATCCTAACAATATTCGCTCTTGCTGTTTGAAGAATATGATGCTGTTGCATTCTCCACTGATTGTTTTAAATACAATGTACATGTTGGAAGGTTTCAGTGTTTACTATGCCAACTCCACAAGAGTTATTCTAGCTTTCGGACAGACCAGTTACTTCATTCTTCTTGAGTCACATTTTGACCTTGTCAATTATTCGCTTATCAACCTTGACTGTTTTAAATGAATGTGTGTGTATCGTTTACGATATTCATTTAGTGTCTGTAGCTTATTTTTGTATGACTATAAATATCAAAACGAATCGTTTCGCTTCGCCCGCTTTTCACCCTGAATGCCTTTCTGAATAAACAAGTGCTTAAATTAAATTCATTTAGCTCAACCCATATTTGGTTTCTTATTACCTCCATCACACAAACGGGGTTAGCCTGTTTAATATGTGAAGCTTAATAAAGGATTTATGTTTATGGCATCTTTATACGATCAAACAGGAATCAGATAGTGGGCCACTAAAATGTAGTTACAAGTGTGAAAGTTTTTTTCATTAGAATTTGCTGTTCTGGGTATATATATCAATAAATGCCCCCAAACGCCCCGGTGGAGAGAGTCTGCTTTCCCTCTCGAAATTCTCTCACATGGCCCCGCTGATATAGCCACTACCATTTTGCAATGGGAGTGTTGTTTGCAAAATTGAGAAGAAGGAAAGCGAATGTCTGGTGCTTCACCAGGTTGGTGGATATGGCGACCCCACCTAGGGGAGTTGGAAATCCCTGATTCCAAACCAGTGGTACAAATGAGATCCAAAATCCTGAAAGAACAAATGGCATGTGAACCTGCTTTTGGTCACCGGTTACCATGTGGCTGTATCTCATAACGTTATTCCACTAGTTTATGGATCAGACTTTTAGGTCAAAGGCTCAGGATGTGGCCCTCTAAGAAAATCACCTGTTTTGGTTTGGACGCCTGAGCGATGTCCAAGCCCTCACACAAATCGAATGATGAAGTGTGACGCATACATAGTTGGTGCCTGCTTGTACTAATTTTTATATGTCTAAACAAATAAATAAATATCAATAAATACCAAGATACGAGGTTATTTTAGACATTCGATATCATCACCGAGTTTCACAAAAATCTTTGAGTTTTGTTTCCCAGCGTTATCTAAACTTTATAATCTAACTGGGAACACCAGCTTCAAATGTGGTGATTTTGTACTTACTGTTTAAATGTCCATTTACTTCTATGCTTTTACCGATATCAATATTTGTAAGCAATCTATTTATATTGTACATCTTGAACTGAGTTTAGTTAGACTAGTATTGACAACCAGAAAACATTAGTAAGCTATTCCGTTTATTTGTGATTTAAAATCTGAATAAGACTTTATTTGCTTAGTTATCTGTGTAAATTATTTGATTTTCTTCTCTATACTCATCCTGTTAGGCTGTTGATTGGGATGATACAAAACAAGTTATACGTTGGGTTGATGTACCCGGAGAAAAGTAAGCTGATAATTTTTCCACAAAATAATTTTGGCTTTATATTAGTTGTTATGACCTTGTGGCCGAGTGAATGCCTTGTTAACGTATGGCGTGATAAGAGCGCCAATTAGAGAGCAGCGAATTATCGATTGGAACATTGACACAGGAAAACCTTAACAGCAGTCTAGAGTACATATCAGTCCTGCTTCTGCCTAGTCCAGCCAGTTAAGTCCAGAACAACCTCTACGGTATGAATCATTGTATTTCAAACATACTGAGTTTATATGCCAATCAAACTGACCACATCTTACCATAAAATAGAAAATAACATACGTACAAGATTTAGCCAAATGTGGCTGTGAATATGGGAGGCAGTAATTAATAGACTGAGGATAACTCAAAAATGGTAAATCGTATAACAATAGTTTATAGTTCAAAATAAAGCTCATGTTAAAGGAAACATAAATATGAGTAGTTTAGTTATTTAGCGATCATACGATAAAAAATATATGCATAATAATGGTCCATAAATGGTTCTCAAAAGTTTCCATTCATTATTCTCTTCGCTATAAAACATTAGTGTTAACAGGGGTTATTTCTGATGTTATTTTTTTGTTAGCAATACGTAAAATCTGAAGAATTTGTAGTATTGACCTAAAAGCCTCAACTGCATGGTAATTAGTACACTTGAGTACGATGAAGTAAATGTGGTCCTGGTAAATTCTACTAATACACAACCCTAAACTCCTAAATATCACACGATAAGGAGAGAGGGACTGCATGAAGTCTAAATGGTAAATTTAATTACCAAAACCAAATAATAATGTTTATAAACTCTCACGTATACATTTATATCTGAACTGACCTAAAGAGGGGTGTATGAGCAAATAAACAGTCCATTCATAGCACGCCAGTCACACTTTGATTTCTTATTTACCATATGCATTTACAAGAAGCTGTGATCTATCCTATTTCTGTTCACTATAACATGTCTACCTTCCTGATAATGAGACTTTATAGTTCATTACGTATGTATTTTAGCTATGTAAATAGTTATTATAACACATAATTGCCTATTTCAGAATGAATGGACCAGATTCTTCAAATCGTTCAATGCCAACAACAACAACAACAACAACGACAACAACAACAGGAACAGTAAACTCATTGAAACCAACAAATCAACTTCAAACAACAACAATAATAAATTCAGATAATTTACAAGAACGAAATATTCCTATGAATTGTAATTATGGTTCATCTAATGAAGTTATTTGTCGTAAACAAAAATTAATTGAAATTGAACCAGAACCTCATTATGAAGAATTATTGAATCAACCAGATCCTAAACCATTAGAATTATTCATATCTGCTGTAGCTGATTTTGTTCAATTTCGTTGTGATCTAAATAGAATTGATTTTAAAGAAACAAGTATATTTGAAAAACGAATATACAGGTTTGTTTATTGATAATGAAAATGATGAAATGTATTGGTAAATTGTATGAAAGTTAACATCTCGTTCTGTTTTGTTAAATGTATTAATATCAGAAGGGGTTTTGTGGATATTATAGTAATTTTAATAGTTGAGATCATGAATCAATTGAAGGTAGACCACTATGGAAAATCTGGAAGCATTGAACGACCGTTTCGTCCCATTATGGGACTCCTCAGTAGTGCGCATCCACGATCCCGTCTCGCGAGATTCCAACCCAGGACATATCAGTCTTGCACACGAGCGCTTAACCTTTAGAACCTCTGAGCTAGTCGGCATCCGATGGTGTTAATGTCTAACCTCAACCAATCCACGAAAGTGAGCAACCATTCACCAACGAAACGGCCGTTTAGTGTGTGCTGGAAAGCATGGTGGTCTAGCTTCAATTGACTCATGATCTCAACTATATATAAAAAAACACATACTTTTGTTAAGTTCTACTCAATTTCTGATAATAAACATTTACTTAGCTGAAAAATTCAAACGTAATTCTTTTAATGAGAAGTATTCATCGATGGATCTTTCAAATATATTGGTTTGATCGAATAAATGAGTGTTATTATTTTGGGTCACTATCTCTGTATCCATTCAGTATGAGTTTTGTCCAAGGCTTAACTTTTGTACAGTGTGATCATTATATTCTTTTTATATACTGAATATGAACTTCGTACGTATTATACAATAACCTTGTGTATTTTTTCTATTTAACTAATCATCAAGTGTATGTACAATCATTATTAATTTAGCCATGATGTGTTTAAGGGTCGTGTCGTTGGATAGTTAATAAATCTCCGCATTCATCACTCTTTTGTGTTGTGTAATTGCAGTAGTTACCTATTTCAAGTATAAGTAATAAGATTGAGGATACAACGTATATACGTTAGTATCCTCTTTTTAAACGTCAAAATAAGCCTTATCCCTTGCAATGAGAAGACGAAGTTTATCAGAATTATGTGATATATTTGCGCAATACATTTCGAACAATCTGATCACATATATACTTGTTAAGACATTTTTATATGAAAATTCTAGGGTCAACTAGACAGGTTAAGGTAAAGAAAGAAAATAAATAAAGTACACAAAAACAATGTGATGGCTACTCTGGATAGTAAATCAGCATTACCAGGGTAGGTTAAGGGTAAGAACAAATTGTTTTTGAACACATAAAGGGAGTTTCAATTTCCGTATAGCCAAAGCTTCAATAAACCTTAGTATATGTCCTTGAAGGCTTTTGTACAACACTACAAACGGTGACATAATGTCAACTTTATGACCAGTTTCAACCAAATGTTTCGCAATAGTGGAAGATGTTTGCCTATCCTGTGATCTTATTTGACCATTGGAATTCATTTGGTTCTGCAGCCATTTAGGTATGTGTTCCGCCACCCTTAATTGCAGATCACGATTGCTCCTCCCTATGTATGTGTTTCCGCACATACATATAAATTAATATACACAATTTGATGTGACACAAACACTTATGTGCTGTTTAGGTTTTTGGTGAAACATTGACCTTGTCTTTTCAATGATGCCAAGTTGAGCTGCATAAAATGTCCTGCTTATGGCTAATTTCAGTCTCCGTTTCAACATGAGACTATTTGAGTGATAATAAATTCGTTGAAAAGAGATCCCTTCGCTGAACTACGTGTTTTAATATAAAAATGTCTTAACAAGTATATATGTGATCAGATTGTTCGAAATGTATTGCGCAAATATATCACATAATTCTGATAAACTTCGTCTTCTCATTGCATTATCGAAATTTTCACAGTTGAAATCATGAGTCAATTCAAGATAGATCACCATCGAAAACCTGGAAGCACTG
>NC_031498.1:23056733-23128881 GCF_000237925.1 Schistosoma mansoni | reverse complement strand
CTTATCCACAATCCCGCACTCGCGAGATTCGAACCCAGGACCTATCAGTCGTGGATGCGCACTGCTGAGGAGTCCCATAATAGGACGAAACGGCCGTCCAGTGCTTCCAGGTTTTCGATGGTGATCTAGCTTCAATTGACTCATGATTTCAACTGTGAAAATACTAAATTCTCCACAAAACCCCCTCTGATTTATCGAAATTTATCAAAGGGACTAATTGTTTTAAATATCCTTGCATTTGTTGTATCATACAGGTTTGAATTATTTAATCAAGGATTAATTACATTACATTTTAAATGGTCAATTCATATGATAAGTTCAATGCCTGAAAATGAATCAAATAAAAATATGATTACTAATGAATATCAGAGCAATAATGAAAATCACAATGAACACTGGGATAAATCACTTACTCCATTCAAAGTTTATCCAATTGAAGATTGTATACTACCTGGAAGATCACAATTCATTGAGGTAAATGTTTATGGGTTGTTTGTAATGATTGATATTCAAGATTGTATTCGATCAAGTTTGTTTAAGTGTGATCATGTATGTGGCATGTAGCTTCAGGTTCATTACATATTGGATAATGGTTAGAAGTGAAATCCAGAGAAAACGGAAGTATTCGCAACCTATTGTTATGATTTTTCAAAATAAGACTTGGATCTATAATTCTGAATTGAAATGCCAGTGAGTTAGTAAAGACTAAACAAACTATGCATTTACATTAGAAAGGCTTTAGAATCCATTAAATTTAACAAAACTTAACATATAATGATTTATCACATTTCCATATGCTCTAATCTACAAACAATACTTACCACATAGTAATCGATTTCTTGTTTTTTAAAGTATCAGCTACTCAGGGATGATACAAAGAAAGTGAGGACTTAATGGGGTCGAAAATCAAAATTGGTTGACTTCTTAGTCAGTTCACTGTTATACTACATCATTATTATTAGCTTTATTCAACATTATACTCTTCGAACAACTTAGAATTTTGAACACAAAGTATTTCAACAAGTTTCCTTTTCTTATTTCTTGATCGATATTCACGATGTCTGTGATTGAGCTATTTCTTAGCTTGTACAGAGAAAGGTCACAAACTTTTCATAAACGCACCTGAATAGGTCATGCAATTACTTGACATAATGATGTGTTGAAACAAACAAAAATACAGACAACTTGTCGAAATATCTAGATGGCAGGAACAGATAGCCCAGATATTCAAGCAGGTCACCTAGTTTCATCAACTTATGGTTATATGATGAATAAATGGTATTCACTTGTTATAGTTTATATTATCCCATTGTTGATGTTAAGGTCTGTAATTGGTTAGTTTCTATTGGAATTTGTATATAATGAGTGGTTTGTCTGGCTATATGAATTCAGTTACTTGACAGGCAACGCATTGGTGTTCAAAATAAAAAATATTAGGTTCTAGCCTCAATGAAAACACCAACAATGAGATCCAGATACATCCAGTTAACTTGTTTCAAGTAGGATGAAGGTTACATCCAGGGATTCACAGCTAGCCACTATTCAACTTTAATAAAACTTGTTATTAATATTATTTTTATTCAGTCCTTTGTAGAAAAATAACATTAATATTCCCAAGGACGAAAGATTTCTCGACATTTTCTAGTACAAAGTTACATTTTAACCATTAATTAACATTAACTGAAGAGCCACTAAAATAGATCAGTCTGTACAAACCTTCTACAGCGATGGTAATCGTGTACTCACTAATGTCTAGTACTGAAGTAAATTCTTGAAATTCTGGTCAGAAATCTTAAACAACTTTAACTCAGTCATACCAGGGATGAGACTGATCTTTCAATGGTTCTGGCCAACCAACATATTTTGTCACGTATTATTTAAAACAAAATAAAACACATACCAACAGGTTCCGACTCAGTAGTTTCACGGTGAAGTTCTGTTGAAATTGTGGATTAACTATTCAACGCTGTTGTGGATGTAAAATGGAAACAAGTCTCTAAAGATGTTAATGATATACAGCTGTCGATAACGCTATGGTCCGAGATTTCTTTTAATTCTAGAATCTCAAAACCGGTTAAACCAGAAGTCAAGATTGAAGGAGTCCAAATGTATGTTTGAACAGTGGTCGATGTGCCGAGGTGTATGTAATTTAAGCTGACTAGTTATCATAAGACATGCGCAACGTGGCGTAACTAAACATTATCTGGCGTGAGTGCTTGACAGAACACCTTCAGCTAGAGGTGTGTCCAGTAAAACTAAAGAGGTCAATATCAATGTTGGAGGCCTACAGAACTATTTGTTTTAGGGATTTATTCACTGCTACATCTCTGACTAGCTCCTATCATTTCATGATAAACACAACTTAAAATATTCATCTATCTCTACATTAATTCAATCTATTTTACTGTTTCATTATGTTTACTTCAGGTCACTTTTAGTCCACTTTTACTTGGTGAGTTTGAAGCGCAGCTCATCAGTAAAATTGATAATTTAGCTCAACAATCATCCAATACAAATCGTAATCGACCAATTTTGACAGCTCCAATAATCACAATAACAGGGAAATCAGAAAATTCAATACTACACTTTGATTTATATGACTCAGATTATATATCAAGTGGCCGAAGAAATCTAGAATTACCTGGACCAAATGGAACACCATTCGGTGGAAGCCTAGATCCATTTACCAGAGTTATTGAATTCAGTACAATTGGCCTAGGCTTAAAATCCACTCGGTATGAAAAATTTCGTTAATTTTATTCATAAAATGATAAGCTGATTTTACTTCTGTTGTAATAAACCTGTTCTAACTTATCACTCATAGGTTGAATATAAATTCATTTGAACAATATCACATTGTAGAACACTTTAACAAAGAAATTTCCACTGTCTAATAATTCGACACCATCAGTGGATTTATTTGTTTATTCTAAACTCTCTTGACTTGAAATCAACTTTAAAATACTCTATTTCTAACGATAAAGCTTTCTTGAAAATCCTACATTTTGGCTAGCTGATGGGAAATCCATCGCAATCAGAAAATCTATTCACTACTATACAACATCACAACATCACAACTAAGGGTGGGGAGAGTTCACTCACCATCTCCAAGTGCTCTCACATGGCCACGCGTATACAGTTACTGACAGGGAAGTCGTAATCACTACCTTTTTGCAACGGGAGTGTTGTTAATAAAATTGAGAAGAATAAAAGCGAATGTCTGGTGTTTCACTGGTTTGGTGGGTATGGAGAACCCACCTAAGGGAGTTGGAAAACCCTGAATACAAACCAATGGTACAAATGGGTTCCATGATCCTGAAGGAACAAATGGCATGTGAACCTGCTTTTGGTCACCGGTTATCAATTTACTGTATCTCCTAACGTTGTTCTACTGATTTATGGATCAGATCTTTAAGTCGGAGCCTCCGGTTGTGGCCTTCTTAGGAAACCACCTGCTTCGGTCTGGGCACCAGGGTAGTATCACAGCCCACACACAAGTCATGTGACTTGTGTGGCGCATATGTATTCTGTGCCCTTTTCTACCAATATTTATGTCTTCAAATAAAGTAAATAAAATAAGGATAGAACAAAGCATACTACTATTGTTGTGTTATACAGATCGTTGAAACCTAGACTTATTTATTTGACTGACATTCGCGAAAAATCAATATATTATGAATTATCAATCACAATTCATTAAATAGTATCGTCTAAGTTGATAGTGAATGTCTCTAGATATCACTTAATACAATAAATAGTCCGCTATATAATACCTAGATGAATATGATAAAGACAAAATGTGTGAATTCGCTATATCAAATTAAATAACGACTAATTAGTGTGAAATAAAATATCTTTTTAAACATTAAGGTGATACAAGCTTTATGAGTAAAGATGGATTATGGCTAGCAGTGGAATCCAGGATGCGCGATTCGTCCTATCCATCTTTGCTCATAAAGCTTGTGACTTCAGGCAATATCGAGGCAGTCCGCACAGGATGCACATATGTCAACAAGAGACTGATCAATTGTAGTCCTAAATAACAATGGAAAGATACAAGTAAACAACACTAAGTGAATTTAAACTTCACCCCATTGCACAAGCAAGTGGCTATCAGGACTCAGTAGCTGAGTGGATAACGCGTTTGCGTTTGAAGCGGACAGTACTGCGTTCGAATCCCAGAGTGAACATCAACTCTGGGATGCAGGTACATCCAGCTGACGAGTCCCAAATAAGATGAGACACGCGTCCTGGATGTCACTGCTAGCCACTATCCATCTTTGCTCATAAAACTTGCGACTTCAAGCAATACCGAGACAGTCCACACAGGATGCATATATGCCAACAAGAGACTGATCCATTGTAGTCCTAAATAACAATGGGAAGATACAAGTAAACAAAACCAAGTGAATTAAGGTGAAATTCATTTTTACAGAATACATTTTGCCTTCAATCGTTTTCAATATGTAATCAACTACATATTTCCCAGTTTTATTTTAAACTATCTATCTACCTAATTTATTTTAATACAGATACTTTTCAATTGTTAATACAACTAGAGAAGATTTTGAATTCATGATTATAAACGAAGATTCAGTGAATGTTAAACAACCTCAATCAGTTAAATGTCTTGTAGAAAAAGGGATTATTTTAGCTGGGAAGAAAGTTAATGTATGTTGTATTCAAGATGTACAATATTCATTTTTTACTATATTCATTGTCATTCATTAATTCCTTGTACAAATCTTTTCTAAAATTGTATTCAGGTAAAGTCAAAATCTGACATTAATCGTAAAAGTATTTGAGACTAAAAAGTTGATAGAATGAGTGAGATTCTAACTTGTTGAATATAGAGAACCATTAAAAGGTCATTTTATTGCCCTTAAATGATAAGTAACATTATTATTAAAGCTAATACTCGAGTATGGTAAGCAGAGATGGATAGTGGCTAGCAGTTGAATCCAGGACGCGCATTTCATCCTATTTGGGACTCGTCAGCCGGATATACCTACATGCCAGAGTTGATGTTCACTCTGGGACTGGAACCCAGTACACTCGCTTCAAACGCCATCGCGTTATCCACTCGGCCACTGTGTCCTGATAGCCACTTGCTTGTACGAGTAGTTGATTAAGTATAGATTACTCGCGATGAACTACTTTATGTGTATTCACCATTTTTCACATTTCTTATGGGAGTAGTTACATTGGATGGACTCGTGTACCAGGATGGCTAGGAAAATGCTTTACTAAATCTATTATTGATGCCATTCTTTCCAATCTAATTGATTCTGAACACAACATCAAAATTGAAGATGCTTTCGCGGTTGCATATCAAGTTCCTAGGAATCTACCATAATGTTGAAGATTACGTTTTCTATGTATAGCTTAAGCTATTGACATCATATCAAATGAACTGAACCGCTGTATACAAAAAATACACGTACCTTGGACCACATTAAAGTCGTTCTACATTTAGTTTCAGTTTTGATTTGCATTGCCTTTAAAAACATTTCCCTTTTTCCTGATCATACATTTATGTTCCTACATTGTATTCCTATAATTAATGATCCTCGTTGTCATTATTATTATGATTATCATAAAAACTAAATTCACAGTTCATATCTTAAGAGTTAAAATCACGAAGTGATCTCAGCTAGACCAACATTGAAAACCTGGGAGCACTAGAAAGTCGTTTCGTCCTGGCGCAAGACTCTTCAGCAGTGGGCATCAACGACAAATATCAAGACAGTTCTACTGTACATGGCGGAAACCTGGAGAACTACGAAAGCCATCATCCAGAAGATACAAGTGTTCATTAACAGTTGTCTACGCAAAATACTTCGGATTCGTTGGCCGGAAACCATCAACAACAACCTACTTTGGGAGAGAACAAACCAGATTTCAGCGGAGGAAGAAATCAGGAAGGAGGGATGGAATTGGATTGGACACACACTGAGGAAAGCAGGCTACTGCATCACAAAACAAGCCCTCATATGGAATTCTCAAGGCCAAAGGAGAAGAAGAGGACCACAGAACACACTACACCGATAAATGGAGACATACATAAGAAGAATGAGCAAAAATTGAATAGAACTAGAAAGGACGGCCCAAGACAGAGTGATTTGGAGAATGCTGGTGGGCGGCCTATGCTCCATTTGTGGTAACAGGAGTAGGTAAGTAAGTAACGATTTTCTCTCTGAGCTTCTAATTTAAACAAGACTATCAGTCAGCTGTTTCACAAACTGATGTGATATCATTCCATTTTTCCAACCTACCTTTACACTCTGATTAAAAGTTCTCAGCGATGTAGATGGTTGTTTTTCATTTGTAATATACAAAACTCTTCCATTGATAAAGGTTTATGATTTCATTGAATGTTGAACATTAGTTTCATGCCTTGAGATAGATTTAAACAAAATGTCTGTAATATGGTTGGGATATGTGAAAACTGTGAAATTTAATTTAATTTAGTAATTTAGTTGTTTATGATAAGTAAAATTTTACTTCTATTCTTCAATTTTGAACAGATTGGATTTGAGTACATTTCTTACCAACTTGGACTAATTGAATCGTTTTGGCGATTTGTTGTAGACAAATACGATTACAGTGTTCCATTACTTGTTGTCGGTAATACAAGAGAACCAAATATACTATTTGATCAATCGCATATTAACTTTAATGCTGTACTTATTGGACATCAAGTTAGTAAAACTGTCTTGTTAATTAATCAAGAAGCTTCAACGTCAATATCATCAACTACTTTCAATGACATATCTATGAATAATGAAGAACAATCTTCAAATATATTGGAGTTTGAATTTTTGAAGTCAAGTCTTCATAGTGCTGGAAAACAAGATTCCATTATTGTTGAACCAATGTCTGGTCATATTCCACCTGGTACAAAGTATGTTATTGACTTTGCTTTCTACTAAATTTTATCAACTTCATCCTTAAAATCTATATCAATCTAAAAACGGTTTATATTATGGGCGGAAAAACATTCAGATGTCACTAGACATCTCTCTCGTCCTATTCAAAACCTCACAGTAGTGAAGACCCAGGATACTACCTGTTAATGTGAGCACAATACTTTTAGATCACTGGATTGAAATCATGTCATCATCATGTCAGCTTTAGTTACTTCAAGATAACGTAGACTAGCCGCTCAATAATACCAGTGAATTAATGTTCCATTTCTGACTTAGTACTGTTCAATAATGTCGATAAAAAACATAAAGCATACGTTGATGATGGTATTAAACTGGTGCAATTTTTTTCTTAATGTGTGGAGATGCAGTGTACATTACTAACCATGTATATTATCACAACAATCCGAAAACTGCTTTTTAATTGCCTGGTTCTTTTTATTATACCAAAAACCTCTAGAACTACAGTTTAGTTAAACTTATTCAATCATTTCTTTAATAATATATTGTCATGGTTAGCATACGTCAGCAATACTTATCTGACTACTTGAGAGAGCTGATCCTCTCCCTGAGATTATTGAGTTATTCACATAATCACTGACCTTCTGTAGAACTGAATTGTTCACACTAAAGAATAAAGAAAAACATGATATTGCTTAGTAATCAGCCAGTAGTTGGTACAATTTAAATGCACTGCAAGGTTTGATTGATAAAGACTAGTGAATTTGAAGAAAGGTTGTCATCAACTGAGGAACTATTTCCTAATGTTTTCAATTATTTGCACACTGACTGTGTCTCAAACATTTGGAATATGTACATGAGTAACTAGAACTATTTGTAGACAATAATTAACAGGTTTTCTTATAATTATGACAAAACAATCTAAGTCAAATGTTTATTCGACATGAACTCATGCATCTCAGTTATTTTTAAATTAGACTCTGAGTGGATGAATAAAAAAATGGAATTTAAAGAAAACAGAGAACAATTAACTGGCCCGGGTCTCAGGCTTCTAAAAATCTTCTGGTGTTCTTAGTACGCCCTCCATTAACACTGGAAAACAACTATAATCTGATCAGCGTCTTCGATGACATAAAATTCACAGTTTGTATGGAGTTGAACAACAAACTATCATTCTTGAATGGACTGATCACCAGAACTGATAAAGGAAAACCAAAGTCTCAAGTATATCAGAAGCCAGCCAACACAGGTCGAATTCTCAATCACAGCAGCAACAACTTAAGAACTCAGAAGACCAAATGGGTACAAACCTTATTCGTGATGGCGAAAACATACAGCAGGACTTGTGCAGCGCAGAAAAATGAAGAAAAATATTTAATGACCATACTTCATAGGAACTGTTGCCCACGCGATTTCATCAAAACTAACAATTCACCTCATCAGCAGCAATGAGATCAAGTATAGAAACCGACAATCTGATCATCCTGCCACATATAAAAGACATATCAGAAATTATGACTAGATTATTGTAGGCGTTTGAAATGGATGTAGCACACAAACCAGAAAAATCACTTCAATCAATCTTATGCAAATCAAAGGACTAAATGATAAAAAAAAAGAAAAAACTGAACATCATCTACAAAATAAACTGTTTCATTTTCAATAAGTACTACATCGGACAAAGTGGATGACCACTTCATCTTTGCCCTCACGAATGTATATTAGCAGTCGAACGCCATGACACATCCTCGATTATATCAGTGCAGATGGACAACTATCGACACGTATTCGTCTAGAAGAATGTTTAAAACCTGGACAGAGAGAATACTGAGAACATCTGAGGATTTTTAGAAGCCTGGGACCCTGGTCAGTCAGCTATCAACAAACACTTCGAAATCGATCCAATCTACCAACCAATCAGAAAAATCATGCACAAATACTGAACCAAGAATCAGGTTAGTAGGAGATATCATCAAAATATAGAGACGGGTAATGACAGATAATATGTCAAGCTATGACTCATGTGTGTAGAAATTTGAATACTTCACTCCTACCTGGAGGTTTTACTGATAATATTGTTCAGAAGAGCAATAAATGTTCTAAGACGAAACTACACAGCTCGAAGAATGAAAATTCAATTAAAACGTAATCACGTATACACAGATATACGGAGATGCATTCATACATATAAACTTCAATACAAAAATCTCTTAGTTCATTAAAATCAATAATCATACAGCTATACAAGTCATCTATAATATAATAAGTGCTCATACTATCTTTCGAACATAAGTGACCATAACCAAGCAATGTATTTATATTAGTTGTGCTATCATAAGTCAACATTCACTATATAAATACGACTATTAACACTGAAAACTAAATTCACACTGAGATTTTTAAGCTTTAAGATGTTATAGTTAACCAGACATTTAATGCTGATTGGACTCAATAGCTTAAGTTAGACTGTTGATATCTATTCGTGAACCCGAGATCGCGTTCACTATGTTGAGATTTTAGTTGGTTGGATATGATTATCAGGAAGCTCGAGATCAAATATATCAGTGGTAACATCGTACAATATGAAGCTGGGTAACACAGGTCCTGATCATACATATAGCACCAGATTTCTTTACGATTACAAAGAAACCTTTCTAATCAGTTCCAACTAGCGCGAAACCTGGGTTCAGGTGTTCCTTTTGACTTCCTCCAACCACCAAACAAATTATGACTATTATTCATTTGATCACTTAATCTGAGTTACCTTATTTTCTAACTGTTCAAATATTACAATACTTTTCGCATTTTTGAAATGTTTTATCAAACTAATTTCTTTTAGTCCCATTGGTTACTTAAACACTAATAAACAGCTAAAAACTGATCGTTATACTAAATTGTTCCAAACCTCAAAAAGAGGAATCGCAATATTCGTTGTATTTGGTTTCATTCGCTTTATTTTCAGTTAAATCAAGCATTAGCGTCTATACCTTCCCTTAAGATCTTCTTATAGCTTAGATGATCAAGACAAATAAATCATATAGCTACTTCTATTATGATGAGTCTTGAAGTTGGTTAGTAAGTTGCATTTGTGTTTCAATCTTTCACTAACGTCTCTTTTGACTCAGAATGATATTTTAAAAGTTTATTTTCTTCCATTTAGATTACCTATTCAAATTACTTTTCAAGCAAATGGTGAACGTGAAACTAATATCAATTTACAATGTCTTATCAAACATCGTCAATTACCTTTAACATTAAATGTTAAAGCTCAAGGTTATACAATTCATTCATCTCTATGGATTGATTCTATTCAACCGAATAACCATAGCAATGACAATAATCATTCAATCAAAAATATTTCTACATCTATTGAACTAATTGAACTTACACCATTATGGTCACCATGTATTGGTACTGATCTAACAGATCTCATGAATAAATCTATCCATAGAATTCAACATGATCCATATTTAACAAAGAAATTGCCTAAATTAAATTTTGGTGAATTATACCCTGGTGAATGTATTACACGAAAATTAATATTATATAATAATGGAAAATTTAAATTTGATTTTATATATCAATTTATGTTACTAGGTAATCATGATCGAGATCAAAATCAGAACAATGAAATCAAAAAACATAATAAACAACAATTGATTGATCGATTGATTAATGGTTTCATTACTGGTGATAGTGTTCAACAATCATCCTTAGAAATTACTCCGAATACTGGTAGCATATTACCCAATGAAAAAATCACATGTACAATTAAATTTCAACCACTGAAACAACTAAAGCTGTTAGGTATCAATCGTTTAAAACTTCATAATTTAATTGGTATTTGTTTAATAATACGAGATGGTCCTGTATATGGTATAAAATTATTAGGTTCAACTAAGAAACAAACGATTCAATTCTCTGAAACTTGTATCAATTTTGGTTCACAATTAATAATGCAATCAGGTCTTAAACCATCAATACGTTATTTGTATATAAGTAATATAGATACTAAACAAGAATTAAGTATTGAATGTATTACACAATCTTCAAAAATATTTTCTTATTATTTAAAACCAACAATTTTATCTAAAAGAGAACTAGCAACAGCACCACCACCATCACTACCACTACCACCACCACCACAACAACAACAACAACAACTACCCCAGCAACAACAACAACAAATCAATGAATCTAATTCAAATCTTCTTTGTTTACCAATATACTTTTATCCATATGATAATAAATTATATAAAGAAACTATAATATTTGAAATTAATGGTTCTAGTCAATATTCAATTGATTTAATAGGTAAAGGATGTCAATTATTAATGGAAACTAAATTATATCCATTGCTAATTATGAATAAAACTATAAAAGGTATTACCAAAGTAACTCAATTCAATGATGATGAATTGGATGAATTCAATCAAAATGGTATTAATAATAATAGTAGTAAATGTATTAATTTAGGTCATTTAAAAACTGGTCAAATATCCCGTCGTTTTATTAGTTTAATTAATAAAAGTTCTGCATCCATATGTATACATCAAATACATTTGAATCAACCATCACCAACACCACCATCACCACCACCACCACAGCAACAACAACAACAACATAATAATAATGATAAAAAGTACAATTCTATTCATGTACAATTTTGCAAGTCAATTAATATTGATAAACAATTAAAAGATTTTGGACAAATCAAAGAAATTAATACACCAATTATTGTTCCATCTAATGGGGGTGAAGTAATGATAATGTTAAGTTTAACATCAGATTATAGATTACCTAAATTTATTGAAGAAGTTGTATGTGAAATTTCACGTGTAGATGATAATACTAATAATTTAATCCAGTTGCCTAAGAATCAAATCAACACTACGACTACTACTACTGATAGTCAACATAGAAATAAAGGAGAAATGATTTCAATTCATCAAGAGAATACTAATATGTTTTTACCAGTATTCTCTATATATGGTGCTGTAAATACATATGATATTAATTTTAATACAGAATCAATTAATTTTGGTTCAATTGTACGTGGTAGTCAATTAAGTAAACGTTTAGTTTTAATGAATACTGGTGATTATAATGCAAAGTAAGTTAATTAAGAATTATATTTATTATCAGAAGGGGTTTTGTGGAGATTATAGTAATTTTAATAGTTGAAATCATGAATCAATTGAAGCTAGACCGCCATGGAAAACTTGGAAGCACTGGACGGCTATTTCGTCCTATTGTGGGGCTCCTCAGAAGTGCGCATCCATGATTCCACCTCTCGAGATTCGAACCCAGAACCTATCAGTTTCGCGCGCGAGCGCCTAATGTCTAACTTCAACCGATCCACGAAATTGAGCGACGCATTCAACATTGTCATCAGTGAATTGATATCTCACAACAGACCTGCTTGAACTCCATTGGTCATTGCTTCTCACTAGAACTCCAGGAAATACCTTTTGAAGCCAGTCACTAGTGAGCATATGTTGATTAATATCAGAAGGGGTTTTGTGGTATTATAGTAATTTCAATAGTTGAGATCATCAGTCCATTGAAGCTGAAGAGTCCCACAATAGGACGAAACGGTCATCCAGTGCTTGCAGTATGTGAGATAGTAACTCATTGAAGACAATAGTGGATGTGCCGCTCAATTCCGCAATTTGCTTGAAGTTAGACATCAACACCTTTGGATGCCGGCTCAGTGATCTAGTGGTCAAGCGCTCGCGCGCGAAACTGATAGGTTCTGGGTTCGAATCTCGAGAGGCGGGATCATGGATGCGCACTGCTGAGGAGTGCCATAATAGGACGAAATGGCCATCCAGCGCTTCCAGGTTTCCCATGGCGGTCTAGCTTCAATTGATTCATGATCTCAACTATTAAAATTATATTTATTTTTTGAAAAGTAAATCTTAATATGAATAATTTAGTTAGTCATATAGTCATAAGTAACGTATAACCTTGAACACATCGGTATTAGTTTAACTCCCATCACTGTATTGTCAGAGGGAGATGAAATTAACGAAAATAAATTTTTGAACAGTAGGAGTAGTATGATCATTATTAGTAATTGGTATGATGAGTGATGTCTGAAATCTGATACTGATTTACGACGTGCTACATGCTACGTGCTAACCCTCCAAATGACCGTTTGAGCGAAGACACAAAAGTGGACAAGAAAGTATATCGGGCTACAGAATAAGATTCAAAAATACTCATTTATATATACTTACTAGCCTATCCCTTAGGAAATGAGATGCACACGTCCTTCAGGTCACTTCTGATTACCATCGACTGACCTTGTCATTTGGCTACTACTCATTGACCTATCATATCAATAATCTTAGAAAATATATGGCTTAAGAAAAAAAAGAAGTTTGTTAAACAAAGGTTCTAGGTATTTCTGAAACTGAAGATATGTGGATACAAAAGACAGAATCCACTTGTGCCACTGTGATCAACTTTGATATATGTCACCCCGAAACTCCGAACAATCGTTATGATTGTGGATCAGACCTCGATCAGGTATTCTGAACTTACCTGCACGACCCAGTTAATCATTACTTAAATTTGTGGACTACATTTTTAACCTAATGACAAGGGAGTTGGTTAAAATTGTTTGGATTATTTACTGCTGGTTCATTTTAGGTAAAATATCATTCAACTCGAAGTAACTGAGTTAGTTACGCGATTGGATGGTTTCATTTACGCAACCACTTCGATTGTTGAGTCAGAATAAAGATGTATTTATCATGATTTTACAAACCAAATATCATTGATTAACACCAGTAATTAGGGTTTTAAGTATGAGACATCTCCTAATACAATAGGGATTGTTAACGTGATAGAATGTTCCAACCTGATGATATGTTGTAAAGCATAATCGACAAGAAGCTTCCAAATTAGGTTCCTTGTTATCATTATGGCATATCTACAATCATTACAGAAGTGATTCTTTTCTTGAGATTCGAATATTATTCGACGAAAGTCTTGGAAATGTTATCGATCAGTCATTAAAATGAGGACTAATGTCCTATAGAACTGTTCCATTCTAAAACAATATAATTTGGCGAATGATGTCTGACCGTTTTACTATTAAAATAAATGGTAACTCTATAGAAAAACATGCTTACATTAAATACCAATTTTTAGAATGATAGTAGTTGAGACGAAACAAACGTTATTTAAATAGATTGGGGTTATCAAATTTCTTTTTTATCACTAGCTTTGAGATTATGGCATTTAAATCAGCTAGATTAACCTGATCGATTTCTTATGTGTCAGGCTACATGAATTGAATTTAAAAGAAAATTACTATTGAAATGAGATTCTAAACAAATTTGAGTACATTCATTATTTATTTAGACTAAGAGGTATAAGGAGGCACCAAATACATGTGTGCCACACAAATCGAATGATTTGTGTGAGGGATGGAATTCTGCCCAAGCGCCCAAACTGAAGCAGATGGTTTTCTTAGAGGGCCACTCCCCGATCCTTTGACACATAAGTCTAATCCACAAGGCAGTGGAACAACGTTAAGAGATGAAGTCATATGGTAGCCGGTGAGCAACATTAGGTTCATACACCTTTTGTTCCTACAGGATCATAAGGCCCATGTATACCAATGGTTTCAAATCAGGGTTTTCTAACTCCCCTTGGTGGATTCTCCATATCCAACAACCGAGTGAAGCACTGGACATTTTCTTTTCTTCCTCTCAATTTCATTAACAACACCGTCATCGGGAGAAGGCAGTGAGCAGGACTTCCCTGTCAGTGGCTGTATATATGCGGCTATGTGAAAGCATTTGGAGAGAGAGGACTCTTATCACACTCGACCATACCAGAGCATTTAGCTTTTTTGCGAGAAATCATGATTTTTTTTCCTTTTTTTTGATGAGTAAGAAATACATTTTCTTCTTTAGCTTCCACCAGTTTGAGCACTACGAATAATTAGAAATTAATAGGTAACTATCTCTGCTTGATAATAAAACTCAGCATCTGTGAACATCTACTCATACAGTAAGGAACCTATGACCTTCAGATTACATAGGGCACACTATATCATCATATCATTGAGTGAAAACTCAGATTTAATTAATATGGGATATAGTGTTCCACAAATAATGCATCAGGGAGTCACTGCTACAATCTCCACTTCATGATATTCATCTTGAAGTTAATTATTCATTCACATATAGTTTTTATTAATATAATTAGTTTATGTGGAGAGTTTTTCAGGGTCAATAGATTATTTAAATTTCAGACATAGAAAATAAATCTCTATAAAGTTTCTGGTTGAAATGCGTGAAAAATCTCTGTATTGTGAATTATCTCTTTGATTAACTGATCTGATCTGAGAGTATAAAAGTCACATAGTGGTTAATGTTAGTTGACAACACTAAATAGCTACGATGAGACATTCCGACTATATTAAATTGATAAATATCAGTTATTATACTTTGTTTGACATATTTAAGGCGATAATCTAATGATTGAAGGACTCATTTCTTAAATAATAGACCCCAAGGTCTAATATTGCTTGTCCTACTTCAATTTGAATAGCTGGTTGTATGAGATTGTAGTGAATGAAAACTCAGATGGGGAAGACCAATTTATTTGTTTGGTACAAATTTACAGTGTCTTTGTAAATTATAAAAAACCATACATTGAATACTTCATTTACACATCTTCCAACAAGTGCCCTTTACGTCCTTCATGATTCTTACAGTTATCAATTCCTTTATGTTTCCGTTCCTGTTTTCTTCAGTTCAATATTCTCAACCTTCTTTTGACAAGCATTCCACTTCTGATCGATGCTGCATACTATTTATGTCTGTCGACATAAATACCATACACCACAAGATCATTAACTCTTACACAACTAGACTGTAGCTCAAAACCTGAGTAAAATAATCTGTACTCGAAACCTGAATAAATTTGATTTCATTAATTTTTCATATGACTAAGTAGTGATTTGTATTTTTTTACTGATTTCATTTTAAGATTCGAATGGGATAAATCAACTTTAACATTGGATTTAACTATAGAACCAATGAATGGATCCATTGGTCCTGGATTAGAAGTACCATTTATTTTAACTCTTAAACCAAACAAATTAACACGTGAATTACGAATAGATGTAAGTAAACGAACTTGTTTATTTATTTTCCATATGCACATAGAACGATGGGCTTTTATGCTGCGTAACTTGATGATTGCTACTAGAGAATTAGTATATAACTGTTACACCCTATTCATCATACAGTATATAAAGATCATTTAGACTGAAGGAAGAGCTAACAAAGTGACAGATGGGCTACGGTTAACTTGTCAGTGAAATCAATACCAAATGTCAGGCTAATATCTATCATATTAAATATGGACATTTGTACACGTAGGCAGGTAGCAAGCGTTATTACTGACTCAGGAGTGATTTAGCTGTTTTCTTTCTTATAATTATATTGTTGAGTCTATTGAGCATTTAGTATGCTTGTTTAAAGTTAAAAGCATCATGGATCATTTCAGTTACAAGTTCTAAAGTACAAAATGTTCTAAACTATTTATTATTGTATGAATGATCACAAATTGTGAGAACTATAACCTGCGTAAATATAGAACCTTATTAAAATTTACGAGTGTAGTTTGTTAAAGGTTATCGAAGTTTATTGAGATCACGCACCGATCTAAGTTGGACAAATATTAAAAACCTGAAAGCATTGAACGATCGTCTCGTCCTAAGAGGTGACTCCTCAGGAGTGCTTGGAATCGAGTCCAGAACTTTTAGTTCAGTGATTACAAATTCGTAAAAATTTTAAAATTCTACTGCTGATCGTTGTTCAGTTATTTTCAATCTACTATGAATCATATAATGCAATCGATACTTTTCACAGTTTCATAGACTACATCAATCATTTTCTTATCTCGTTGTTCCCAATGAACACATTTCATTCGAGATGATTAACTCATTCAGCAAACATACTGTTTATAGAGATCACGATACTGAAAAAAATGACGACACTGATACCAAGATCCCGATGCGTTATGTCCAAACGCCTTTTGTGTATTCCCAATTAACCATGAATAAAGAAGAAAGCAATACTAATCTAATTTAAGAAGTATTTTTGTTCATAGACGGAAATATTTTATCCTCAGACTGCTCTGTAGGCTGTGTGAGGTGACTTGTGAAAGCGATGACTGTGCCTAGTGGATTAAAATAGTTGGACAACCTGAACCTACCTTTTTAAGTTCACTGAAACTCATAAAGTCAGCATCAAGCTTTCAGTCCCTATTGGGCTATTTATTTTAAAGCATTATTTACCACCACATATTCAAAAATGCTTTATAAGAAGCAATTGTATTTTATTTGAATTTCTATGAATCAACAAGGTTAAAATTTAATCTATCGAACATTTTACACGACAACCTAGTTTGGGATTGTTTACAGAAACAATGAAAGTCGAAGTGATGAAATTGGTCGTTATACGAACTCGTATAGAGTAGTAATCCTCAAACCATGGAATTGTCAAACAGATTAAACAATCGGCCAATAGTCACTGTGCGCCACAAAACATAAACCAGTTATGAACAGAAGTACATATGAATGGAAATTGGATAGACCAATTACCTGTTTGACTGGTCGGGTACTTTATCACGGAACAAAGTCTTTCGTAATATCGAATCACTTAACTTACTGATCGCATGATAAATTGTTTGACAGATTTCGATCATCACCATGGGTTAGATAATGCGGTACCTATTATTAATAGGTAATTAAAAGACGGTTTTCAGTTTTCACGAAATCTAAGTCATCGGATCTGGAGCAAACCACTGTAATTCACGACTTTTTTCATTTTTTACATAAGTAGTTCAGGTAAACTTGGTTAAAGTACAGATTAACATTTATGTGTGCTTCCTCAAAGTTGTTTTTGTTATTTCTTTTAATCGCCAATAAAAACAGAATGTATCATGTCAAATTCAAGGTGTAGGACCAAAATTAATTACTGTCAGTGCAGCATGTGTGCCACCAACTGTTATCAAAGAAATACAACAATTTTCAACGATTGTTAGACAGCAAGATATTAAAAATTTACAAATTGTTAATCGTTCAAATGCTAATTGGCAAATCAAGCCAGTAATTGATGGTGAACAGTGGGATGGACCAAAGATAATTGATATACCTCCACAACAAATAGGAATTTATGAATTAACATATAAACCATTAACAATGACTTTAGATGGAGCAAAACACAAAGTAAGATTCTTTATGTTCACATGTTAAGTTCTTAAAGATGAATTATATAAAGAATTAAATTTAGCTTAACAACTACTGAAAATTAGTAAGTATAGATAGCTGTTTTAAGCTATCATGAGGCGAGTCTTCAAGAGTGCTTACGCGCATCAGATATCAAAGATGGAGCCGGATAATGGTCGTGCAATATCACGAATTGACTGAAGTTGCAAATATGTATCATTATGTGTCAACCAAGGAGTTTAACGTTTAAGCATTCACTGTGAACCTCGAAGTTACTTAATTCTATTTCTGGTGGAGTCTTTGATTAGCATTGCTATAATATTGCATACTGAAACATAACAGCCGCCAATTACCTCCAATCTATCAATTGTTGTTGAACTATAGTCAGTCTACGATGCCGACTATCTTCATAAACACCTCCTCTTAATAACTATTTATTCACGTATCGAGTACTTTTAAAATGTTGAGAAGTAATTCATTCAAGAAAATATCATATGCGACAAGTATAAAGGTGAAAAACTAAGTCGAATGCGAACTTACTTCAAGATAAGCCCACAATAGTATGTCTTTGTTACTACATTTCTTTAATTTCTTTTCTGCCTTCTATATAACAAACGTAAAAGGATGGGAATACTTGGTGTTGTGAATGTGAATTCGGTGACTTAATAAGTGCATTCTCAAGGGTTAAAATGAAGGAAAAAGTGGTGATTGATAGATAATGATATGCAATGACACGATGTGGCTGAGTGATGGTTATTCAAAGGACCGGATTATTGACATCAGCTTTTCATTGAACTGATGTCAGCGGATAAGGCAGTTTCATAGTGAATTGGTGGAAATTTTTAGCTCAGGTGGATGATTTCGGTGTAGTTTGTGCTGTGATGTCTTTCGGAAGAACGATGAAAACTCCACCACTAAAACATCCAGCTCAATCAACAAAACTTTGTCGAAATAGTTTCATAGTAGAATAGGTCTTTTTTATAATAAAATAATATTCTTGTAGACAAAATATTGACAAGAAACAAACACTAGTGACTGGCTCCATGAGGTAATTACTGGAGTTCTAGTGAGAAGTCGTGACCAGTGGAGCTAATCCACGTCAAGTATAGACAGGTATCTACCTCAGTAAAATGGAAGTTGGTAGCGCAATTCCGTGGATAGGTTGAGGTTAGACATTAACACCGTTGGATGCCGGCCGGCTCAGTGGTCTAGAGGTTAAGCGTTCGCGCGCGAGACTGATAGGACCTAGGTTCGAATCACGCGAGGCGGGATGGTGGATGCGCACTGCTGAGGAGTCCCACAATAGAACGAAGCGGCTGTCCAGGTTTTCCATGGTGGTCTAGCTTCAATTGACTCATGATCTCAACTACATAAAAAAACAAACGTCATTAAATGTTATAGGAAACAGAAGAAAAGAAATTACAAAGACTACTCACAGTCCATTCGATTAAGACGTTACCACTCATATCGCTTGTCACTGGCTTTAATTCTACATCATTTCAATATTAACATATGACATTGTTCATTAGCTCTGTTTTTTAAACTCTTATTCAATGAGTTTTGAAGCAACAGAAAATGTTAAATTAACATATATATTTCCTTGATAAAATGTTTGTTTTCTGGTTCCTTCAATTACTGTTCCCACTGATAAACTCCCCAAGCTAATCATCTTGTTAATCTAATAGGGGATATATACATGTTCAAAGATTAGAGGCTTGTGTTTCAAGAAGTTTGTTTTGAAGTAAGGTTCGATCATCTTTAATTATATCTTTACTTGTTAACCTCGTGAAATGTAGGCTTAATTGTTATCAAGATGTCTTCTCTATTCTGTTTATTTCAATCATATTGATTTTCTGAAGTCATTGTAGATATCAGTCAAACTCAATATGTCTTTACCATAGTTTTTAAAAAGTAATATTTGCAGACAAATCATTTCTATGCAATCAATCCTCTTCACAAATTTAAACAAGTAAGAACGATAAACTTGGGACATTACATTTTACAGACCTATTCACTGTTGATGAAGTTGCAATTCTATTCGATTTATACAAAACCGTAGTTACTAATTGTAATAATTAGGTTTATACAATTGGATAAATAAAGAGATATTTTTCATGGTTGAAATCATTAGTCAATTGAAGCTAGACCACCAGGGAAAACCTGGAAGCACTGAACGGCCGTTTCGTTCTATTATGGGACTCCTCAGCAGTGCGCATCCACGATCCCGCACTCGCAAGATTCAAACCCAGGACCTACCACTTAACCGATAGACCACTGAGCCGGCCGGCATCCAACGGTGTTAATGTCTAACTTCAACCAATCCACGATATATTTGTTACTCAATCAGATTACAATCTGTTGTCGTAAATTGACTTTCTTTCATTTTTTTTACTTATTCTTTATAATTCAGGGTACAATATTCTTTCCATTACCTGATGGTACAGGATTATTATATAACTTATGTGGAATATCTGATGCACCAAAATCAATGATGAGGATAAATCGTGAAATTGAATGTAAAAAATTACATACAGAAGTTGTACAAATACCAAATTGGTTAAATGCATCACAGAGATTTCGTGTTTTAAAAGAAATTCTACGACCAGATAAATTAGATCCAAGTACAACTATTCAAGGATTAGATTATTTAGATGTACCAGCTGATTCAAGTAAAGAGTATAAATTAAGTATATTTACTTATCGAGAAGGTTTTACATTGATTAAAGTAAGCACTTTACTTAGTTAATTTTTTAAAATATTATTTAGACATATTTATATTTTATTCAGTAGTATATATCTCACTGCCTTCTCGTGGCGGGGGTGTTGTTTACAAAATTGAGAGGACGAAAAGCGAATGTCCAGAGCTTTAACCGGGTTGGTGGACACGGAAAGTTCACCTAGGGGAGTTGGAAAACCCTGATTCCAAACCAATGGTGCACATGGGCTCCAGTATCCTGAGGGAACAAATGGCGTATGAATCAATCGTTGTTAAACGACTACCATGGGAATGCATCTCCTCACGATGCTCCACTGACTTGTGGATCAGACCTTTAGGTCGAAGGCTCCGGGTGTGGCCCCGTAAGAAAACCACCTGCTTCAGTTTGGGCACCTGGACAGTATCACAGCCCTCACACAATTAAATGAAATGACAATTTTTTGTGTGGCGCATATGTATCTGGTGCCTCATTGTACCAATATTTATGTGTTTAAATAAATAAATAAATAAAATCTGACATGGCTCAGAATCGATTACAATGGCGTAGGTGTATACACTCTTTATCTTCCCTTAAACCTTGAGATTAAAATTGCTTCATATCTGTCTTCCTTCCTATACTACATCCTCATATACAACCTTTCTTTTATATATTGCCACCATTAAATTAACTACTTCCATGAATTCGGTGTTCATCTTGTTGTGCTAACGAGGTATGGCAACTTGGACCGATGGATATATGTGCCTGGTTCTAAGTTGTAGCTAACTGACTGACTGACTGATTTGACATTTGTATTTCTCTTTAATTATCTGGATTTTAATGTACCTATGCTACGAGTGAAGTGGATAAGTTCTGTATGATAGGATAATATTGATTAGTTAATTGCAGGATTTCAAATATCTGTCCAAAATATTTTCATCATAACTTTAAAATATTTTTTCTAGCAACTTTGGTAATATTCTTCACTGTACCGCATAACAACAGAATATTTTCTGGAACAAGCCAATAAAGAACAAGGAATATAGATCATGCACGTCAAAATAGTTTACATTTCAATCCATTTTCAGAACCTTTTAATTATGCCGGAATTATGTAACTTAGTGTTTGCCACATGAATCTGAACATTTCTTTTTGTAGTCATTTACTTCAAATGAAATTGAAGTTCCATGATTATTTTGAGTATTATGATTGCAACTTCCAGACTTCTTGTTAACAAAGACCAGTTTAAATAAAGTAATATAATCTTAAAGAAATAATACTTTAAGATAAAAACTGTAATTGAATTCACTTCGTATTGTTTGTTTGGATCTCCCCATTGATGTTTTACGACTGCAACTGGTCAGTCTCTAATTGGCATATATGGATACTGTGCGTATTGTCTCAATATAGCCTTAGTTCACAAGCATTGTAAGCAAAGATGGATAGTGGCTATCAGTGCAATCTAGGACGCGCGTTTCGTCCTATTTGGGACTCGTCAGCTGGATGTACCTGCATCTCAGATTTGATGTTCACTGTGGGACTCGAACCCAGTACCATTCGCTTCAAACACCATCGCGTTATCCACTCGGCCACTGAGTTCTGATAAAACTGTAATTAGTTTCCTCTTAAAAATCTGAAACAGACCTTAAATTGTTCAAGTGTTAAATGCACAAAAAGATCTTTCATTGGCATTTTGTTATGGATTTTGTACTTTTGGTCCTCGAACACTTACTTGAACATTTTTTGGTAAATTTTATTGTAGTTTAAAGATGGTCCTTTAGTGATAAACTAACTTAACCGTTGAACATCATAAACCGGTCACTGGCAGCTTTCAATTGAACATATCAAAAATTCCAGTGTTGATGTTCCTACTGAACCCACTACATTGAATTAATGGTGTTTCATTCACTAAAGTACTGAGTTCATATAATCACTAGCTTATTAACGATGATCAATTTTATTTATAATAATGAGTCGTAAATAAATCCAGTTGACTAGTCCCATATAGGGCAAAATAATAGTCAAGGATCCCAATACTAGTCACTATCCAACTTTCTTAAACACTTATGACTAACTGACTGTATTAAGGCAAATCTAATTAGAATGCATGTACGCTAACAAAAAATGATCAATTCCAATCTTAAGTTTGAAAGAAAAACTAAATATGATTTCTCTTAGTATTGTTTGTTTGAATCTTTCCATTGATGTTTAGGACTGTAATTGATCAGTCTCTTATTAGCATATGTGCATACTGTGCGTATTGTCTCGATATAGCCTTAATTCACAAGCATTATAAGCAAAAATGGATATTGGCTAGCAGTGGAATGGGAAGATTCAAACAAAGAATACTAAGTGCATTTAAACTTCACCCCATTGCACAAACAAGTAGCTATCAGGACTCAATAGCTAAGTGGATAACGTGATGATATTTGAAGCGAACGGTACTGGGTTCGAGTTTCAAAGTGAACATCAATTCTGAGATGCAGGTATATCCAGCTGACGAGTCCCAAATAGGACGAAACGCGCGTTAAACTGGATTCCACTGCTAACCACTATCCATCTTTGGTAAATATGATTTATTCAAATTTAAAACTCCAGTATTTTAATTTTTTAATCGTTTCGGAGGAGGGGGAGACTCTGAACCTAAATCGATTTTGGCAAGTTATACTGTAAAATGTTTATCCATTGCTTATTTTTTACATCATTTTTATTTTAGGTTACATTTACAAATGAAACAACTGGAGAATATCAATATTTTGAAGTTAATTTTAAGTCTATTAGAAATAAAGTTTTAGATGTTATTAGAATGCAAACACCTATTCGTAAATCTATTACACATACACTTACATTAGAAAATCCTTTATCAATACCAGTTAATTTTCAAATGAGTACAAATATTTCTGAAGTTCAATGTCCAAATCAATTACAAATACCTGCTAATTGTGAAGTAAGTAATAACAAAGTTTTAGCTATATGTTTACTATTAATTGTTTTATTCTTTTTAGTCATCTTGTTTAAATGTTTAAATATGATGTGTATGGCGAGACTATAATCTATGGACGAACCAATCAGAAGCGTTTGAGGGATTTCAAGGTCACGGCGCTGATTTCAGTACCTGATGCTCATGTACATTCAGTTCACGTAAGATTTTAGAGAAGATGCGACAATTAAGCGGCTACAATAAATGAGACGAATAAGAAGTTCCTTTATTTGCAATTGCGGTAATCAAATGACTTGTGGACCTGTGAATGTGCAGACTGCCATGATATTGTCCTGTTTCGGAGACACAGCATACATCAATGTAATATATTTTGGAGGAAGACGTCTGCTAGAATAGGAACTTCTTTCGCTCGATCCAGAATGAGACTAAGGCAAATTATAATAATTGCAACGAACTGTATAATAAAAGTACTGATAACATTGGCTACAATAATCGCAGATGTCACTGAAGCTTCGTCTGTTCAGTGGTGTGAGTATTGTAGGGATATATGCATAATAAAAATGACAAACTTACACAACCGGTGTACACACAAACAATATTGAAGCTATGTGGTCGAGGCTGAGAGAGTTTTTGTGACCTTATCATGGCTTCAGAGACCGACTATCATGGAGCCATATGGATGAGTTCCTCTACCTTACGCATTATGACTTCGGAACCTTTGAACCTCTTTCTAACCTTGACAAGTTGTTGGACTATGTAAAAGAAGTGTAGCCACTTCAATTCTTTGGGTTTGTATAATATATTTTTATGTTATACTAACTGTTTTCTGATTAGCTAATATGTCTCAAGGTCACTTAAGATTCGTTCAAAGGCCGTCCATCAACTACAGTCTCGACATGGATTTAGGTCTAAAACCTTGACTGTTGAGTTTTATTTAACTCAGTGACTGAAATGCCGTGAAAATTGAAGATTCTAGGTTCATGATGATATCAAAGTGAACGAATCTCAGAAATAAGACAAATTAGGTTAATCATCAATTGTTGAAAGCGTGAGTCAATTGAAGTTAGACTACCATGGAAAACCTGGAAGCATTGAACGGTCAACTCGTCCTATTGTGGGACTCCTCAGCAGTGCACATCCACGATCCCGCCTCGCGAGATTCGAACCCAGAACCTACCAGTCCCGCGCCAGTGCACTTAACCGATAGACCATTGAGCCAGCTCCCGATGGTGTTTATGTCTAACTCCAACCAATCCACGAAGTTGAGTAACCGTCCACCAATGCCTTCAGTGAGTCCCACAATAGGACGAAACGGCCATCCAGTGCTTCCAGGTTTTCCATAGTGGTCTAGCTTCAATTGACTCACGCTTTCAACTATGAAAATACTAAATCTCCACAAAGTCCCTTCTGATAATAATAATCATCAATTGTTTATTCAACCTCATTATCTATCATCATCATTATTAGTTAGATTTCTTTTCTTTTTTTACCGATATACTATGCTTCAAAGAATTACTTTATATGTATTCTCTTTTTCCCCTAGGGTAAAGTAACACTTGAATATTTACCAATTAAAATTGGTCAATATAATGGAAAATTTGAAGCTAATTGTAATGAATTAGGTTCATTTATTTATGAATTAAATTTACAAGCTACACAATCTGGTTTCGAATCTACATTACATTTTCGTACAACTATAGGACAACGACATTGTCAAATTGTAAAATTCACAAATTTATCAAAAAATAAAAATGAATTTATTACAAATGTAAGTTTATATATTGAATAATTTTTTTCTCGTTAGCGTTAACAGGATAGGGTCGCTAACCCCATGCACAACCCTCCCCCTTTACCTGGGCTTGGGACCGGCAGTAGCCCCCGGAGGAGCTACAGGCCGACATTTTAGTAATTTAATAGTTAAATTCATGAGTCAATTAAAACTAGACAACCATAGAAAACTTGGAAACGGGTTCGTGGATACACTCTTCTGACGAGTCTCGTACTAAGACGAAACAGTCGTCGAATGTTTCTAAGCTTTTCATGGTGGTCAAGCTTTAACTGACTCATGAATTCAACTATTGAAAAGATATCCATACTTTTTGTTTAAACAGAGACCATCATATCTATGAAACTTTCTAAAATAAAGAAAGTTAAATGGAATTTCTAACATACCATTCTCTTCGTTCATATCTTTATTTATGAGTAAGTAATTTGTTGAGGTACTGAATTGTAATGCCGATTAAGTATGAACAACAAAATATATGAACTAGGATTGATTATTACTAGTCATAGTTGAAATCATGAGTCATTTAAAGCTAGACCACCAGGGAAAACCTGGAAGCACTGGACGGCCGTTTCGTTCTATTATGGGACTCCTCAGCCATGCGTATCCACGATCCCGCCTCACGACTATGAAAATACTGAAATCTCCACAAAACCCCTTCTGATCTATAATCATATGCTGACTGACTTCAAGAGATATTTTTTGGAGTTCTAGTGGGAAGCAGTGACCAATGGAGTTCAACCGCGTCTGTTGTAGAGATATCAACTCACTGAAGACAATTGATGAACAGTTGCTCAGAATTCGTGGATTGGTTGAAGTTAGACATAAACACCGTTGGATGCCGGTCGGCTCAGTGGTCTAGAGGTTAAGCGCTTCGGAGCGAGACTGGTAGGTCTCGGGTTCTAATCTCGCGAGGCGAGGTCGTGGATGCGCACTGCTGAGGAGTCCCATAATAGGACGAAACGGCCGTCCAGTGCTTCCAAGTTTTCGATGGTGGTCTAGCTTCAATTGGCTCATGATTTCAACTATGCAAATACTGAAATCTCCACAAAACCCCTTCTGATATATACCCAATAAGTCACAACATAATTTATTTATCAAGAAGAATATTTTCAGACTTTCTTAATATGTAACATTCAGTGATTTATGAAAATTCAAATTTAGATTCATCATTTCACAATATTCATATGATTTATTCAAGAATTCTGAGTGGTTTATACCTGAACGTACACTATGTTGTATGAACTTTATCTATCTACAATCTACAATTTACGTTGGGTTTGAAAAATCAGGTTGATAGTTCAGTTTCTTTTTATCATACCCTTTGTTTGATTACATTATTGTATTACATATTTACAAATACAAATATGCACTGATTAGAATTCTTGATTGTCATTCACATTGTGGTATGTGCTACTGACGTCGACAACTATAAGTAGTATGTGTCATTAATCTGAAAGTGAAATGCCTGGAGGCAGAAGGTTAAGAAGATCAAAGAGAAGAGAACGAGAACAAAGAATGATTGATGTATAAACGAAAGAACAAATCAAGTGTGATACAATTGAAAGACATTTTGCAAATGAAGTATTTACTGTATGGTTCTCAGATTTTACTAAGATGTTCTGTAATTTTGTATCTAAATACGTTCAGTTGTCCCCACTGGTCTTCATATTCACTACAATATTATGTGCCTTAAATTCCAACTCTTCTGATAACGACATTTACATTTCATTGGTACCTAATTTATATCAATGTTTGAAGAAGATAATCAATGAAGGATAATTATTCTATAAACTTGTAACTTATTTTACATATATATAGTTTTACACCTGTGAGGATGAACTCACCGTAAAGGATTCCTTGGTTCAGTCACTTGTTTTTTAATAGTTTAAGACAAGTCAAGTTTTTCTTTCGATAGCTATGCTATACGTTTAATTACAATTACAGGAAAAACAACAAACTCAGACGGTTTTATCAGAAACTAACATTTAAATTTTCTATATTAACAGGTTGATAATTCTGATTATCATTGCGAAAAACAAATAACTGTAGCACCGGGAGTTGAAGCGTCATTAGAAGTTGCTTATGAACCAACTACTGTGGGTAATTCACAGGCTACCTTAACAATTACAAGTACACAAGCTGGTGAATACAGTTTTCTACTTAAAGGTACTGCTCTACTACCACAACCACAAGGTCCAATATTCATAAAAGCTGGTGAAACAAAACATATCATCTTCCGAAATGTTTTCTCTACACCCATACTTTACTCATTTCAGGTAAACTGGCAATTTTATTTAGATTCGCACTTGTACGTGTTACCGAATAAACACTTGTTTATTTCGTTCCTATTAGAAATTCTAGATTACAAGTCAATTCCTATCAAAAAGTGTAGAGCTCCAGATGTTATACTGATTACTTTTCAGTGCTGATGGGATTTCATTGATCAGGTTTGTACGTGAAAAGAATTGATAGAATGTAAAACTCACGAACCTAGGGCTTCTCTATGATAGCCATCGATTACTAAACGAAAATATATGTGGTACCATTGTTCCCAATACAATAAAAGAGATGAAGGACTTAGTATGCAAGGATATGTGCAAAGTCAACTTAAACTCAGTTTCATCGTTTATTATCATTTTTTGAAAGCTTTTACCAATGCTTCATAGTTGTTTAATTTGAATTAGACGGTCATTTATTTCATACATTTCTTCTTGTTTAGGTTGATAATACTATATTCAATCTACCGAAACAAAGTGAAATTATTAGACCTGGTAAAGAATTTAGAATTCCTGTTGGTCTTGACAGTAATATCACTAAATCTCCAGTAACTGGTAAACTAGTTGTGACAGCAGTTCGCGCGCAATCAAGCGCACGTACAATCCGTAA
The DNA here is from genome assembly GCF_000237925.1 of Schistosoma mansoni. Lineage (NCBI taxonomy): Eukaryota > Metazoa > Platyhelminthes > Trematoda > Strigeidida > Schistosomatidae > Schistosoma > Schistosoma mansoni. The sequence continues at coordinate 23,100,428 of NC_031498.1, read as the reverse complement.
AGGACCATCAAATGTAATTAGTGATACCACTTCACTATCATCATCATCGTCTTCATCATCACCGCAACAGCAACAATCAAGCTTTATTGATTCTACATTTACAGAAAAAGGTGAAGGACTTCAATGGGTTTATTATTTACGCGGTATTACAGGATAAAGCCGAACAAATATATAACCGGCAAATGATACGTTTTCTGTAAAATCAAGCCAGAGAATTTCTTAACTAGTAAACTCAAATGAAATACAAATTTTATATTAATGGCCTCATTTTTCTGATATTACTTTAAAGCTTATATATCCCTTGAAGAGAATTAAAGATGACCATTTACGACTTAAACTCGCTCTGTTCATAAACTCGTATTATTCGTTCAATGCTTCCCCCCTGTGTTTACCGACGAGATAAATAAGAAGCATTAGTTAGTCAATAATGTAATGCTACTGTATCTGTAAATAATTCCCCAAAATCAATAGCTCATTAAGTGTTCGACATTGGATGCTGACCACGTTGTTTAAGTGGACTTGTTTAGCTGAAGGCTTTCGGTCATGCATCCGTACCAGATCACGTTGCAACTCGGCGTGGGACACAGCTCCTACGTTTCAATAGTCAGTTAATAACGAACGCCTCTCGATATATTGGTAACGTATCAAATATATTTTTCCGACCTCTTCTCGTCTGACTTCTGATTTCCTTTGGCCGGGAACGATCGATTATAGAAGATACTACTGGTTGCTAGTTGTTAAACTAGAATATCCGTCGTATCCTCAGTGGTGAGCCTAACGTGATCTGGTACACCAAGCCAATAAACTGTGAGTCCGTTCCTTTTTGGAATATTATTATTCATTGTTATTCTTTATTTGAATTTTATATATTGTGATATACTTTTTATTGTGTTTTTTTTTCCGGATATATTTTAATTAGACATTTTTCGTTATCTATATTACTATGACGGAACACTCACCCAAGGTTTTTAAGTTAAAGTCTATCCCACCTATTTCGATTCAGTTAACGCCATTTTGGCCCGACAATATCGAGTCCTGGTTCTGCTACGCAGAAGCTGATTTTTGCATGCACGGAATCACGGACTCGCGCACACGATCCCTCGCGGTAGTTAAGGCATTACCGCGCGAATTTAACAGGTACGTAACACCTAGCATGTTTACTAGTGATGTTCCGGAACCTTACGAAATTCCCAAACAATCGATTTTAAAACGCGGAGATCTAACTGATCGACAACGGTTAGACCAACTCCTTAATAATATCGACCTGCAACATGGTTCTGCAACAGACATGTTGCTAAGAATGAGAGAGGTTATCGGCCAACGAACTTTCGATGATGGCCTATTCAGACAACTTTTCTTGTCTAAACTCCCTCAACAGGTGCGGGCAGTGCTCGTCTCGTTTCAAAACAACGCCATAGACGAGCTGGCTGCATCTGCCGACCGAATCTTAGAAATCACACAATCATCTAAGGCCGATGTTTTTTCAGTCAAAGAAAAACCTCAATCGACCCCGACTGACATAGCCGAACTATGTCACACACTTACACGATATCTTAGAGTTCGTAATGACCGTAGTCGGTCAAAAACCCCGCGTAGAAGTGTCTCACGTAGGCGATCTGTCTCTCGACTACGAGAGACAGATAATCCCGACTGGTGCTGGTATTATTACCAGTACGGTAAGTCTTCCAGAAATTGCAGGAAACCCTGCAATTATCCGACCTCAAATGACACGAAAAACAGTTCGGGAAACTTCCCAGCCGGCACGCGTTAACGGCAGCCGTAGCCGGCGAACACAGCCTCCTCTTATATGTCACTGATGTGACCACGAAAGTTCGCTACCTTGTCGACACTGGCGCAGAAGTAAGCGTTCTTCCAGCAAATCCCAACGACAGACTTCGCGAGTCTGTTTTCAGTTTACAGGCGGCAAACGGAAAGCCGATCGCTACTTACGGTATAAGGTACGTCTACCTTAACGTGGGTTTACGCAAACCCATACACTGGATTTTCGTTGTTGCAGATGTCTCTATGCCAATCATTGGTAAAGACCTGTTACAATACCACAATCTACTCATCAACACACGCGCACGAAGGTTAATAGACGGAAACATTAAGTTATCTGTTTGCGTAACTCCTTGTTCTGGTTACAGGTTATCCCCAGTCACGATTAAGCACACCATAGACCTCTTGTACCAATCATTACTCGACAAATACTCCGGGATATACCAACCGCAATCGAAATTGCCTTGTGTAACCAGCAATGTTACACATCACATCTCGACTACAGGACCACCTGTATTCTCGAAAGCCCGTCGACTCGCTCCCGAAAAGCTTAGGTTAGCCAAAAACGAATTCGACCATATGATAGACTTAGGGATAATTCGACCATCAAATAGTCCATGGTCATCCCCATTGTACATGGTCCCTAAAAAGGACAGCAACGATTGGCGGCCAACTGGTGATTATCGGCGTCTGAATGCTAAAACCATTCCCGATCGTTACCCGTTGCCTCATATTCACGACTTGACAGCTACCTTGAAAGGTACAACTGTCTTTTCAAAAATCGACTTGGTTAAAGCTTATAACCAAATACCGATGGCACCTGACGACATTCCTAAAACCGCCATCATCACTCCTTTCGGTCTTTACGAATTTTTGCGAATGCCTTTTGGTTTAAGAAATGCGGCTCAAACCTTCCAAAGGTTTATAGACGACGTCTTCCGAGGTCTCAACTTCGTACATGCGTATGTTGATGACTGTCTAATAGCAAGTCCGGACAGAGAATCACATCTCAAGCATCTGGACATTGTTTTCGATCGACTCCAAGGGCATGGCATTACTGTAAACATTCAGAAACGCCAAACCGGAACCAACTCCTTAGACTTCTTAGGACACACCATTGATGCCCAAGGCATCCAACCCCTTAGAAGCAAAGTGGCGGCCATTCTGGATTACCCAGAACCGACCACGATCAAGCAGTTACGAACTTTTAACGGACTTGTAAGTTTCTATAGACGGTTCATACCCAAATGCGCATCCCTTATGAAACCGTTAACCGACCAGCTTCGTGGAAATGCAAAATCCATTAGTTTAGACGACAGCTCGTAAAGCATTCTCCACAGTTAAGGAACACATCGCTAAGGCAACCCTGTTTGCTCATCAGGACACTCAAGCGCCCATTAGTATCGCCGTAGACGCATCCGACTCAGCAATCGGAGGAGTCTTACAACAGTGGGTTAACAACTCTTGGCAACCTTTAGGATTTTTCTCGAGACGGTTGCTAGACGCGGAATCTAGGTACAGTACGTTCGGTAGGGAACTCCTAGCTATGTATTGTGCTGTACGGCATTTCCAACATTCCATCGAAGGAAGAGAATTCACACTTTTTACTGATCACAAACCTCTTACCTTCTCGTTAAGTTCATCTTCAGACAAGTACTCACCGCGAGAGTCTCGACAACTCGACTACATTTTGCAGTTTACTTCAGATATGCAACACATTTCTGGAGCAAACAATGTAGTCGCAGACGCCTTGTCTCGAATAAGTTCCTTGAACAGTTTCCAAGGAATCGACCTTCTTAAACTCGCTCAGCTTCAAAAAGAAGACATTGATCTTCAGCATGAGTTATCCTCGACAACTCTTAAACTAAGTATTAAGCAGATAAGAACAGGTAAGGAAACCTTACTTTGCGACACATCTACAGGTAGGAATCGTCCAATAGAACCAAAACATTATCGAAGCAACGTCTTCAATACGTTGCACAATCTTTCTCATCCAGGTGCTCGTGCAACAGTCAAACTTATAGCCGAACGCTTTTGTTGGCCTGGCATGAATAAAGACGTGAGGGAGTGGGCACGCTCCTGTGTAAACTGTCAGAAATCTAAGGTCATAAGATACAACAAACGTCCCTTAGGTTCTTTCAAAACCCCTGACGCTCGTTTCGACCACGTTCATCTAGATTTGGTAGAACTCTTACCCGATTCGAACGGATACTCATATCTCTTAACATGCGTAGACCGTTTCACTCGATGGCCAGAAGCAGTACCGATTAAGGACATTACTGCTGAAACAGTGGCTCGCGCTTTCGTCGAACGATGGGTAGCAAATTTCGGCTGCCCTTCAACCATCACTACAGACCGCGGACGCCAGTTTGAATCTGGACTTTTCCGTTGTTTGACCTCGCTATTAGGAATCGCCCGCTTCCGAACGACAGCATACCACCCACAAGCAAACGGGTTGGTAGAATGTTTTCATCGACAACTTAAAGCTTCTTTATCAGCCACAAACGTTTCACAGTGAACAGACTCTCTTCCACTCGTCCTGCTAGGTATCCGCAATGCAATGAAAGCTGACATTGGATACACGGCATCTAAACTCGTTTACGGAACGACACTCCGACTCCCAGGAGAATTCGTGGATCCTTCAGCTTCTTCATTGAACATGGATCTAAACTCTTACACGAGTAGGCTTTCAAACGCTATGAGTTCAGTTAAACCTGCTCACACTCGACCACAATCAACTGATGTTTTCGTTCAACCTGACTTACGACATAGTACACACGTCTTCGTTCGTCGAGACTCACATCGACGACCTCTCGAATCAGCATACAAAGGACCCTGCAAAGTTCTTCAACGCGAACTCAAGTACTATATAGTCGATAAGAACGGCACGAACGATAGCATCAGTATCGATCGCTTAAAAGCAGCGTACTTAGAAGGAAACCATAGCTACGTCGAATTTCCTTCGGTACAATCGTACGATATGGCTCCTACACTCGTAGTACTCCACACGACAGCCGACACACAACTTGATACTTCGTCAACGTCGATAGATAAACCTAAAACAACGCGTTCTGGAAGACGAGTAAGATTTCCAGAACATCCTAACGACTATTGCACGTAGGACACAAGCTTTATCTCGAATTCCCTTTTCATTGTTTATTATAAAAAATAATTTTTTTTATTATGCTCATCTTTTTTGTTTATTTAAAGAAAAACATTTTTATTTTTTTTGAGCGTATTTATATTTTTTTCTATATATAAAAAAAACAAAAAAACCATTTTTTCCGAACGCTTTTACGCTGTTTGCAAGTGCATTAGTTTATTTATTTTTTTTTCCCGTTCATCTTGTGTCCTTACGCAAGTACGAGTGTATTTTCGACACGCACTCACACTAACAATTTTTACTATTTTCCCGGACGGCTGGAAAAGAATGAGGAAGTTTCCCAAGGAACCGAAATTTTCATTGTATGTTATTTCTTTGTTGTTATGCTGTACCTCATGGTCCTTTAGTTTAAGGAAAGACGACCAGACGCTGCTACACGAAGCAAGCTATCAGAAGAGTGTTTACCAACGACAAACTCGTTGGGTTTAAACTTCTGGCTGGTCACGTCTAAGGGTCATCACTACCTCACTAGGATGGGAGTGATCTGTAGCTGTAAATAATTCCCCAAAATCAATAGCTCATTAAGTGTTCGACATTGGATGCTGACCACGTTGTTTAAGTGGACTTGTTTAGCTGAAGGCTTTCGGTCATGCATCCGTACCAGATCACGTTGCAACTCGGCGTGGGACACAGCTCCTACGTTTCAATAGTCAGTTAATAACGAACGCCTCTCGATATATTGGTAACGTATCAAATATATTTTTCCGACCTCTTCTCGTCTGACTTCTGATTTCCTTTGGCCGGGAACGATCGATTATAGAAGATACTACTGGTTGCTAGTTGTTAAACTAGAATATCCGTCGTATCCTCACTACGTCAGACTTTTAAGAGGTTCTCATCTAGCCTGAAAGTATAGTGTTTGGTAAGGGAGTATGGAAAGCATGGTTTGGTGATCTGAGACATAAAAGTAAGCCAATGACTCAGTAAGCGCGAAAAATTGATTGATATTTAACAAAGAAAGCAGCTGACAGCAACTACCGGTAACACAAGAGTAACCTTATGACCGTCTGATAAACTTAACTAGAAGCTGATAGCTTAACTTTTTCCTATGCATTGGAATTGTAACTATTCAAAAATATATTTTTGTAATTTGATGCAATAAAGCGAAGAATTCCTTTCATGAGCGTTCAGTGTTCATAAATGAAATCTCGAAAGCACGCTGAAAGTATTGTCATTCAGAGTTCGATCCAGGGTTCCCTCACTAAAACGATGGGATATACTAAGAAACTTTCAAAGGCTGGTCAAAATTTCATTTGAGACCGAAGTCCTAAGGGGTTGTAACTTTCTTGTTCAGTCCAAATATGTCTTGGATTGAACAATACGCTACCTACAAAAATTCAGATGGTGACACATAACTATCGATCGAGAGTTATTTGGTTGTTAGGCGTTCTATAGCTACCAAAAGTGCTGAAAAACCCTCTGATTTCAGACGAAACAGTCATGTGAGTGCCTACGGCTAGCAGTGAGTCCAACCTTACAAGTTTGTGCTATTCATGTTCAAAGGTTAACACACCACGGAGAAGAATAAGAGTTCCATAGAAACCTAGGCCAGTAGCAGACCTGTGACACTATAGTTAGGTCTGATTAATACACAGAAGTGGTGTTAAACTGACGATGCTTGTAAATAGACGTGCTCTGATAGTAATAATAATTTGTTCTAAATAACAATACGTCACATGAGGCAAGACAGTTTACAGGCTAGACCAAATTGTTATGAATACTTTGTTACGTTAACTCGTTCACCCATTTACTTTGTCGTGTTATGACAAAAGAATTTTCGCAGATGCAGGATAGCAAAATGTTAGTGCACAAGTAGATGATCATTGAATTAAAACCTAATTGTACGGTGAAAAAGATGAAGCTTCGTATGGATGCTACGTTACTATGATAAACTGTTGATAGTATACACTGCAGGCATCATACAACTTATAGAAGAGACAAACTTTTTCAGGTATTTTTATGCTTGTTGCTATTGATTCCCACATAGCTACTATAACGGCCTTTATTGTAGAAAGAATTCTTTTTGGATGTACGGAGAAAGGGATACTTTGGAGTACCGTTCTAGATGCGTAATTTAAAAATTACATTTCCATCATGTATTCAACAATGACATATGTAACATCTCAAGCATTGCTTTTTCATCTTGATTATTTACATCAATTTGGAAAAACTATTGCTGCCATGTAATTGTGTTTATGTCAATAAACAATTCAGAACTAGTATTGTTGACGACGTGCAAACAGATTAATGTCTCATATCAAGATACTGAGAAGCTTCTCCAATTTCAGTTGGACTCGGGATTTTGGAGGAATGAGACCGAAAAACCCAAATAACTTGCAGTTTTGGGTTTCCTCGATATTTCCCCAGAACTTCCATAAACTTTGGAGAAATCCATTTCTATTCATTGTTAAAGTCACAAAAGTTCCCCAACGTTTCAAGAAATTCATGTGGTCTTTATTGAGAACTACTAAGAATTTTCACTGTATATAAACTTTTCTCTTTTTTATTTGTACTTTATTTCGTAAACTTAACGCAATTCTAAAACCATTACTCCACATGGACATATTCATTGTTCTACACACACCTAGTTTGCGTAAACATTTTACGCAGAACTAAGTTAACGACTCTTAGAAGACAATATAATTTAAACACGCAATTACAGTTTATTCACTCATCAAAGTAGTCCTATCTTGTCAATACTAGCAATAACAAACACTATGCATGAGTAATGCCATAGTTAAAAGACTGATGCGTTATAAATGATATCATATATTAAAATATGAAAATTTGTATGTAATTTTTCCAGGATTCATTCACATCTTCCTATTCTTTTTGACTTGGTGTGTTGATCACATCAAAGTCAAACTTTTGTTAATAATGCTCTACATACAGAAAATAATGCAGTATCCTTCTATGTAATAGAGATAAAACCAAAGCAGTTCCCATCGTAATAATCGGCAAATAAATGCCAAATATTATAGCAGTCATTTTGTAGTGACCTGCTTTTCCCGACGAGAACACGATTGGAATAATGGAAGCAATTATTATTACAACCAATTGTACCAGTGATTGTTTTACCGTACTCGTTGTTGTTTAACTGTACCAAAGTCACTTCTCGTTCCGCTATCCGCCTTGTTTGGATCGAACTTTCTTACGCTCTGCTCCTATTGCCTGTACTCGTTGGCACGTCTCGGTATTCTTTCGATACCACGAGGTCGCCAATAAATATACTCTATCTGAACCAGTTAAAGTCTTCTGGTTTGCGAGTTATCAAAGGGACCAAGTCGTTTTTATGCGCGTAATCATATTGTAGTGGTGATCATAGTCAAACGCGACTCGACGCCATCTACAATATAGTAGATAACACGATTTTGTCATATTCTTCCAATTTGTTTCCCATGAATTATTTATTGAGCTTGGTTTTTCGATATTAAAAAATTAGTAAGTAATCTGAGATACCGTTTTTCACAACCTTCTCCATGATTCCTGGAATAACAGTAGTCGTATTTATGGGTCCGTAGTCAGCATCATTCGCTTTATCTCCAGTCTTATATCGAAGGATAATGTAACTGGTCTTCCAGTTATCCGAATACTTACCTGTATCTAATGTCATACCAAATATTTGAAGTAATATAATTGAAGTATTACTGCCACAACTTTCAAGGACTATTGAGGGAATACCGTCAATTCATATACCTGTTGTAGTCTTAGAAGTTTTTATAGATTCAGATATACTTTTAGTACTCAAACATACATTTGCTCAATTACTGGATGTAACTGTCATTTTTTCAAGGTTACCTGTCTGCTCCCCAATAACGTTTGCGAAAGAATTATTTAATATTTCACATATGTCCGTGGAGTCATTGTAGATTATGTTATCACGAATAATAACTGAACTATCCTTTGGAATATGTATGCGTTTACTCAGAAAACATGTCAGGCTATTTATTTTAGAGCTACATATAAAAGCGTTAAGCTCTTACCCATTGTCTTTCTTATGATGTGATACCATTACAGATTCATAAGTCTCATAAACTGAGTGCAAGGATTAAAAGTCTTTAGAAGTGTAGAGTAATACGGAACTTTTTCTGATTTTTGCGTGATATTTACGTCCGAGGGAGAGAGACGTATCTCTGCGAATCTTATGCTCTTTTCAGTGGCTGTAGTAGTCAAGCATGACAATGCGTTCCTATAGAGAATAACTATTGAGTCTGATAATGAGTTATTATCAAAATAGCCACCCCAATCAGAGCGATTCACAGGCTTCACTAACAATTCTCAGTCCCCAAACGTAAAACATCGTGTTTTTGCACTGTGTGGATGACTCTTACATTTTGTAGTCTGCGGATTGACAGAGAAAAATAAACTGTGTGATAATCGCAAGGAGAGAACACTTCACTAACATTGTTTATGACGGGTTTAGTGCTGTAATAGAAAAGCGAGTCCAAGATATTGTTACCGAGCGCAGATCGTACGGTATATTGCTGCCAGCCACTTGTCTGTAAAGGCAATTAATAATTCATATATCTAGGAACAACTACCTGTCTTCCAACGAGCTTCAGGGAGATTGAAATCACCAGAGGTCAGCTTGGAATGGACATTTAATCTTAATACGCATAAGAACATTTTGGAAAATGTTATATCTATTTCAGGTTTTTAGTTCGGTGCTCTATACGCGCATATTACAAGTATCATATAATTGGTGTGGCATACGGTGGGCCATAATAAGTCTGGTATTGTGCTTGGTGCATTATTTTCCACTCTTATCGAATTGATAAAATTACGTACATAGATCATATATATATCGTACGCCCCTTTTATGATCTCGGTCGGAGAGATGTAGTGTCATCATCTATACATAGCTTTATGTCTAGTGTAGCAAACGAGAATCACGTTTCTGTTATAAATATAATTTTCAGGTTAGTAACGAAAGCATTTATTACGCACTCTGTCATTCTACTACTTAAAAAGCATGGATTAATGGGCATAACAATGAACAGACTATAGTTAGTTAAAAAGAAGTCCATTATGCTGTATGTACCCAACTGACCACAAGTGTTTTCCGGGCATGGTTCGGGTGATGATCCATCCAGGTTGGTGAAACAGCTATATAAGCATCTGATTGTTTCCTACGCTGGTAACAACGTCCAGACCCTTATGTCTCTAGCAAGAAGATTTATCATGTTGAGTAGTTAAGTTTATAAAACGACAATTGATTCCGATTATCTCTCGCATATTGAAGAAGTTATTGCTGACTACAAGGGCTGTAAGCTGAAAGATTGTCGAATAACATGATTGTGTCGCTATCATACTGTGTCTGAACACAGACGCTAGGTTGTTAATGCCTCAGGGGAATAGTATATGCCTCGTAGCCAAGCTAATGAAAACTTATTTAGCACATTGCACACTATGGCTAGCTGATGTGATAATAATCGCTTAATTCATTTTGAGGCAATTCAACCTTTCATTATTTCAGGCCTTTCGATATGTTTCACATCATGGTTACAACGATCGCCTAATAAGTTAGCGAGGTCAGTTCTTTTGATTTATTTTGAACACTACCATCAACGACCTGTATATCCCCTAAATCTCTTTTGCTCTGAGAAGAGCTATTTGCTATTTCATACATGATATTCGAGGCTTTAACAAATGGAGTCCAAAATACATAGCTTGCAGTCTGAACAGCTGGGCTAGTGTTATCATCGTAAGGCGACTCATGTTCACTAATCTGACTTTATATCTCTTAGCTCTGTTACTTGTCATTTTTCACTTCCAATTTATCTAGTCCAGTGACGGGTCCGGAAAACGGACCTACGAAGACTATGGTAGTTGAAGAATACAATCCTATCACTTGGGAGTGTGTCAGATAACTTGGTCATGGTGAGAATTGTTCGTAGTGGCATTGGTTCCCTGAAGCCAGACTCACGATAACTGGGAGGATTCGCAGTCAAGATTTGATGCCATATAGAAGGTCAGAAATGATGAACGTCAGAACACTTAATTGGTATGGCATGGCTAGGCCATGTTAGTCTGGTTACCCTACGTAACTCATTCCTTTTTATATCAAATAAATTATTCTCTTCCGATCCCAAATGCATTCTTCAGAAGACCTTAGCAGAAACCACTGACTGTTATGATAGGATGGGTTCGGTACATGTACATGATGTGACTTCTCAGTGAGATCTGATAGATTAGGTAGTTACACCACGACCAACCCACAATCATGGAATAGGTTTATTATTCCAGTAGCATAGATAGATACCATTAACGACAACCTAGAAAACAATTTAACATATTAATTTAAACTGTAGCTATGAGGACTGTGCTAGGTAATGATAAATGGCTGTAAAATTTTCAAAACGAGAGAAATGGAGACAGTTTTAAACGTCGCCGGAAACCAGAAGGCAATTGACGGTTATAATAAGATACATTTGTTGGCAATCTCGCAGTATCAGAAGAATACCTAGATCGTGCCAAAGTTTACAAGCGGAACTACCGAGCGCATGCGAGTTCGTGCATACTTAAACAAACAAGTACAGTAAAACAATCACCGGTACAATTGGTAATAGTAACAATTGTTTCCATTATACCAATCGTCTTCTCTTCATAACAGTAGGTCACTACACAGCAAGATGGAGTCACAACTAAAACTCCTAATTAGAGTGCGATTTGCTTTTTCTCTGTGGTCTGCGCCATAGGAAGAATCATTTATCTACCTTTTCAAAGATATCTGTTGAACATTTTTGAATCTTATGTTGATACGGAACAACTTTGTGAAGAAGAACATAATCCGTCTGACTTCTCTCTTCTTTATCGGATTGGTTTATAGTGTCAAGTGCATTACCATAAGTTCACATTCATGAGTAGCTTCCAGTCTTAATGTTAAGTTATGATCTGCCTGGTGGTCTTGTTGCTAAGACTTGGTTACGTGTGGAAGATTCCAGTAATTACAGGAAGATCTGAGACTTCGCAAACATTACTAATTTTTAAAACGTCTTCATAATAATAGTTTATTGGAAAACTGTAAATCTGCTCTCCCTATGAAAAGAAAAGTGTAGGATCCTGATAGTGAACAGCATAATTTCAATTTTTGTTCTCACTAATGTGGAAGGAAAGTAAAGTCACCACCATACCCTCAGTATTTGATTTACATTTTATTTTTTAGTTTAAACAATCAAAATGGGAATTACATGTTCTCTTAGCTAGAAACCATCTAGAATAGTTCCGATACACAAACGAAAAGAACGTACAGTCCGACGCATCAGATTTTTCTGGCCGCTGTGTTTTTGTGAGAATATTTCAAGAAAGTCAACTGTTCTGAAGTTGTTTATGTTAGCCAAATTGCGAGATGAGTAACCTTTGTGATTTGTGGCGCGTCTATCCTAACTTTTAAATCGAAGTGTCTTGTCGATGGCGCATTTTTACCACGTGACTACCCAGCGTCCTACTGCTGTGGTAAAAACGTGTACAGGTAATGCAGAATGACCTCTATTATGTCTTCAACTAGGCCATTTTACTAGTCCAAATGATCTCAATTTACTGATATGCAAAAACACATATGTTGAAGTTTTTGAAGTTACATGTGAAGGCTTGAAATTGGTTCGAGATGTGCCTATTAATGCTAAAATCGTTGCTGCTAGTCTGTTTAGACGAAAAGTTAGTGTTCGAGAAAAATTTGTTAATTCCAGGATCGTGAAACAGACTCGTTATTTTTACTCACTCACAAAGCTGGCGTCGCTATCATTGAGTGTGTACGAAACAACGATTCAGTGGAGTTTGTCACTGTCGCCTCTGGAAGTGTAGAAGTACTGCAATATTTTGAGTATACTAAATATTTCAGGATAGAAGTGCACGAATAATCGACCAGGGTTTCGACGTTTTAATCGACCCTGGTGCCAACTATATTGTTGTGCGACTATATCATGGGCTTTTAAAAATTATATTACTTCAGTGTATTGGCGAAAAAATAGGCACTGATTTTCTAGATACAAATCAGTGGACTGTAAATACATACAGCGTGAGGTTAGTGTGATCCCTTTATAGATTATTTCCTTAAGAATTGAGGAGGGTAACATTGTTGATATGGCCTTCATATATGGCTATAGTTTACCAACATTTGCTATGATTTATGAAGATGAGCTTGTGTTGCATATGAAGACTTATGAAATATATGGACGGGAGCCCGTACTTCGCAATGTTCAACTGACCTTAGATTCTATAGAACCGGATTCTAAACTTCTTATTCCAGTTCCGAAACCTTATGGAGGCGTTATTTTAGTCGGCGACAATATTATATGTTATCATACCAAAGATGGACCCCATATATCTCAATACATTCCACAAGCAAAGGTGAGTTTTGTTCTATTTGTTTCCTATCTATTTTAAATATTCAGTTTTAAATCTCAAGTGGTTTCCTTAGTTGCTTTCATTAATTCCTCTGATTATCTTGGGCCTAGCATTCAATTTCGTTCCTCAACAACTTTCATCTCTTTCTTATAGTACCAAGCTTTTGTAGGGATTTGAGAGCTCATTTTAACGGTATTGGTTGGATGTTGACGATTCATATCCATACTATTGGGGCATCCACTTTCCACTTGTGTTAGAGTGCAATCAGTGTTTCTCCTAGATTCGTAACTTGTAATCATCTAGTGTCTAAAAAATCGGTGGGGAAAGTATTGGTAGAGTACTGTGTAACTGATATTTACTAATTCTTAAGTATCACTTGTTGCCATAGCTTTTGTCCTGTTGGGGCTGTTTGGATCAAGTCAAGGGAGTTCTATCTTAATAAGATCAAGTTATTTCGCCGTTCAACCATATTAGTATTAATTACACATCATTACTTCAATTTAGTTCTACAACTTATTTTGACGCACATTTTTGCCGAAGTTTACGTTTATGACCGTATGAATGAATGCTTCAGTCTGGGCACCTGGGCGGTATCACAGCCCTCACACAAATCGAATGAGATTTGTGAGGCGCATATTTATCTTGTGCTTCCCTTGTACCAATATTTATGTGTTTAATTAAATAATAATAATAAGTATGAATGAATAAACCCTGTAATTATCACATATATTTATTCAAACACATAAACATCGGCTGGAATTCTATCTTCTGTCTGAGTATTCTTAATTATTTATATGAACACAAATAATTGTACAGAGGCATCAAATAAAATGCACCACACAATGAGAATGTGGAGTGATAGATAATGTAAGGCGCGTATAAGAAAAAGGAGAACAATAACGAACATAAATTAGTGTATGATAGTGAAATAATAATAATAGTAATGGGACGGGCATTTCATTTAGCAATTGTACAACCAGAAATAATTCTTCCAGTCACAGAAGTTACGTCAATTTTTTATGAAGAAAGTATAGTACAGTTACAGCAGGATTGCCACTGGTTTCTATTGTGGGCCATATCTGATAACGTCTCTAGCCACTGTGTTGCACCATCTCTAGGAACCTAACTAGGGAATCGTCAAGGACCAACAGAAGCCAGTCCTTTGCAGATTTCTTTCACACCACGACTCCATGTCATACACTAACCACCTCTCCGCTTTTTCTAACCAGTCCCAGCGTCGGCAAATAATGCAGGACGAGGAATTCTCTGGGACGACATTCGTAAAGCATGTCCAAGTCACCGAAGTCGATGTTTCAAAATGGTGACACCAATTGGATTATCGTCACAGGGCCCGAGCACACGATGTCGAACCTCTGCATTACTAACACGGTGTTGTCCCTGGATGTCAGCAGTCTTTCAAAGGCTACGATGACCAAATGCATAGATTGGGTATCATCTCACAGTAAGACAATATCATCCGCATACAAATGTCTCTTTTCAGGCAACAGAACCACACCACCACTACCTACATCCATCAGAGCTGTTTCCAGAACGTGATCGATAGCAAAGTTGAAGAAGAATGATGAAATTGGGCAACTTAGTCTAACCCTACTGCTTGAATGGAACGATGGAGAGGGGTGGTTGTATGTCATCACTCTGCATGAGGTGTTTGTATATAGGACTTTTAGGATAATAATAAACTTCTCAGGCACACTCTTTAATAGAAAATCCCAGAGAACCGTCCTGTTCCCAGAGTATTCAAGTTTTTTTCATGTATCTTGCAACAAATGTGGTCCAAATTTAATCAAAAAAACTACTACTCGGAGCTGGCCTACTCAAGAGTTCCTTGAAGTATTCTATCAATCTGTTCCTCTGTTCTTGAATCTACGTGATTGTCTTGCTTTCTTTGTCCTTGACTGGTCTCTCTGGTTTACCATATTTTTTACCTGTTTCTTTATCGTTTCACATAGTTGTCCGATATTCCCTTTTCTTGCAGCTACTTTTGCTGTAGTTGTTAGGTCTTCCACACATTTCTGCTTGTCGGCTCTAACTCTCCACTTGTTAGGTTCTGTGTATTCAGTTTGTGCCTTGACTTCCTCTTTTCTTGTTCGGCCATTGTTAATTTCTGTCTTCTTGTTCTTCCTTTCTTGAATCAAGAATAAGAGAAGTAAATTCCGTGTTCCCAAGTCCATACCCGTTTATTTAGAATAGAGAATGAGACTGCATCAGATTCACTACCAGCTTCATTTCTGATCCATACCAATCATTAAGAAAATCAAAACTCAGGATCCGGGTAAATATTCAAACCTTGATTCACCCATCTCTTTTTTACTGTCCAAGTTATATTCTTGCTCATCGTACGAAGTCACTGGTACACTAGTTCTAACGTGGTTACTTAGCTGCATGATCCATATAACCGCATTTGGAGAATCTTAACTTTCTAGACATTTTCATACTTTGGTGTCATCTCGTAAACTGACTGATTTTCTTACTAATGTTGGTATAATTACCTCTAATGTTGCCCATTTTATTCTCTCTGTATGCTGTGGATTGTGACAGATTGGACCGATACACATTTGCGGTGATTCTACGTCATATCTATTTGTTTTAATATAGTTAAGCACTCAAGTGACCGTCTATGTATTAATGTATAACAATGCTTTTTGAATTTTTGGAAAATATATTTATCTTGTCAGGCCAGCCAAGTATTGTGTTACGCTGCTGTCGATGCACAACGTTATTTGCTAGGTGATATGGCTGGACGCTTGTACATGGTACATTTACTCTCCGAAGATATTTCTGCGGCCGCGAACAATGGTACAAGTAACTCTGATAGTCTTTCAGCAGTTCGAATTGGTTCTATCCGAATTGAACTTCTTGGTATGTAGATTAGATCCTATTAGTTTTCTGTAGGATTGTTCTCAGTTGTGATTTTCGTTATATTTTCCATCAGTGATTTGTTTTAGTGTTCCAACAGTCATACAACTTGATGAAGCATTTTATTTACCGATGAGAAAGAGACTGTTGGTACATGTTTCTTTTTTTACCTACAACTAAGTTTTATATAAGTTTTGCTCAATGCTGCCGTAGTGAATGACTGGTTTGTCGTATGTCCTTATTTTTTTAAAAAAATATTGGGTTTAGATTGTAAAGAAAACTATCTATTTAATTATGGTGTCTGTAAACTTAGTTCTGCCAAATTGTATTCGACTAAACTATTTGATAGATGAAATTCACTTAGTATTATTCGTTTAAATCTTCCTATTGATGTTTTTAGGACTGCAACTGGTCAGTATCTAATTGGCATATGTGCATACTGTGTGTATTGCCTCGATATAGCCTAAATTCACAAGCATGGAACCATATTTGATAGATGGTTTAAAGTATCAGAAGTGTGTTATCAATCTTGGGATTTGTCCCATATATTCTACTTAGTATATATATATATATATATATATATATATAATTTCCATTTGATGTGACAGAGTATGAAAGTATTTAACAGTTTTTGTTTATATATCAATTTGGCTGATAACTTCAATCACATTTTTCTACTTGATTCATTCTCTTAGGAGAAACTGCGACACCTGAATCTATAGCCTACCTAGACAATGGAGTTGTGTTTATTGGCTCAACACTTGGGGACTCACAGCTAATTCGTTTAAATCCTGACCCAGATCCTGAGCGTAATAGCTATATAACTATTTTAGAAACATATACAAATATTGGACCGATAGTTGACATGGTCTTATTAGAAACAAAAGGTCAGAATCAGTTGATCACTTGCTCAGGAGCTTATAAAGAAGGAAGTCTACGTGTTATACGCAATGGAATTGGAATTCACGAACATGCTACTATTGATCAAGATCTAATTAAAGGTTACTGTTTTGATTATTTAATTTTGTAACGACTTCATCATTTTACTACTTGTTCAGATTGTGAAGTGTAAAAGAATTAGAATTTACCTATAGAGATGGTAATTTTTCATGTTTATTACTGTTATCCTTAGTTTGTAATGAACTTGTCTGAAAATATTTAAGCACTAATCTGATAATGTTTAGGATTGCACTGCTTAGTTTGTGCCTTTCAGTGTATTATTCGATGATGTTCGTAATCCCCAAGGTACCTGCCAGACAACAGTTAATTTCATCTTTGTCTACTGATTTATTGTGACAATTTGATCTGATACATATTTGTGCCAGGTTTTTACGATGATGGCAACTGACTGACAGACAACATCACTATACGTTCTTAGTTGGCGACACCAGATGTTGTTAATGTTAGCAAATCAAGCCTTCTAAAATGCTTAACACTTTAGTATTCAAGTCCTTTTTTCTTCTTATCCCTTGCTTAATTGATGAGATCAATTCACATATAGTAAAAGCCAGAGTGGTTTATGCCAATCTGGGTCATCTTTGGCTCCATCGTGATGTTAGTCTGGCTGCAAAAGTTCAGATCTACAACGTGTCGGCGAGAGCAGTTTTATTCTATGCTTGTGAAACCTGACCTCCGAGTTGAAGATGTTAGACGACTCATTGCATTTGATCAACGTAGCCTTTGAACAATTCTGACATCCAGTGACAACACCATGTTATTAATGGGATCCTGCTGTAACTTTATTCATAAAAGTGAACGTAACTTTAACTGGGAGAATTCTTTCCGGTTGTAATTTTTCCAACTGAACTGCTTCTCTAATTGTTTATTTTATTATTATTATCATTACTATTATTATTATTTCACTCTCATACACTAGTTTCTGTTCTTTTTCACTATACTCACTTCACATTTTCCCCCTCTTCAAAACCTCATTGTTTTTGTTTGGCGCAGATGTATTTGGTGACCTCTTGTACAAATGTTTCGGTGTTCAAATAGATAAATAATTGTTTTCTCCATATTATCCTATTTCTCTCATTGATTCTTCGAACTGTTTGATCCTCCGATACATTACGAGTTTTATGGCATGTAATTTTGTTTTCAACGTTATAGAGTTGTCTAGGAGTGCAGCGTAAATAGAATAACGCTGATTTCTTCAAGATTTTTGAGTTCTTAGTCAACAATTGATTTTACATTCTCAGGACACTAGACGTTTACAGTTGATTAGATCCTAAACATATACGTCATCAAATTTTGCAGTCTACCAAACTGATATAAAGTGTGTTTCAGTCTGTTGTAATTAGTAGTTAGATTTGTTTACTCACTTATATTTGCGACGTCCTCTCTGAAAGGAATTAAATTTGAACGTTTTATTCATTTCTAGGTGCTTGGTGCTTCCCCATTGAATCGGATCGTTTCGATGATACAATTGTAGTATCTATGGTTGGTCAGACCCAGTGAGTAATGTATTTAGTGTTTGTGTGGATCATTTACTATAACTCAAATTCTTTGTTGCCCGATTTATTAAAACATTAAGTATCTTATTCCAAGGTACGGATACGTATAGTTTAGTCGTTAACACTGAAACTGACCCCAGTTACATAGTGTCATCTGTAACTATACACAGTACATTGTCATTCTGTTGGGAATAACTAAGGGTTTAAACGATTGTACAGTTGCCTACTACTCATTTACTTTTACGGAGTTTTCACAAAGTTAAAAGGCAAACTCCTAACTATTTGACACCTGTCCTAGATTTATTATAACTAGGAAGTTACGCAACTTCACAATAAATTTTAAAATCATATACTTGTTTATATGCATGTTACTTCAAATTTAGTCCACATTCATATCAACAGTATAGTTAATTGACTGATAATTCATTAGACGCATTTTTATTTCAGTGGATTTTCGTTCAATTTTTTAAATTCTTTATCCTTCATTCTTCTTATTTATAGACTTCTTCACCTTGCCGATGATGATATTACAGCTCTACACTTGGAAGGTTTTAAGACTGATGAACAAACTGTTTATTGTGCCACACTATCACCTGCTAATGATTCACCTAGGCCAGAATCTATGATGATTGACGAGAATAATAATACGTTAGATCCTTTACTGTTACAAGCAACAACAAGTGGCTTACGCCTAATTGGTATTCAGTCACTTTGTAGCAAAGGTTGTTTAACAGAATGGAAACCACCAACTGGACGTGGAATCTCTTGTCTTAGCTCATTTCGTCATACTATTGTTGTAGCAAGTGGAACAGAATTGTATGTTTTAAAAGTAGTTGGAGAATCGAATAATCCAAAATTTGAACAAGTTTCGTAAGTTTTTAAGATTTCTGCGTATTATGAAGTCATATGCGCCTCGTTTACACATCATATTGAAACAGTAAAAGTAATGTGAACGTTCTTGTTGTTTTTTAAAAAGGAAATATCTAGCAATTTATGGGGGGAAACAAAGCAAAAGAACGGTCACTTAATTCATTTGTAATAGGATACTTTCAGCATTCTATTATATAAATAGACTGTTGTCCGACATACTTGATTAGACTTTCAGTTTGTTTCAAACTTGGGTTTACTGGGTTATCTTCATGCTTATGAACCGTAAGTGTCGAACTTAGAAATCGGCATGTATAAGTAAATTTATGGTACTGATAAACGTTTACTTATAATCCAAATACCATTCAAAATCGTTTTTATTCAACTTTATCTTGAGCGTTCACTGTTTTTACTGTTGCTGTCTCGAATATCTCCGATACAATACAATATGCACCAATCAAATTACACTTGACGGAAAAGCTTTGGAAGATGTGGAAACCTTTACATATCTGGGCAGCATCATTGATGAACACGGTGGATTAGATGCAGATGTGGGGGCGCGGATCGGCGGATCTTCGTAAGGATAGATCGTGCACAGATCAAATCGCAACTCTACGTATCATTGTGGAAC
This sequence comes from Schistosoma mansoni, assembly GCF_000237925.1. Taxonomy (NCBI): domain Eukaryota; kingdom Metazoa; phylum Platyhelminthes; class Trematoda; order Strigeidida; family Schistosomatidae; genus Schistosoma; species Schistosoma mansoni. The sequence goes on along the minus strand of NC_031498.1, from coordinate 23,080,312 downwards.
AATCAATCGAATGGAACTCATCACTCTACATCAACTTCATTGACTACGAGAAAGCATTTGTTAGCGTGGACAGGACGACACTATGGAGGCTTCTTCGACACTACGGCGTCCCTGAGAAAATAGTCAATATCATACGGAACTCCTATGATGGACTAAACTGCCAAATCGTCCACGGAGGACAACTCACCGAATCGTTTGAAGTAAAGACCGGTGTTAGGCAAGGTTGCTTACTCTCACCCTTTCTCTTTCTCCTGGTGATCGACTGGATCATGAAGACGGCAACATCTGGAGGAAAGCGTGGGATACAGTGGACAGGCAGGATGCAGCTTGACGATTTAGACTTCGCGGATGATCTGGCTCTTCTATCACAAACGCAACAACAAATGCAGGAGAAAACGACCAGTGTAGCAGCAGCCTCAACAGCAGTAGGTCTCAATATAAACAAAGGGAAAAGCAAGACTCTCCGATAGAATACAGCATGTAGCAATCGAATTTCACTTGACGGAGAAGCTTTGGAGGATGTGAAAACCTTTACATATCTGGGCAGCATCATTGATGAACACGGTGAATCAGATGCAGATGTGAGGGCGCGGATTGGCAAAGCAAGAGCAGCATATCTACAAATGAGGAACATCTGGAACTCACAACAATTGTCAACCAACAATAAAGTCAGAATTTTCAATACAAATGTCAAGACAGTTCTACTGTATGGGGTGGAGACTTGGAGAACTACAAAAGCCATCATCCAGAAGATACAGGTGTTTATCAACAGTTGTTTACACAATATACTTCGGATCCGTTGGCCAGACACTACCACCAACAACCCACTGTGAGAGAGAACAAACCAGATTCCATCCAGTGGAGGAAGAAGCACTGGAAGTAGATAAGACACACATTGAGGAAATCACATAATTGCGTCACAAGACAAGCCCTCACATGGAGTCTTGAAGGCCGAAGGAAAAGAGGAAGACAAAAGAACACATTACGCCGGGAAATAGAGACAGACATGAGAAGAATGAACAAAAATTAGATAGAATTAGAAAGGAATGCCCAGAACAGAGTGGACTGGAGAATGTTGGTCGGCGGTCTATGCTCCATTGGGGGTAACAGGCGTAAGTAAGTAAGTCTCGAATATCTACACATCTGTTGCCTGAATGTCATTTTTTCTGAAAAGAATACATTGTGAAGAATCTGAAGATAAAGCTTTCGTGTATACACATTATTAAAAAAGCATAAAAGTGTGTGTGGAGTTTTGCTTCTAAGCAAACTAGGGCTTAGTCTACACATGGTTCTTCTTACCGTCAGACATGTAAATTATTTTATCACTGATTTTGGTAGATTTACCTTATGAAGTTGTGCTATGAATCAGGAGTTTTGATTTACGTTTATCACTCATGGATTTACTAATTCGGCCATAGACGAGATATGAATCAAGTATTCATCACAGCTGTTATTATTTTTGCACTCAAGAAAGTTCAGAAATATGCGACCACACAAGGTTTTGTTTGCTTGATTAGTCACTCGACTGTAGGTGCTGTCTTGATGTGGTGGTCGGGCTTCTTGTTTGTAATCATCCAATCAAGTTCTGTTGTCTGGGACAATTGTGGAGAACGGTAAAACTAAAAGCAGCAACCTAAGGTCCAAGGGTGAAATCACACCGCTAACTGTACCGGTGTGTGACCACAGTAAGCTGTTTCCATTAGACAACCAGCATATGCCGAGATGCCGCCTTCTCACGACGGTAGGAGCTCTAGAAAAGGACGGCCCCACTTTACCCCACGAATTTCCGTCTGTGGCGGTAATACCTTTATAGTAGGGATATAGCATATCAAAAGGTTCTCACAAAAAGACCATGTGTGACTGCCTTCGAGCATTTGTCCTTTTAGTTTTGCGGTTATGTTAGTGGCATCTTAAGTTTAAAAATTCTGTGTTTATTCAGAGGATTCATACAATTAATAGTGTTTTGTTTCATATTCGTTCCTTTAAGAAATATCCAGCTGGAGAGAAGCTCAAAATGTTCCTATGTAATATTGCATTTTCTTTATTACAATGACCCCTCGCTCTCAATCTATTCTATATATCCTATTTTGTCATCTATTTTTTGCTTACATAGACATAGACAAATGTCTCATGAAGTGGCTTGTATTGATCTAACTCCCTTTAATCGTGATCGTGCAATCGCAGCTATTAATGCAGTTTCATCAAATCATCTAGATTCAACTTCATCTTCTACTCCTGATAAATCTGTACCATATTTAGTTGCAGTCGGTTTATGGTTAGGACATGGTCTCGCTTTACTTAAACTTCCTAATTTAGAACTTGTCCATGAAGAACCCTTACCGGAGACAACAGCATCAACTGGCACAGCTCTATTACCACGTTCTGTATTGATTGCTCAGTTGGAGGATATAGCTTATTTGTTTGCTGCAATGGGTGATGGTACTCTTTACTTTTATACAATTGATCCTTCAGAAGGTGAGCCATACTTATTTCCCGTATACAATCATATTAACACATACTGACTGAATCATATCAGAATAATGGTTGCCTTGTATAATTCCATATATTTATTCACATATCGCAACTTTTTAAAATAAAGTTGTGGTTGAAAAAACAATTTTTCTTTTACTCAAGTGTGTTCAAGTCGTTTTCATACATTCTTTTTAAATAGTAACTGTTCTAAGAAAATGTGTTTAATAATGCCTAAAAGTATCGTATACCTGCTAATTAACTTTGGATAATTATTACAAGGAAATTCAAATTCTAACGATCGGGCTAAACAATAGTGTTTATGTATAATAGTTTAAAATAAGATTTCAACGGTCCAAAGTTCAAGTCCTCAAGCTAAATTTTAAAAAAAGTGCACTTGATAAATAAGTCGCATTAAATTAAATTTTATTTTATTTATTTAAACACATAAATATCGGTAAAATGAGGCACCAGATATATATGCGCCACACAAATCTCATTTGATTTGTGTGAGGGCTGTGATACTGCCCAAGTGCCAAAACTGAAGCAGGTGGTTTTCTTAAGGGGCACACCTGGAGCCTTTGACCTAAAGGTCTGATCCACAAGTCAGTGGAGCATCGTGAGGAGATGCATTCCCATGGTAGTCGTTTAACAACGATTGATTCATACGCCATTTGTTCCCTCAGGATACTGGAGCCCATGTGCACCATTGGTTTGGAATCAGGGTTTTCCAACTCCCCTAGGTGAACTTTCCGTGTCCATCAACCCGGTTAAAGCTCTGGACATTCGCTTTTCGTCCTCTCAATTTCGTAAACCACAGTAATGCCACGAGAAGGCAGTGAGTAGGACTTCTCTGGTAGAGGCTATATACGCGTGGCCATGTGAGAGCATTTCGAGAGGGAGAACGGACTCTCCCCACTCTCGGCCGTACCAGGGCATCTGTATTTATTCGAGTAATCTGCAATTAATTCTATTTGCCAAAGTAGTTGATGGTTGCAATGATTTATCAACTGTAGTGATGACAAGTTGTCAGTTTGCAAATTTAATTTAGGGGTTTATTTATCTACAATAACTTTCAGTTTATTAATTGCTTGTTTTCTCCATCGTCTTAAGTATATATTTGAAAATAGTTGCTAGTGAAGTAACAAGATTTTCCAACATTTAAATTAGTCTGGTCACAATTTGAGTGTATACCGAACATTTGCTTCAAGAAAAATGAGATGAGCAAACTTCAGAATAAAACAAAAACACATCACATATAAAGTCCTGGAACTTAATTTCTGTCAATATTGAGATTAATGTGAATCATATACAACAGTCAAAATAATGGTATCAACGATAACGAAAGCATTGATCGTAGAGGGTTATAAGTCAGCAAATCCAAGTTATAAAAAGTGTGTAACAATATTAGAACTCAAAATTTAGGAGAAGAAAATGAATGAACACTTTACTATGCTATTGTAGCAGACTTTGCGGCTTGTCACCTAACTTTTGTAGCTCCTTCGTCATTATGACTAAACTTGAGATATTTTTTAAATTTGACAAAGAAAGACCCACAGTTTATCTAGCGGACAAATAGTGTAGGTCTTAGTTTAAGTCTGTATGGGTCCGTTGCTAGATTTTACATTAGCATCATCTTTACATATAATACTTGTCAAGTTATTTCACTTCACCCTTAATTTGATGTCCAAGATTCGGGCTTAACAGTAACGTCTAAATTGATTGGCAAATAAGTACCTACAAACTACCTCTAGTCATCTATAATGTTTTGTGTTAATATTTTACGTATGAGCATAAAATTTTGTTACACATGAAACCCCGTTCATCTGACTAGTGGTCTTGTCTTTGATATCAAATAAATCATGGCCTTAGTCAATAATTCGTTCTCTTAAGCAGCTATCTCAGCCACATATCTTATCATTGCATGGTCATTGGTCGAGATGCCACTCGTTCATTTCAGCACCTACAATTCGTATTTATTTATAAAACCATGAAATCCCAATCCATAATGACTTGGTAGTTTCTTTGATTTTGTTCTCTTAGTACTGTATATTTTGTTCTCTGACGTTTTTAGCACTTCTGCATAAACTAGTTTATTTCAATTCTTTGTAGATCATGTTTGTTTACGTGATCCCAAGCGTGTCAGTGCAGGCACTGGACCTTCAATGTTTCTTAGACAATGGCGTTCACAACGTAAAGTGAACGTATTTGTTTGCTCAAATCATCCTTGTGTAATATATTCAATTAAAAATAAATTAATATTTGCCAATTTGAACTTGAAAGAAGTGAATTTTATGACTCCATTAAATGGATTATTTTATAGTGACTGGTAAGAATCATACTTTTTTTAATTTTATGTAGTTTAAAGTAAAAAAATACAACATAATGATATGCTTGATGCTAATTCGACTTTCTCGGTAAACGAACGAAGGTCAATGACACAGTGACACGATAGGCTAATCTAATCCGTTGTTCCAGGCCCCGCTAATTAGAGGAAGAAGTCCACGGCGAAGTAGGGAAAATATATTCCGTAAGCAGCTGAGTACAACAATCGTAAGGGGAAAACTCAAACGTATATATACAGCGATAAATTGTCCTTGGGCAGCATTACAAAATAGCACACTCAAAGATACACCGGACCAATAGCATTTAAGATATTTTACAAGTGAGAAATTCGACTCGAAGGTGAAAAGAGCGTTTTTGGCGCGAAAACGAAGAAATTCAAATTTTAAAAATAAAATTACAATATTAGGCCGTTTACCAAGTAAGTTCTGGGGATTTAGCATTCCCAACACATAAAAAACATGAATATCATCATCAATCAGTCAGTCATTAACAACGTAGAACCCTGGTACATATATCCCTCGGTTCAAGTTGTCACGTCATATTAGCAGAGCAATATGAAATGATCAATATAAATCTCAGAGTAAGTAGCGGGAATGACAGTCTTACTCTCAATAAAAAATAGGTATAAACAATATATTACGCGAAAGAATTTGTGAAATAAAAAATAGGATAAGATGATTATAAAACTCGAGATTCAATGGAAAGCAAAAAGTGAATGCAACTCTATCGTTTTGATCGATTCTGAGTTTTTTCACCTATCATCTCCCTTACCCCAGGTTAGGATAATTGCGTAGGCGAAAATGACATCAACTTTATCATAAATTCAACTTATTAACACTGGACAGATAACTCTGATCAATTCATTTGAATATTTCAGCTATTGGGTTATAAATCTCAAAGTCTGTCATAAATCTTAGTTTGGTTGCTTTTTTTACCTACAGGTGTGTTTACATGTATGGCTACGAAGCGTTTTATATGAATTTTGACTTGTTTAATAAATTTCAGTGGCTTATCATCTCGTCCTAATATTAGCGCTACAGACTAAAATTCTTGTAATCTTAATTATAATCTGATAAAATACAAGGAGCTAAGATACCTCAAGTTCCGCCTGTTGGTGATCTGCATTTTTTAGTAGTTATTATCAATTTTGACGAAAATGTTTTGATTCATGTGTTATTGACTGTTTATCTAGCATTTTAAAAACACTTTGCGGAACGGTAGCTCATTAGTTAAGGCCCTTAACTTTGGGTCATTCAGTCCCATGTTCTAACCCCACTCTGCCTAACTCTGTTCGGGCGACCGGGTAATATCCCTCACCTTCATACTTTGAGTGTGGCTTATACCTGAGTACCTGGTAAATGTGTTAACTTATCTTAATACTTACACTGACGACCGGGTAGACATTTCAAAGTCCCAACGTTGAACCCTTTAATCTCAAAAACTATTATTTATTATGTTGATGTATAAGGGCATTTCTTGCAAACCTAGATGTTTTATTATTATTTCAATTCACTTTTAAAACCCTATATTCGCGATTGATATGGTACCGTCAATCTTCAAGCACACCCGTATTCCCTTATATAATACCCACACACATTCCACGGTGATCATCATCGATCAAAGAAACAATTAGGTTTTCTAAATGTGTCATCGCTCTTTGTCATCACTGAGAGTAAAAATAATTGGGGGTTGTGCGAATTTGTATTGTCAGTGTTGTAACGCGCGATATTCGTAAGCTGATACTGATAAGCACTGTTTTCATATGCAAGCTCGCGTGCTCTAAAAAATGACGAATAGTGTGAAGAGAAGTTTATTTGGCTAAGTGCATTTATGTACATCCATGACTATATATGTTTGTCCCCCCCAAAATATTCCTATAGTGGTTTGTGACTTTAATCCCTTGAAAAAGAAAAAACATTTCTTCTTAAATCACATGCACTTGTCATTTGGCGATTTCCGATTGACCCACTGTGCCAGTTTGTCAGTACTGTACCAAGTCAATCATTTGTATTATTTCGCTCTACTGAATACTAGTCTTCACAGAGAATCCCGAGTCCTTCATATTAGTCGTCATGTGTCAATATAAATTGAAGTACTGAAAACAAGAGAGCATTAAACTACTGTTTTGTGATAGTCTAGGATTCATCAAATGCCCGCAATGGTTCCTACTCCATGTGTTGAATCGAGGACTTTCAGGATACTGAGTGTAGATCAAATGGTACTGATTTCCAAAATTGATCAATTTGTATATATTTGGCAGTTTTTTTTTACATAAAAAGTCCTATCTGTTTTAATGTTATTGCATAAATCATATTAATTGTTGCCTTCGCATCTTAATGCACTTTTTATAATCCATCCAGCATTGCACTGGTTACTCCAACAGCACTCATCATTGGATCAGTGGATGAAATTCAAAAACTCCACGTAAGAACTCTGCCTTTAGAGGAAACACCGAAACGTCTTGCATTACAGTCAGAAACCAGCAGCTTAGGTGTTATTACATATCGTCAAGAAATGTTTCAAGAAGGTATGGGATTCAAACCTGTTCGTTCATCGATATCTCTATCACAAAAAATTCCCAAATCAGCTAGCCGACTTCCAAAGACTGCACCATGTATGTTTCCAAATACTATAATAACAATATTACAGTATTTAGTATTTAATGTGTAACTTATGAATGTTTTTCATTAGAAAATGACATATATTAATCTATAAACGTATTTATTCAACTTGTAGTTTCATCTGTAAAGCGAATCGCTAGCGATTAATGGATTGTTTTATAAGTGTACTATTATGTTTTATATAGTTGGAATCATGAGTCAATTGAAGCTAGACCACCATGGAAAATCTGGAAGCACTGGACGACCGTTTCGTCCTATCATGGGACTCCTCAGCAGTGCGTATCCACGATCTCGCCTCGTGAGACTAAAACCCAGAACCTATCAGTCTCGCGCGCGAGCGCTTAACCACCAGACCACTGAGCCGGCATCCAACGGTGTTAATGTTTTATTATGTGCTTCTGAAGGGAGTTGTTTGTAAATAAAACTGAAATTCTTAGTGAAATAATTATGATTTATTTTATGTTCTCTTAATCTAATGAATTTCACTCAAAAAATTGGATTAAGGATAAGATATATCCCAAAACAAACCAGAACAAAATATCCAAAAGCAAAAACAGAAGATTTTAAATGAAAAAGTCGCAGAAGAATTTCCAAACACTGATTATTTTAAATAATCGAGACAATTCACTAAGCATGCCTCTCCCTCTTAAAATGCTCTCACATGGCCACGCGTATATAGCCTCTGCCAATGAAGTCCTACTCACTGCCTTCTCGTGGCGAGGGGTGTTTATAAAATTGAGAGGACGAAAAGCGAATATCCAGAGCTTTAACCGGGTTGATGGACACGGAAAGTTCACCTAGGGGAGTTGGAAAACCCTGATTCCAAACCAATGGTGCACATGGGCTCCAGTATCCTGAGGGAACAAATGGCGTATGAATCAATCGTTGTTAAACGACTACCATGGGAATGCATCTCCTCACGATGCTCCACTGACTTGTGGATCAGACCTTTAGGTCGAAGGCTCCAGGTGTGCCCCTTAAGAAAACCACCTGCTTCAGTTTGGGCACCCGGGCAGTATCATAGCCCTCACACAATTAAATGAAATGACAATTTTTTGTGTGGCGCATATATATCTGGTGCCTCATTGTACCAATATTTATGTGTTTAAATAAATAAATAAATAAATGCCACTCGTTAAGAGTATGTTCTTCTAACGGAAAATCCATTTCTTTTAACCTTTTATATATATTCACATAATTTTCAAAAATCTATCTATTTATCAAGAACTAATTTAGTAACTAAAGTTCAACTTGACCATCCTTATACCTTTTTTATCTTATATTTAACCCCGAAATTGTTCAAATTGTCTTAGAGTAAAAGAAATCGCTTGTTTTTAGTTTTACATGGGATTTATTGAAAATAGTTCTTTAAATGATCTCACTTTCTGGTCATAACAGTCTTCAGGAATTTCCCACCGTTTGCTTACAAATCCAAATTTTTTTTATTTATATGCAAAATACTTAATTTCAATGATTTCACGCCAAATATATGTTTATCATTATTTTCTAGCTTCTGTCTCTGCTACTGAACGAAAGTTCCGTGAAATTGAAGTTTCATCTCTGCTTATATTCAATCAATCTAATTTGGAAATTCAATTTGCACATAATTTTTACTTCAGTCAAACACTAGTTGAAGTAGCTGTCAGTATAGCTTCTGTTCAATCTGATATTCATAATGGACCATTGTTTGCTGTAGGCACTGCTTTCCTTGTAGAAGATGAAGTTGAACCATCTAAAGGACGAATTCATTTATTCCGTTGGGATCCTGAATCTTCTAGATTGGACACAGTTCTAGTACATGATGTAAATGGTTCTGTTTATCGAATAGTGGATTTTAATGGTCGTCTACTAGCTGCTATCAATAGTTCAGTAGGTGTATATCATTTGGCGATTAATTGCTCTCTATTTTTATCGTTTGTTTGTATAATTATCTCATCTACGTAACGTTTGTTTACTGCATTTTCTTCTGTGAATATGCTCTCTCCTATCATTTAGATATATCATGAAAATCCAACATTGATTAAGTGTGTTTTCTGCTTAACAAACATCCAAACAGAATCCGTCAAAAATTGACATCCCCAACACCTAATTACTTTAAACAATTTCGAATCTTTAATTTTCAAGTAGTTTAAATACAATAGTTGATTGACCTGTCATGATGGTATACACATATTCATTCTTTAATTTCGACGGACATTTTGATCATGTCATTACTTTCCGACTTCTTGTTAACTGTTTCTCATCGTTTTAAGCATATCTTTGCTGTGTTAGCAACTTAATCCATCAGCTGAAGCTGATAAGCAGATAAAAAACGATAACAGTATATATACCAACAAAAATATCACATTCCGTATTCCATAGTCAGTTGGTCCGTAATCAACATTGACACTTTGAAATGAAGTTAACAAAATGAATATATTAAAACAGTCGAAACAATAAAGTCCGCTCGACTATCGTAACCAATGGTTGAAGACTCGGGGTGACAAGGCTCAGAATCGATCACAATGGCGTCGGTGTATACTCTCTTTGTCTTCCCTTAAACTGTGAGATTAAAATTGTTTTATATATTTCTTTCTACGAACTAATTCTTTCTTCCTGTACTATATTCTTATACACAATTAACTGCTTCTATGAATTTTGTGTTCATCATGTTGTGTTAATAAGATATGACAACTTAAACCGATACATATATGTGTCTGGTCTTGCGTTGCATATGACTGACAGAATAAATGATAATGAGCAAGACATTCAATGTACATTTCAAATAATTAATTTTATGAAGAAGAAAATCTATTTTCATTTCGCCTATATTCGTTGAAACTATCCTTTTTCCTTTTCTTGTTTTTCAAAAGGTACGACTTTTTGATATTAAAGAAGATTCTTTACGATTAGCTTGTAGTTTCAATGAGAATATCATCGTACTTTTTCTTCGTCGTAAAGGTGATTTTGTTCTTGTCGGTGATTTAATGCGTTCATTAACATTGTTACTATTCAAATCAAATGTGAATAACTTTGAAGCTGTAAGTTTCGGTTTTTGTTTTTTAAACCTGAAAATCAGTTACATTATTGTTTTTTTCTTTTTTGGTACAAACGGGCACCAGATATATATGCGCCACACAAATCTCATTTGATTTATGTGAGGGCTGTGATACTGCCCAAGTGCCAAAACTGAAGCAGGTGGTTTTCTTAAGGGGCACACCTGGAGCCTTCGACCTAAAGGTCTGATCCACAAGGCAGTGGAGCATCGTGAGGAGATGCAGTCCCATGGTAGCCGTTTAACAACGATTGATTCATACGCCATTTGTTCCCTCAGGATAGTGGAGCCCATGTGCACCATTGGTTTGGAATCAGGGTTTTCCAACTCCCCTAGGTGAACTTTCTGTGTCCATCAACCCGGTTAAAGCTCTGGACATTCGCTTTTCGTCCTCTCAATTTCGTAAACCACAGTAATGCCACGAGAAGGCAGTGAGTAGGACTTCATTGGCAGAGGCTATATACGCGTGGCCATATGAGAGCTTTTCGAAAGAGAGAGGACGGACTCTCCCCACTCTCGGCCGTACCAGGGCATTTGAGGGCTTTTTTTCTTTCCCATAACTTGTTATGATTTTCATTACTATTATTATTGTTATTATCATTGACATGAAAAAATTAGTCTAATTTTAAATGTACTACTTTTCAATGTTGAAATAGGCTTCAACTAATCCTAGTGTGATTATATTTACATCCTCCTTAAATCTTGGTATTTCTTTCTAAATTACAAGTTAATTTGTTACTTTTCAAATTGAAATTTGCATAATCCTAATGTGTAATGTTTATGATAATTAAACTTTGAAAGCATTCTGGATTTAATCTTTTTTCAAATTTCACCAGTTCTCTATGGTTCTATTCTCTGTATGTTTTATGTATCAGCCTTTGTATCGACGTATTTTTTTATTATTATTTATATAATTTTCTTACCTTTCATTAAATACTTTTGTTTATTTCCGTGAATCAGTGTGAGTCCATGATGCTATGACTCTTTTACTCAACTCTTGAAGATTGGCTTCCCGTAAATAAAGTTGATAGTTTCCTGAAAGTGTTTATTTCTGACTAAGTTATAACACAGATATATATATATTAAGTTTTGGTGTCCCTCTTTTTGTTTATACTGAACAATTCGTTTTAAAGGTAAATGATACTTTTATTCCATACTAGATTGGACGACATCGTCATCCTCGTTGGACAACATGTATTGAAATCCTTGATGATGAACATTTTCTTGCTGCAGAAGTAGAAAATAATCTTTTCGTCGTTTCAAGGGATCTACCAGAAAATACTAAAGAACCAAGTTTTCGTGCTTTATTATCATCATCGAGTGACTCATGCGTTTTACCATCATTATCCAATCAACTACAATCCAATAATGCTTCATCATCAAAGACCACCGGATTATCAACTCAACCTGATAATACTACCAATGATAATATCGCTGCCTCCAGCACTAGTTCTAATACAACTTCCATGAGTTCAATATCATCAGCAGCAGAGGGTCGAAGTAGTAGTACACAATCAACTCGTCATTTCCTTGATTCTCGTCTAACTGGCAGTAAACCGAATTCTAGTGGTGTATCTGGTGAAATGCAACGTCTAGTTGATTGTGCTTATTTTCATACAGGAGATTTTGTCAATGTATTTGTACGTGGTAAGTATTTTTTTATTATGCAACATTTTACCAATCCAATTGATTCATTACTCAACTTTCAATTATGAAGTGAAATGGTTTTCACAACCAAGTAGTATTTTTATTAATCTGAAACCTATTATAGCAACATGTACTAAATTAACCAGTTGTACTTTCAAAAAGAAATTCATTAGTTGGACCTACTTTTCCCTTACCTGATTGAGTAATGCTACAATGTGTTTTACCAGTTAAGCTTTTGATTTCAGGTTACTTTTCAACATCTATTAATTTCTCAGTCTTTCTGGGTCATTCGAAGTGTACATATATTGTGTCATTTTTTGTCGGATTAGTGGCCTAATAATCATTGCATTCTTTTCGGATGTCAGAACTGTTTTGCTGAACTGAAATCATCTCTAAAGTTGTATGATAGACGACATACACTTCTTAATTTTATGAATATATTGAAAATCCTGGTACAAAACACCTCAGAGTAATAGGACATACTGTTTTGGTTGAATAAAAACCAATAGTTTAAGTTAGTTTGCACCACATTCGGCACGATCTTAATTTCATTGTGCTGATGATGAAATCTTAACCGATTTCTGTTGTAACCCAGGCTTCATCCCAACTTTAATCATCAATACATTAATAATCATATTTGGCCAATCAATGTTAATCAAAGTGATTACTAATTAATTTGATAATCTTTATAAATATGGCAATGTAGATTATTTGTATTATTTCCGTTAACATTCATATCTGTTATTAGACATTGAAAATTAAATTATCCTGACAACTGAACTCATGTATTATTCTAGTGTTTCGCTAGAGGAACATTTTCGAGGAACTCATCAAAATGTCACTTGAATTACAAAGTTTAAATATGTATTGAATCATCTTCATTCATTGTTTATATTATCTAGGAATGAGTAAAACTCTCTAGTTCTTATCACTTGAAGCCATTCTCCTTTAGCTTGCCTGAATCATATTTGGTACCTCTGCCAGCAAGTAATTGTTGTATATAACTGAACTGACCAATTTAATTTTGTAAATTAAACATGGAGTAACTCGGGTCGTATAGCTGTTTCGGTTTGGGCACCCGGGCAGTATCATAGCCCACACAAATCAAATAACTTGTGTGGCACATATGTATTAGGTACCCTTTTGTAGCAATATTTATGTGTTCAAATAAATAATATAATAATAAATGAATCAAAAGATATACTTACTGTAGTTCGAAATGATGGAAGCTGGATTTGAAGCTTACTGGAGGTATCAATACAGATTCAGGTTTGTGTAAATAGCAAATCATCGCAAACTTCGTCGCCACGTTCCAATAAACAGTATAAAATCATGTAAGACATGCACTGTGGCTTGGATTACTTTGAATACTACAGAGATTTATGTTGTTATATGACTACCTGCATAACTTTTTATTTGTGAAACCATAATGCGAATTAAGTTTGAAAACATCTGCAATAATTTTTAACTACGTACGTTTTTTTAAAGGTAATCTTGTGCTTCAGAATGCTGAAGAACGTTGGACTGCTGTTGGTTATCCTGGTCACCTTTACGGTACTGTTAACGGGGGTTTAGGGCTTCTTGTTCAAGTTTCTCCAGTTTTATTTGCGTTTTTGAAAGAAGTCGAGTTTCGTTTATCAAATCTAGTTGTACCTGTTGGTGGATTTTCACATGATACATGGAGAGCTTTTAAAGCTGATCGCGAAATTAAGATGGCGCATAATTTCGTAGATGGTGATCTCATTGAAACAGTTACAGATTTAAGCATGGACGACAAGGCTAAATTAGTCAAAGGTTTACGAATACCGGTATGCAACATTCTTTTGGTTTGATCATTACAATTTATATAATTATCAACACTATTATTTCAGTTACTTACTTACTTACGCCCGTTACCCCTCATGGAGGAGCATAAGCAAACCATCAGCATTCTCTATCCAACTTTATCCTGGACAATCCTTTCCAGTTACTATTCGTCCCTCTGATGTTTGCTTCCGATTCCTGATGTAGCGTGTTCTTTGGCCTCCCTCTTTTCCGTTTCCCTTCAGGATTCCAATTTAGGGCTTACCTCGTGATGCAGTTTGGTAATTTCCCTCAATATATTGTCCTATCCACTTCCAACATCTTTTCCTAATCTTCTCTTCAACTGGAAGCTGATTTGCTCTCACCCATAATAGGCTGTTGATGATGGTACATGGACATTCAGTATCTTGTGTAGAAAACTGTTTATAAATACTTGTATCTTTTTGATGCTGGTTTTGGTAGTTCTGGAAGTTTCAGCTCCGTACATTAGGAATGTCTTGACGTTCGTATGGAAGATTGTGACTTTGTTGTTTGGTTTATAAACAGTTATTTTGAGTTCCATACGTTCTTGAGGTGTAGGAATACAGCCCTTACCTTTACTTGTGCATCAGATCCTCCTCGTTCGTCGATGATGCTGCTCGGGTATGTGGAAGTCCCTACACCTTCCAGAGTTTCTCCATGAAGTGTGATTGGGTTGGTGTTCTTCGTGTTGTACTTGAGGATCTGGGTTTTCCCTTTGTGTATGTTGAGACCTACTGCTGTAGAGATTTTTGTTGCACTGTTCGTCTTGACCTGCATTTGTTGGTGTGTATGGGATAGAAGAATTAGGTTATCTGCGAAGTCCAAATCGTCTATTTGCATATAAGTTGTCTATTGTATTCCGTACTTATCGTGAGATGTAGAGGTCTTCATAATCCTTTTAATGACCATAAGAAAGAGAAAGAGGTTGAGTAAACAGTGTTGTTTGACTCCGGCCTTCACTAATATAGTGTCTAAAATATTATTATCAGAAGGGTTTTTTGTGGAGATTTAGTATTTTCATAGTTGAAAGCGTGAGTCAATTGAAGCTAGACCACCAGGGAAAACCTGGAAGCACTGGACAGCCGTTTCGTCCTATTGTGGAACTCCTCAGCAGTGCTCACCCACGACCTCGTCTTGCGAGATTCGAACCCAGGATGCTCACTCCTTAAGGTGTGATTGGGTTGGTGTTCTTCATGTTGTACTTGAGGATCTTGGTTTTTCCTTTGTGTATGTTGAGACCTACTGCTGTAGAGATTTTTGTTGCACTGTTTATCTTGACGTGCATTTGTTGGTGTGTATGGGATAGAAGAATTAGGTTGTCTGCGAAGTCCAAATCGTCTATTTGCATATAAGCTGTCTATTGTATTCCGTACTTATCGTGAAATGGAGAGGTATTCGTAACCCAGTCAATGACCAGAAGATAGAGAAAGAGTAAACAGTCTTGTTTGACTCCGGTCTTCACTTGGAATGTATCTGTGGTCTGTCCTCCATGTACGACTTTGCAGTATAGTCCGTTGTATGGAATCCGTATTACTTCAGTGGACCTTTATATAATTAGTGAATTGCGTGTTGTTTCACTGAAGTGTTTCGACGTTGTCGTCAGCACTAGCAGCAAGACACTTTTTTATTAGACCTGGTTTGATTTATATCAGCGCTATTCTTCTGTGTTACTTTTTGTGCGAAATTCAATTACACTTTTTTGAGTACTACTACCACCGATCTCAACTCTCAGTACAAACTGTTGTAGGTCGGAATAAAGGTAGAAGGGTCGAAGAGAGGTTTTATCAAAAACTTGTGCTCTTCTGAGTCGTTGACGATCAACCAAATCAAATCCAAACTCGGCGTGCAGAAACAATGGTTCCAACCTCTCATCCTTCCTTGGTCCGAACTCCCTTTTGCGAAAGGAAAACTATTTCAATCTTTAACATCAAGGTCCAGGTGAATATGCTCAGAAGACATCACTGACAATGAACTATCCAACCTCCCACGTATACTCACCAATAATGAGTGTCCATCCACAATTGTTGAGCGAAACACGAGACATACCACAATCTGCAAGACCTCATGGAGTTCCTAACAAATCATTAACTGTTGTTTTGAATCATGTTGGCAGGGGCAGACTGCCGGTCGAGATCGATCAGGAACCTATGTAAGTGACCATGACTGGGAGATTTCTACGCCTTTGAACCTTACATACTGTTTGGGTTTTAGACAGTATGTGAATCTGCTTGGCATTGGCAGACACATCAACCTCAATCCGTTAGACGGTATTGTGGGCCAAATATAGCAGCCAGAATAAACATGTAGAAATAAGGAACGCAAGCATGTAGGAATTATACCAAAAACTCCCAGTACAAACAGCAAGCCTATCTGTTAAAAGTCATTTCTCCTAGAGTATATGGAGGGGTCAGTGTAATTGTTCTTGGGAATGAAATAGGAATCCTTTATAATGGGATGTATTTATGCGTGGGACGAATTCGATATGCTGTCTATTTACCTTCGAGGCTAATAAGCAGAATCTGAATTTTTACTTGTTATTTTTGTTTGCATTCTTTTAAGCGTAAACACGCGAAATTTCGTATTTTGCAGGTAAACATGAATGAATTCGGAACTGCTGGTTCAACGTGTACTACTGATCCTGAAACACGAGAGTGTACTGTGGAAGATTTAGTCAAAGTTGTCGAAGAAATGTCACGTCTTCATTAGTAACCAATGTGTAGCAAAGAAATCATACTGAATATTTATATCGATCTATTTATATTGATGCAATTGTTACCATTCATTGTCTTTACTTTTGCCTTTGATGATGAGATCCGCTAGATATTTTTCCACCTAATTATCCCAAACATTTTAATTCTGTACATGTTTCCTCTTTAATAATGCACTCTTTCATTTGATGTAACGCTCATATAAATATACTAGGATAAAGTTTGTCGAAATTTTGTCCCATCCTTCACTACATTGTTGGTGTTAGGATACTGCTTATATTTCTTTAAAAATCAAATATATTGTTTACACCAATTTTTTCTTGTCCTATGAGGTATTAGGTTTACTTAAACATTTCAGAAACTGGGTTTACAGATAATGACATGAGGATAGGCGGTTCGACTGATATATTGTGACTAGTTTAGGTTAAATACTCACACGGACATTCAATGCAGTACTGTGGTATGCGCACTATGGCAGTAGAAGTGCGAATTTAGCAACTAAAACCTAGTCTGACGGTACGTATTAGTTTAGGGATTGCCGATTATGATCTAGTCAGAAAATACCGTTCAGCTTCCGAATATAATGTAATTTATACATTCGCAAAACTTTGCCATCAAGTCTATAGATGTACAGAGGATCGGCCATAACGCCCAACCATATTAGCTACAGTCAGATGAAAAAATGAAGTTCCTAGAGATCAGGGATACTTCATCGATTTGCTAGCTGTAGCTACATACTTGGAAGATGTGAACGAAGAGGGACTTAGACGGTGGTAGGACAAAGTTGATAGCGAGTAGGATGAATACGTGATATCGGGTATTCAAACGACCAACAACCCCTGGTTGGACATGTGAGGAAGAAGATTAGTGCCCATGATTTTATAACCTTTAGATAATCAAGTTCAAATAGCAGCTCCAATCTAACCATGCAGAATCTTGTGACATCCGGATCACTTAATATTCTTTATACGCTTCAAACCTCGTCGCTAGCGCTAAGGAGTAACATGAGAAAGCATCTCGGGAACGATGTAAAATAACATCTCACGGTTATGAGCAGATACTTTAGCCATAGAGGTTGGAAGTTCACGGGCCACCCCTGTTGTTGCCAGGCATCTCAAGTCCGAGCGGTGGGACTAATGGTAGTACCGCTTTTGAAATGACCACCAGTGTTAAGGTACTTAAGAATCATTATTCCAAACAGTGTACCTACATATGATTATTGAGTTGTCAGAAATTCTAAGAACTTAAAGACAAAGTGACTAAACCAAACCGTATCCTTGACTAATCAGCTTAGCTATTTCAGCTAAAAGCTTCAGCGGAAAATTCAACCGTCAAAAGAAAACCTGTCGAAGTAAACAATAGCCGAAAGCAAGGAATAAGGCTAATGAAGTCGCTTCCCTACACATAGATTTCAGTGAAACTACTGAGAAAAAAACTTTCGAACAAAATTCAGCGGCTGATTAAAGATGATAGAACGGAATACCTCTCCAGCTATGGTTATCCTGGAGACCATAACAGCGTATGAATACAGACAAGGAGATATGTTCGGACAAGAAACACTACTTCGAGCCACCATACTTGGTACCTTAATAGTGACTTGAGCCCAGCGATGAACGTAAGCACTAACAATCGTTATAGTATCGTACGACCTATGAAAAAATATACCTAGGCCGTGCGTTCCGCACTGCTTTTTACTGAGTCAGCCACAACGAAGGACAAGACACATACACGCACCGGTCTAGGTTGCCATATCTCATTACCACAAGATCCATGGAAGCAGTTGCTTCAATGGTAGTAATATATAGGAGAAATATTGCATATAAGGATATGATGAAGGGAGAACGAATTAGTTCTTAGAAAGGTATGGAGTAAAGTTTGCATTTACTGACATGGCTCAGACCAGAAGGTAGTGACTTTATGAGCTGATGCCACGTTTTGGTTTGGCCGCTCTTAGCTTTCTTCCAACCATTCCCAACACTGAGACTGCAAGTTAGACATGTTTTTCAACCACAGCATGACCCTACAATTGGATTTTCATTATAGTACAATTCAATTTGGTGTAAATTAAAAAAACCGTTGTCCACTAGAACTTAAGACCGTTCAAGGCATTCCCAAACATTTTATTTATCACATGTTACATATCCAGCACTGCTGCTGGCTCAGTGAAACGATAGTCATTACGAAGAGGCTAGTTCAACAAAAACTGGATTGTACATTTCATAATATGTCGACAGCATATGTGTCGTACATTTATGTTTTTAAGCAAAATAATGTAAAAAAGTTAGTTTTAATACATATGTTAACAAAGAAAACTATATCAATTCTGGCTGGTCATTACTAACGAGCATACGAACATTTTATAATACAGGGGTCGCAGTGAATCACGCTAGGGGAATCCACTACTTAATATTGACGTATTGACTGGGAAATGAAAACGAGTGGTAACCATTACCAGTATCGAAAGTGAGCCAACCAATGTTAGGAATAGTATTCCAAGACAAAGTCAAGGTGACATTGTTATTGCCAATTAATCCGTAGCCATCATCCCAAAAATAATACTTTGAGGTCATTTTTTTGTACACCAGTTCAGCTTTTGATCCACGCTTAATGATTTTGTCCCACAAAACAACTTGATTTAGTTTGTTATCTGCGGACTTGTATTCTGCAGAAAGATATAAAAACAGCTGTTTTACATTCCAGTTGAACAGGTGATCTAAAGAAGACTGAAGGAAATTAATCGAAATGGATTCTTACCGATAAATCAATAGTTATTAAACCCAAATCATTCTGATGACCGCTGTGAAGAGTGTAATCGTCGGCTCGATCGACTATCGCACGACCAACGTTAATATCAACAGAAGCTGATGGTCTGATGCTTACAGTAGACAGAAAACAAAACAACATTAGTGCAGTATACGCAGTGAGAGTGAGAGTCAATAATGTACTACATCTTGTCATGATTGAATGCATTTTGCCCCGAAAGTTATTACGATCTACCCGCTACGACGCGTATTATGACATAAAGCACTCGATTGTATACAGGGAGTTACTAAAACAAATCCATGTCAATGAAAAAAATCATGATTTTTGATGACAGCAAAACGAAGACAAATCTTCAAGAAGCCTATTTCAGAAGGCATGCAAGTGTTTGAATCTACGTGACTTGAAAATTTAAGTATGCTACCTAAGTTTTGGTAATTAATGGAATGCTTAATCATCGATTTAGATTTTCACATTGAGAACAGAAAGGCTGACATCTTATGCTAGCCAATTTTTCTAAGCTTTCATAAGTGTCTAGCATTTTGCATGAATGAGTCAATTTAAGGTGCGATCATGATATCTCCGGCTAATAGTTTTCAAGGGTTGCTGGCTCGTCATGAAAACCTGCATGTCACGGAAATTCTATTCATTCCTGGCTTGTGAAGCCGCTTGATGCATCTTATAAGTTCTCTTAACTCACTAGGAGGGAAAGAGGATTTATCAAATCCAAAAATGCTTCTTAGTACTCTGCACTTTAAAATCAGACCAACTCTTAATCTGAGGTAGGACTGTGTAAGGAAGTCTAGCTTCCTGAGCAGCTTTGAAGTTGCGGTGATAGCTACTTGCTGTAAACCTTCAAAAATATCCCGGGTTGCCTTTCAAACAGAAGCAGCTTGAATACAGTCTTTAACTTTGCACCTCGCTCAGATTATGTACACCGAAGAGAACATATTCATGCGGCAGAAGTACGCTTACACTCTGGAAAATTTACCTGGTTATCACATTGCTGCTGTTCGTGAGGTTGTCCTCAACCTCAATGTATCTGACGTTTACGATCGTCTCAAGGAGGAGATCCGCAGACATTTCCTTTCATCGAGGGAGGACCGCTTGAAGACATTATTAGCACGTCATCCCCTGGGTGATGTTAGACCGAACCATCATCTCACGCGTCTGCAGTCCCTCTCAGGACCCACGATAGCCGATCTCGAAACCGTTAAATAATTATGGCTCGAATCTCTAACAGAACATATACAACCAACGATTGCTGCTCTGCTCGAGGATACACCACTTATTCAGGTGGCCCTCATAGCAGAAAAGATATTGGCAAGGACTAGCACCTGAGACAACTGTATAGTTGCCTCAACGTCACGTTCGAAGGTAGACCTCGATGCTAGTCACCGTTTGCCACAAGGTGATAGAGATGGCTTTATTCATATCCGTCTCGATTTCCGAGGCCGATCAAATATACAAAGACCCAGCGTCCCCTGAGCCAGTTCACACTTCCGTAAAGCCGTAACTACTCGCCCTAAGCGGGCATTCTTCAAGTCACGTCAAAAGTAGATTTCGGAACCGGGTACTGGTTCCCACGTGCTTTTGGGTCAGGTGCCCGTCGTTGTCGACCCCCTGCTGATACAAGATGGGAAACCACCTGTGTCGACGAGTAAATGCGGCCACACTCGCCGGCCTTTCACCTCGGGTTGGCCGTTTATTTTATGTGCACGATTATTGCAATGACACTAGGTACCTAGCAGATACAGGTGCCCAAGTTTCCGTCGTACCTATTGGCAACAGTAAGTCTGAAGCTGCAATGCTTCGACTACGGGCTGCAAATGGCTCAGTCATTTTTTCTATGGTACACCACAGCTTACGGTCAACCTGAGCAACCAACGACAGTATCTGTGGACGTTCATCATTGCCGATGTTTCCACAGCCACACTCGGCATCGATTTCCTACATCATTATGAATTGCTAGTCGATTCACGTAGGCTGCAGCTAATCGATACTTTGACGAACATTTAATTCATTGGCCTTAGGGCTCACACAAACGCGTACCGAATCACAGGTGTATTTCATTCACGTGACAATATATTCCACGCTCTATTCCAGAAATTCCCCAAATTAACTAAACCTCTCGAGTAGATTCCGTCGGTGACTAATCGTGTAGTACACCACATAGTCACCTGACGACCCCAGTCACGGCAAAAACTCGAAGACTGGCACCAGACATGATAGCTTTCACTAAACGTGAGTTTGACAATTTACTAGGTACTTGTATTATTCGTCTTCCTCACAGTCCCTGAGCCCCAACTCTCCACATGGTACGTAAAAAGGATAGGGCTGGTTGGAGACCATGTGGAGACTACCGGGCGTTAAACGTTTTGATAGCTACCCCATCCCCTACATGATATCACGGCATCACTCCAAAGGTTTATCGATAGCATAGTTCGAGAATTAGATTTTGTTCATGTCTATATTGATGATCTGCTAATCGCATCATCAAAAGTAGATGAGCATTATCAGCACCTAACACTCCTATTCTACCGCCTTTCTGATAACGGAATAATAGTCAGCCCCGACAAGTGTCAACTTGGGAAACGGAAAATAAAATTCTTAGGTCATGTTATTAGCAAGAGGGTATTTTACTTTGTAAGGACAAAGTATGTACAATAATAGAGTACACCGTACCGTCCATACTCAAATAATGGAAGGAATTCCTCTGTTCGGTTAACTTCTACTACCTAAAAGTGCACTTCAAGAACACGAAAACAACAATTAGTACGGGACCTTACCGTTAGTCCTCTTTAGTATCAGAACTAGCCCAAAGGCAGATATTCAGTTTTCCGCTGCTGAGCTTACATACGGCATGACATTGCGTCTGCCTGGGGATTTTTCACACCACGGAGCAGTAAAATTTTGGTAAATCAGACTACGTCCAACGATTATCTGAATATATGCGAACACTGCCTCTGGTGTCAGCTCGAATACAGCATCGACAAGTCGCTCTCCCTCTGGAGTAATCTACCTGTCCACATGTTGACATACGGGTTGATTCGGTATGCAAACCTTTGCAACAGCCTTACGAAGAAATCCGAATATGTCTCGCATAAGCATGGTCTCGAAGCCTGTAGTTGTGGTCGCTTGTGGTTTCTTGATTCGATGTGGTTACGTCCTACGTCTGTAGCGCTTTCTGGTACTAACCCCCACGAACCCGATCCTCAGATTATGGACACAAACCATCCTGGTGTTGCACGCTAACTCGAGCAACAAATATGGCATGTTACTCCTGGTACCGTTCTTAACGAATGACCTTCGGTGACAGCTCAAGGATCAACTATCGCTTCCTGTTCGTCAACCCTACAATCGTTTTTTTCCGATCAGTCCCGCGAACTAAAACGCCATGTATCGAAAGTGTAAAATCTTTTAAGTGGGCTGCTTCTGTAATGGCCTACTGTTATGAAGAGAAGACGATTGGTATAATGGAAGCAAATATTATTATAACCAATTGTACCAGTGATTGTTTTACTGTACTTGTTTGTTTAGGTGTGCACGAACTCGCATACGCTCGGTAGTTCCGCTTGTAAACTTTGGCACGATCTCGGTATTCTTTCGATACTGCGAGATTACCAACAAATGTATCTTATTATAACCGTCAATTGGCTTCTGGATTTTGGCCTAAGGAGGGATCGAACTCGATTTCTCGCACGTAATTTTCCTGTAGTGACGATCATAGTCAGTTGAGACTCTATGCCTACTACAGATGTACGGCTGCAAATTAATTTTTCCTCTTCTGACATAATTTTGTTATGTTCGAGTTAGCTTCCAAACATGAAAGGACACGAGATCTTGCCTTTGTGTAACAGACACAATGAGGGTCAGAAAGCTTTGCTGACGAACAAAACCGCTTCAAAATTAGACTCTGAATAGTTAATAGTTATTTATTGTCCTATAGGAAAACTGAAGACATTTGACTGATTAAAACTGTTACAGTGAATATCAATAAGTTCACTGCATTTTCGGATTTGTTATACTTAGCTTCTGAACTTGTCTGTTTATATCTTCGACTTCAGACCTTTCGATTTCATTGTCTTTAGTTTGGTATCTGAGAGTTTTTGCTCCGGAAACCTAACAAATAGACGGTTTGTTTCGTAATTGCCATGATTATTATCCGAA
>NC_031498.1:23053156-23056533 GCF_000237925.1 Schistosoma mansoni | reverse complement strand
AGTGTTTAGTGGTTCAATATGTAGGAACACAACCTCAAGCGGAATAAAATAAATTCAACCTATTCAAAAAGTTTGTAGATGACGTCGAGTCTCGATGAACTATGATCACCACTACAGTAAGATTATGCGCCCGAAAACGACTTGGTTCCTTCGATAGATCGTAAACCAGAAGGCTGTAATTAGTCCAGATAAAATATATATTTATTGGCGATCTCGTGGTATCGAAAGAATACCGAGACGTGTCAAATGGTACAGGCAAAAAAGGCAGAGCGTAAGAAAGTTCAAATAGACAAGATGGACAACGGAAGGTAAAGTGATTTTGTTACAGTTAAACAAAACGAGTACAGTAAAACAATCGCTGGTACAATTGGTTATAACAATAATTGTTTCCATTATACAAATCACGTCCCCATCGAGAAAAGTAGGTCACTACAAGTTCACAATGAACTAATTACAACCCTATTAGTATGGAAACATATATCATAAAATTCAATAATTAAAAGGGATGACTGAATAACTAGTTTCAAGGGTTATCAGTTGTTGTTTTTTTTAAAAAACAAATATGTGAACATGTAAGGTTGCTTGAGGATAAAAAGTATGAAATAGGCGAGAAAAAGGTAATTTTCACAGCTTAAATCATAAACTGATCTTAAACTAAGCCACTACTGAAAACCTGGAAGCATTGAACAGTTGTTTCAACTTGGTAGGTGATTCCACAACAGCCCAGGGATTGAACCTAGGACCTTTGGCCTCGTTCTCGAGTGCTTGGACTCTAGATCACTGAGCCGGCACCCAACAGTGATAGCGTCTAACTTCAGTCAATTCATGATACCTCGTAACTGCCATCCACTGTATGAGGTGGATAACGCCGTGAATGTTTGTAATAAGCAATATTTATTGAAGATTTAAAGAAACTACACAAGTTTTAAGAATTGATTCAGTTAGCGATCAATCTGTAGTTTCACAGATAACAATCGGATACTGTTAAGTTATATAGATATTTAGAAACACCTTAATCCACATTTATGACTATACCGAACGTAGGGGATTTTATTTTAAAAGACAAGTACAATGTAGATGTTGAAATGGAATGTAAAAATCAGTATTCTTTTTGTCAGTACAGCGTAACAGGTGTAAATTCTCATTTGCTGTGGAATTTACATTCACTCAGTCAATACATTGTAAACTACGATCATTATATCTCTTTATAGTAGGTCAGTATATCTTTTCTATATCTATTATTGTTAACTAATCATCAAATATGTACAAAATTCACATAGATAATCGAGTTTATTTTATGAGGCGTCATAATTCTTCCTTCAACTCCCAGGGCAGATTTTAAATGGTTTTCTGGTTGACGTTTTTTTAGCGCGTTAGTTTTCTACGGGATGGGATCGCTAACCCCATGTCCAACTCTCCTCCTTTATTCGGGCTTGGGACCGGCAGTAGCCCCCGGAGGAGCTACAGGCAAAGTAATCTCTTTATAGTAGGTCAGTATATCTTTTCTATACCTATTATTATTAACTAATCATCAAATATGTAAAAAAATCACATAGATAAACGAGTTTATTTTATGAATAAGGACAATATATTTTGAGTATCACTCAAAATATTCGTCTGTTTTAGTTTTCATGTTCCTATTTTGAATCGTAAAAAGATATAGTAGATCTTAGTTTCAACTATTAACATGGAGATTGTGATTACAATAGTACGTACGTGTTACGTCCTTGATCTGTCTACCTATTTTCGTGCTGAGGATAACTTGTCTAATGTAGATTAAGACTTTGATAGGCTGCCTGGCTTAACCTTGTGGCTAGTATGCGTGACTTCAAGGCGGGGTAGAGAGACGCAAACTATTCTATCACCTGATTGGATGACAGGCGCGCGCGAGAAAGAAGACAAGACAACTAAACACCACTTGATTTACTCCCAATTCCGATCTGGTACCAGATTTCAGATTAAAGTGAAAAGATACATGAATAAATAGATGACTAACACGACCACAACGTACAATAGTTAGGAAAATACAATTATGTCGAAAACTTGAGGATAAGAGTAGAAAATAGAGTACAAAAGGTTACGTCTAAATTACAATAGCTTTAGAACAGTAAAGTCTATGGCAGTGTATCATACATCAAACGAAAGCTTATGATGTGTAGAATAGACCAGGGTCAAAAGTGAATGTTACTGTTATACAAGCTTTGAATTAAATGGAATAACTTCCCCAAAAATAGCTTCCATAGTTTGTTAAAGCTTCTTGTTTCTCTATTCACATCAGTACGGATACTAACTTCTTGGTGAAAGTATGATACTTTTTCTATATTCTCCCCCTTAAATCTTCTCATTATATCTAATGTTAGTCAATAAATTTTTTTGGGAGAAAAAAGAAAACAGAGAACGGAAACAAATGACTTGAATTGCATTGTTTCATTAATTCATTACTTACGTTTAATTATTGTTTTACTACATTAATTAAAAATTAAGACTTTGGGAAAGAAAAAACAACGGAGCATATTTTTTGTGAGCAAAGATTGATCATTTGATTTTCTTACATTCTAAATTCTAAAATGTAAATATGATACTCTTATGTTTTATAAGACTAGTTTGAATCTTCCCATTGATGTTTAGGACTTCAATTGATCAGGACTCAGTAAATGAATGGATAACGCGATGGCGTTTGAAGCGAAACGTACTGGGTTCGAGTCCCAGAGTGAAAATCAACTCTGAGATGTATGTACATTCAGCTGAAGAGTCCCAAATAAGACGAAACGCGCGTTCTGGATTCCACTACTAGCCACTATCCATCTTTGTTTATAATGATCATTATTGTTGAATTAAAGCGACATAAATGTTTTGTAGAAAACACAAGTGGAAGTTATAAAACATAATTCTACCTATTAGGGATTGATTAATCGAATGTACCACCATCAGTGTTGTTGTCGATACTGAAACTCAGAAAACATCACTTACTCCAAACGCGCAAATCTTATCTTTCAGTCAGATGAATTACGATAATCTTCAAAGTGTTCAAATGATATGATCGTATAATTACAAGTAAAATGATGACTTCTCCGTTTTGTTTTTGGATAGTAAACGTTCAATATAGTCAATATCCGTTGACGCTTGAATTCCTCGAACAGATGTTTAGATATTTCGAATACTTAAAAGAGACTTTACTCCACCCGTGATCACATAGCATTCATTATTATGTCTGCGGACATAATTGAGTATAATATTACCAACAGTTTGCTCATATTTTAATGACTGGGTACCGTAAACAGTAGTAAATAATTTACTTAGATTACTAAGTGTTTAGAGATTCTTATGACTGTTCAATTATATCAGTTTATTTTTATATCATGAAGATAAAGATTACT
>NC_031498.1:23046807-23052956 GCF_000237925.1 Schistosoma mansoni | reverse complement strand
TAATTTGAAAAAAAGAATAAATTATATCCAAAGTACAAATTACCTCAAATTCTACAGTCTGTGCTATAGAGTCAAGGGTTTCCCTAACACAAACCAACGTTCTACATAGCAAAATGAATAGTGAATAAACAAGAGTTCGATATCCGAGAATCATTAAAAGTATTCTCAACAAGATGTGATTAGATGTTTATTTGCAAGGGTTTCATCAACCCGTCCAAGCAGATGGTCGAAAGTTAATAGTCATTCCACAAGTGTAGACTTGTCATGATGTGACTACCTAATCTATGGGATCCTACTTGTAAGTCATATCATTGTCTATACTAACTCTTCCTATCGTAACAGTCAGTAGCATGATGCTAAGCACTTCTGAAGGACATATTTGGGTTTAGAATAGAAGAATATATTCAATATGAAAAAGAATGAGAGTAACCGCGCCCCCACGGCTGAGCCATTCCATATCAATCAAGAGTTCTTGCGTTCAACATTTTTAACCTTCTCTATGATTGTAAATGTTGAATAGAAATCTCAATTACTATATGTTCGGCTTCAAAGATCGTGTGGTTGAGAACCAATGTCAATACATTATTATTTTGAGCCGCCTGGATATTTTGGTATCAATTCACATGTTCTGCTTCCTGATAAACCATTAGATATAATATGAAATAAAGAAACAAATCTGTTAACAAACATTATTTTGAAAATATTCTTACCCACCAGCTGTGCATATGATATTTTCTCCAATGAACTGTATATATACTAAACTATGTTAAGGTATTTATTAGCAACTCACGTAATTACATCGAAAGTTTTTAATTAACAGATCAATTGTTTCACTAGAAATGTGAATATTTTAGGCACAAAAACTAAATAATTCTTTGTATTCTGACACTAATTGTCATACAGTATGGATCTCATTACTAATAACTAAGATAATTTATACAAACATTCATCAAAGTTTGAACGAATGATATGACAAAAATTGAGAACTAAGTATATGGAATAAATTAAATGAAATTAATCTTACATAATACAATTAGATAATTTCAACATTACGTCCACCAAACTGGTCCAATAATCGAAAAACATGATATTTCTAGTCGTAAACCCTATAGTTATTACTATCATTATTATTATCACTATTATCATTACTATTACTATTATTATTAGTAGTATTACTATTCTTCATAAACAAATTCTGCACTCATAAGTGTAGTTTTCATCATATATGTGTGGCGGTAAATAAATCTCCAAAATCAATAGCTTTGTAATTCTTGAGTATTTGATGCTGACCACATTAGTTTTACTGAACTCACCTAGCTGAAGGCGCTCGATCATGCATCTACACCAGATCACGTGTGATTACTTAGTGCTTCACATCTCCTACAACCGCTAACCAGTTTAGATTGATCACTTCTCGATATATTGATAGCCTATCAAATATATCTTTGAACCTCCTCGCTTCTGACTTTTTATTTCACCAGGTTGGCACGTTTCCATTATAGAAGGTGTTACTGATTAAGGTGTTGTCAAACTCCGAATACTTGTGAAATCTTTATACGCAATTATGCATGATAATAAATTTTCAGTGAAACATACAAAGGTTAAGAAATACTTGATTTATCTTATATTGCATTGTTCATCTCTATTTTTAGATTAACTTAGAGTAGACGCATCAGACTATCATAACTTGGTTCTTCTATGGTTACACTGAACTTTTCTATTGAGAATTTAAATATCCGATAGTTAGAAAGCAATAAGATTCTTATGGGCAATTATCTATCTACTTACTCAAATATTTTATAGTTTAAACGTTGTACCTGTTGAAAGTAACAAATATCATGTTTTCTATTCCATACTTTAAGTCGGTCTATTGAAACTATTTTGTTAATTTAAATAAATGATGTAGGTTCACTGAAATTGAAGATGAATGGTTAAGTGACCTGTTTTTCTTCCTCACGTTATGAGACAAATACTTAAGTACTAATTTGCTTCATTTATTTATTTATTAGTTAAACTTAGTGAGATTTATATAAACTGAATCAATAAAGGTAGTTTTTCCATAAACTGTTGTCATATATATTGTACAACTTTAAATGCAGTAATAATCGAAAGTAAGGGTCGCTACTTACTTACTTGCTTACTTATGCCTGTTACTCCTCTCGGAGGAACATAAGCCAGCATTCTCCATCCAACCATGTCCTCAACAATCCTTTCCGGTTCTTCCCAGTTACCATTAATCCTTTTCATATCTGCTTCTATTTCCCTGCATAAAGTGTTATTTGGCCTTCCTATTTTCCGCTTCCCTTCAGCATTCCAAGATAAAGCTTGCCTCGTGATGCAGTTTAATAATTTCCTTATTGTATGTCCTAACCACTTCCAACATCTAATTTCCTCTTCAATTGGAAGCTGGTTTGTCCTCTTCCATAAAACACTGTTGCTGATAGTATACGGCCAATGGATGTTGAGTATTCTGCGTAAACAACTGTTCATAAATACTTGTACTTTCTTGACGATGATTGTAGTAGTTCTCCACGTTTCAGCTCCGTACGATAAAACTGACTGTCTTGACATTCGTATTGAAGATTCTCACTCTGAAATTAGTTGATAGTTGTTTAAAGTTCCATATGTTTTTCAATTGTAGGAATGCTGTCCTTGTTTTGCCAATCCTCACCTTTACATCTACATCAGATCCTCCTTGTTCATCAATGTTGCTTCCCAGGCACGTGAATGTTTCCACATCTTACAGAGTTTCTTCATCAAATGTGACTGAGTTAGTGTTCTCCGTGTTGTACTTGAGTATCTTGCTATTTCCTTTGCGTATGTTGAGGCCTATTGATGGAAAGGCTGCTGCTACATTTGTTGTCTTCATCTGTATTTGTTCGTGTGTATGAGATAGGAGTGCCAGGTCATCTGCGAAGTCCAAATCGTCAAGTTGCTTCCAAGTTGTCCATTGTATTCTGTGCATCCCCTCAGATGTCGAGGTCTTCATAATCCAGTCAATCACAAGAAGAAAGAGGAAGGGGGAGAGTAGACAGCCTTGTCTGACTCCGATCCCTACTGAAAATGCATCTGTCAGTTGTCCTCCATGCACGACTTTGCACTATAGTCCGTCGTATGAGTTCTGGATAATGTTGACAATCTTCTGAGGAACTCCATAGTGTCGAAGAAGTTTCCATAATGTTCTCCTGTCCACACTGTCAAACGCCTTCTCATAGTCAACGAAGTTGATATATAGTGACGAGTTTCACTCAACCGATTGTTCAAAGATGATCCATAATGTCGCAATTTGGTCTGTGCAAGACCAATCCTTACGGAATCCAGCATGTTGATCTCAAAGGGTCGCTACTTAGTTCATGTTTATTGTAAACCATCACTTCATAAACTTTCTGAATATACTGTCACTAACTTTTAAGTTGCTATGAAAATATGACTTATTCGAATTGATTTGTTAATTAAGAATCCACACAGCAGTTCAGTTTACGACCAAAATAGATAAACACAACTGAACGTATTATATATTCGAGATTCAAATCATCCACAAAATGAAATACAAAAGGAATCATTAATTCGTACGAAGAACACAGATACCTTTATTAATATTGAATATCTTTGATATTTTCAATTTACTCGTAGAAATTCAATTATGGCGCTTCATTTTAGTTCTTTCCTTATCGGTTTTCTGCCAAAATACATTCTATGTCTGACCATCACCATATACTACTTATATGAATATAAGTAACCCACATCATAATATGACATATACATAAATAAACACACTGTTATGTTTACTATTCCCACAGAAATAGATAGTTTCATAATACCTAATAATAATAATTAAAATAATAATATTAAACTTGAACTATAGGATTGTATTAGTTTTTAATAGACAATAATCCAGTTCATTATTCGAACAAACAATCGTTACCTAAAAGTTTGATCTGTCGAATAATCGAATACATTTGTTAGCACTCTGTCTCTCTCTCTCTCTGTCATCACAACTAAACGTTTTTCGATCACACACTATAATTTAACATAAAAACCACCGCCAAATTGAAACAAATTAATAGGTGCATTGAAAAAACAAATTTCATAAATGTTTACTCGATTTGTAATGTTAATTGTTTAGTGTTTCAATATGGTAAGAATAACAACTCAAGCCGAATAAAATAAATTCAACCTATTTCCAAAGTTTGTAGATGGTTTCGAGTCGCAATTGACTATGATCACCACTACAGTAAGATTACGCGCTCGAAAACGACTTGATTCCTTCGATAGATCGTAAACCAGAAGGCTGTAATTAGTCCAGATAAAGTATATTTATTGGCGATCTCGTGGTATCGAAAGAATACCGAGACGTGCCAAATGGTACAGGCAAAAAAAGACAACGGAACGAAAAGTGATTTTGATACAGTTAAACAAAACGAGTCCAGTAAAACAATCACTGGTACAGATGGTGATAATAATAATTGTTTCCATTATTACCAATCTCGCTCTCGTCGAGAAAAGAAGGTCACTACAAGTTCACAATGAACTAATTACAACCCTATTAGTACCGAAACATGTATCATAAAATTCAATAAATAAAAGTAATAACTGAATAGCTAGCTTTCAGGGTTATCAGTTGTTTTTTATATAACAAATATGTGGACATGTAAGGTTGCTTGGGGATAAAAAGTATGAAATGGGCGAAAAAAATATAATTTTCACAGTTTAAATCACAAACTTATCTTAAACTAAGCAACTACTGAAAACCTGGAAGCACTGAACAGTTGTTTCAACCTAGTAGGGATTCCACAATAGTGAGAGCCCAGGGATGGAACCTAGGACCTTTGGCCTCGTTCTCGAGTGCTTGGACTCTAGATCACTGAGCCGGCACCCAATAGTGTTAGTGTCTAACTTCAGTCAATTCATGATACCTTGTAACTCTCATCTACTCTATGAGGTGGATAACGTAAGGGACTTTATTTTAAAAAGCAAGTACAATGTAGATGTTGAAAAGGAATGTAAAAACCAATATTCTTTTTGTCAGTACAGTGTGACGGGTGTAAAGTTTCGTTTACCGTGGAATTTACATTCACTGAATCAATACATTGAAAACTACGATCATGATGTCTCTGTATAGTAGGTCAGTATATCTTTTCTATATCTATTATTGTTAACTAATCATCAAAAATATACAAAAATCACATAGATAAACGAGTTTATTTTATGAGGCGTCATAATTCTTCCTTCATCTCCCAGGGCAGATTTTAAATAGTTTGAATAATTTTTTTTCTGGTTGGCGTATTTTAGCGTGTTAGTTTTCTACGGGATGGGGTCGCTAACCCTATGCCCAACCATCCTCCTTTACCCGAGCTTGGGACCGGCAATAGCCCATGGAGGAGCTACAGGCCAAGTTATCTCTTTATGGTAGGTCAGTATATCTTTTCTATACCTATTATTATTAACTAATCATCAATTATGTACAAAAATCACTTAGATAAACGGGTTTATTTTATGATTAGGAACAACATATTTTGAGTATCACTGAAAATATTCGTCTGTATTAGTTTTCATGTTCCTATTTTGAATCGTAAAAAGATACAGTAGATCTTAGTTTCAACTATTAACATGGAGATCGTGATTACAATAGTACGTACGTGTTACGTCCTTGATCTGTCTACCTACTTTCGTGCCGAGGATAACTTGTCTAATGTAGATTAAGACCTTGACGCGACAGGCTGACTGGCTTTACCTTCAGGCTAGTATGCGTGAGTTCGAAGCGGGGTAGAGAGACAAAACTATTCTATCTCCTGATTGACTGACAAACACTCACGAGATAGAAGACAAGACAACTGGAACACTACTCGCTTTATTCCAAATTCCGAATTTAGATTAGTGTAAAAAGATACATGAATAAATAGATGACTAACCCGACCACAACGTACAATAATTAGGAAAATACAATTATGTCGAAAACTTGAGGATAAGAGTAGAAAATAGAGTACAAAAGGTTACGTCTAAATTACAATAGCTTTAGAACAGTAAAGTCTATGGCAGTGTATCATACATCAAACGAAAGCTTATGATGTGTAGAATAGACCAGGGTCAAAAGTGAATGTTACTGTTATACAAGCTTTGAATTAAATGGAATAACTTCCCCAAAAATA
>NC_031498.1:23033737-23046607 GCF_000237925.1 Schistosoma mansoni | reverse complement strand
TATGATCGTATAATTACAAGTAAAATGATGACTTCTCCGTTTTGTTTTTGGATAGTAAACGTTCAATATAGTCAATATCCGTTGACGCTTGAATTCCTCGAACAGATGTTTAGATATTTCGAATACTTAAAAGAGACTTTACTCCACCCGTGATCACATAGCATTCATTATTATGTCTGCGGACATAATTGAGTATAATATTACCAACAGTTTGCTCATATTTTAATGACTGGGTACCGTAAACAGTAGTAAATAATTTACTTAGATTACTAAGTGTTTAGAGATTCTTATGACTGTTCAATTATATCAGTTTATTTTTATATCATGAAGATAAAGATTACTACTGAGGAAATCGATAAGAAGAGGTCGAAAACTGGAAATATCAGAGTAAATAAAGTATAATAAACTAACCACCTAAAAATAAAACATGGTAAGGGGGTAGTACTATAGAGCTAGAGGCCTATTTTAAACCATATAAAATTCCGCTGAATGTAAACACCCTCTATATGTCTTGTATGACAAAGTCAATACAAAGTTTGTTAAGCTAAACAATATTATTTGAAAATGTTTATCATGAAACATAAATGTTGGTTTAAAATGAATCGCCGACCTTAGATCGGAAGCCATCGATACTAGTTTTCAGCCATATAAGGAGTAAAATAAATATCTCAAGTGGAATAAAAGTAGCATTGCACTATAGCCAGAAAAATTAAAATTGAAATTTTAAACACACTGATTCATTCTCACTGGTCAATGATTTTTCTCTAACCCTAAGATTTGATGATCCTGAACTAAACACTAGGCAGCGTTGTTGGTACAAGCTTAAAAGGTGTTATAACTTGTGGCCGAGTGGATGTCTTGTTAACGTATGACTTGATAAGACCGCTAATCAGAGAGCAGTGAATTATCGATTGTAACAGTGACACACGAAAACCATACGAGCAGTCTAGAGTACGTATCGATCCTGCTTCTTCCTAGCCCAGCCAGTTAAGTCCAGAACAGCCTCTGCGATATGAATCATTACATTTCAAACATACCGAGTTTACATACCAAACAGACAAACCACATCGTAACAATAAAATAGAAAATAACATTTGTACAAGATTCAGTCAAATGTGGCTGTGAATGTGGGAGGCAGCAATTAATAGACTAGGGATAACTGAAGAATGATAAATCGTATAATAATAGTCTATAGGTCAAAATAAAGCTTATAATAAAGTGAACATGAGTATGAATAGTTTAGTTATTTAGCGATTATACGATAAAAAATATATGCATAATATTGGTCCACAAATGGATCCCAAAGTTACCATTCACTATTGTTATCGGGACATAACAAAAGGAGATCAGAACTTCGTTGAAATAGTTTACACAGAATTTATGATTCCAGCGGTTCTTAAGTGTAAGTAAATCCAAGACGAAAAAAATTCTCAAATAGAAAAATTGATTTTATGATAACTTACCCCAAATAGTTCTAAGAATACTGTTGATTCTTTAATCGTCAAACATTAATGTAATTGATTCATGTTGAACGTTTCGTCAGTTACTTTCACCATATATTTTCTTCAGTGAGACTCAAACTTCTTTCACTCATTAAATAATAAAATATTTTTCGTTTGATCCTAAAAAAATGATCAATACACACGAATTATCATCGGCATTAGAATCAAGGATACATATTTCGTCGTATTTGGAATCCATCAGACAATGTACCTACATTTTAGTACTGATGTTTATGCCTCAACTTTAATCAACTTTGCTTCTCTTCAAACATCAACATCTTATAAATTAAATTACTAAGCTCAGATATGACATTATTCACATAAAATTACTTCTCCCTACGGCCGAGAGTGGAAAGAGTCCACTCTCCCTCTCCAAATGCTCTCACATGTCCACGCATATATAGCCTCTACCAGGGAAGTCCTACTCACTGCCTTCTCGTGGCACAGGTGCTGTTTACGAAATTGAGAGGATGAAAAGCGAATATCCAGAGCTTTAACCGGGTTGATGGACACGAAAAGTTCACCTAGGGGAATTGGAAAACCCCGACTCCAAACCAATGGTGCACATGGGCTCCAGGATCCTGAGGGAACGAATGGCGTATGAATCAATCGTTGTTAAACGGCTACCATGGGAATGCATCTCCTCACGATGCTCCACTGACTTGTGGATCGGATCTTTAGGTCAAAGGCTCAGGGTGTGGCCCCTTAAGAAAACCACCTGCTTCAGTTTGGGCACCTGGGCAGTATCACAGCCCTCACACAAATCAAATGAGATTAGTGTGGCGCATATATATCTGGTGCCCCTCTGTACCAATATTGATGTGTTTAAATAAAATAAACTTCAAACTTACAATCTTATAAAACCATGTTAGTTCATTTAAATTTGAAGTAAATTTATTCAAATCAATTTTTCTGTAAAACAAGTTATAATCTTGAAACTATCGAACTAGCAATATATTATAACATTCCTTTCCTTCTTATTACTAAACATCTAAGTTATTCATTTCATATCAAGTTGAATTACCTACCTACCTGCTCAAAATTAATCAATGACTCAATTAGAATTTTTTTAAAAAGCAATGTTGAATTATAATGATTTTCTATTTAATTAGCGACTAATTATTACTGTAGTGCCGTGTTTCGTTAATCGTTCACTTTGAGAACAGTTATAATTCCAATTTTAACAGTGGATAAAATCAGAAGGTAAAGTGAAGTAGCAACTATAGTTTATTGACAAATAACTCAGGCCAGAAAGCTAACAGCACCTGAGCGAATATCAGCGAACGAGCGAGCAGCGAATAGCAAGCAATTACATAGGCAATTTATAGTCAAATTGAATAAGGGCACAGGAAGGCAAAAGCTGATAATAGGATTTGCGTGCATGCATATATAAGGGGAGGAGGATGATTCATCGAAAGATACTTAAGCGATCAACATTTATGCTAGAGTGTAATGTGCTTTAGTGGTCATAATGTAGTGAACAAGAACACGGGTGGGGACAATCGAATGTATTTAGGCACAAATTACAGACTATTTCACTAAATTCTGATAATCATACAGCAAACAGTTAATTTGCAAACTATTAATCAATTGTCTCAATCTTGACTGTTCCTTCTGCAAATATCAGTCCCTCTTCTCTGATTTCATTGTTCATGCATTTTCTTACCAATTGCGCTTCATTTCAGTTCTTTCCTTATCGATCTTCTGCCAAAATACATTTTATGTCTGACCATCACCATATACTACTTATATTGATATAAGTAGACCACACCACAATAACAGTATAAAGAATATGTAAATTGTGATTATTCAAATGACGATATCTGTTAAGGTTTAACCAAAGTTAACCATAATCGAAATTGATTGTAGGATGGTTGCTATAATACACAGTTTTATGTTTCTTTTTAACTAACACATATTAAAAGTTACTAGTGGTTTCAGTATAAAACTATGAAAATTGTATAGTTTGTTTTTTTCTTTTAAAATAACTAACTAACAAATACAATTCAACAGTTTGTATCATGTAAGAAGTTTACATGTTACATTTTGTTGTCATAGTAACACGTGATAACTTTTTATAATAGTTCTAACTCAATTTAGATTGTGAAATTTTCTTAGGTATCACTAAAAAACGTTTGTTGATCGATTTTATTTTTGATATAATTGATCCAATCCTGGTGGACGAACTATGTTCCTTTATAATGGGTAACAGGAGTAAGTACGTAAGTAAGTAAGTAAGTAAATAGTAATTGATGGTAAATGGCTTGAATTATTTCTTCTGGTTAGCGTTTTATTTAGCGAGTTAGTTTTTCTACGGGATGGGGTCGCTAACCCCATGCTCAACCCTCCTCCTTTACCCGGGCTTGAGACCGGTAGAAACTCTAGAAAAGCTACTCAACATTCACTGACCGGATACTATAAGCAACAGCGTTTTATGGGAGAGGACAAACCAGCTTCGAGCGTAAGAGGAAATTAGGAAAAGATGTTGGAAGTGGATAAGACATACATTGAAAAAATCACCAAACTGCATCACGAGGCAATCTCTAACTTGGAATGCTGAAGAGAAGCGGAAAAGTGGAAGGCCAAAGAACACATTACGCCGTAAGATTGAAGGAGATATGAAAAGAATGAATGTTAACTGGAAAGAACTGGAAAGCATTGTCCAGGACAGGGTTCGATGGAGAATGCTGGCGGGTGGTGATAATTTAATAAGGTTGAAGAATGTATATTAACGAAATCATAGCACAATTGTTTTCAATATAATTGGATTTTGTTTTATATTACAATCTAAAGGGGTTTTTGTGGATATTTCAATATTTTTATAGTTGAAATCATGAGTCAATTGAAGCTAGACCACCATGGAAAACCTGGAAGCACTGGACGGACGTTTCGCCCTGCTCCAGCGTGAAGCTGGTAGATCCTGGGTTCGAATATCGTGGGTGCGGGATCGTGGATGTGCAATGCTGAGGAGTCCCATAATAGGACGAAGCGGTGGTCAAGCTTCACTCGGCTCATGATTTCAACTATGAAACTATTACAATCTATTCAAAAAGTTAATAATCCATAATAATTTTGTATATTAGGTAATAAATATATAATGAATATAATTAATGTTAACAGCAAAAACTGATTTAGAAAGTGGGTCATCTAATGGAATAACATTGATTGTTATTAGATAATAATTAACTCAAATATTAGGGTCATCTATGTTATAGAACTATATGAATAATGTAAAAAATATTTCCTGTTTTAGACATGTTTGAACTGAATAATTTTGAATGTTAACTGTATCTACCCTGAATATTATGACAGTAGATAAACAGATAATTGGGATCTTAACTCTTGAAAACATCTTAACAGAAACATGGAGTTTGTTGTGATATCTTTTGAAGAAGCGAAAGATGAATATCACAAGGGAGTTTTGTGGAGATTTTAGTAATTTTATATAGTTAAGATCATGAGTCAATTGAAGCTAGACTACCATGGAAAACCTGGAAGCGCTGGATGGCCGTTTCGTCCTATTGTTGGACTCCTTCAGGTAATTCCTGGAGTTCTAGTGAGAAGTCGTGACCAGTGGAGCTAATCCATATCAGGTAGAGACAGGTATCTACCTCAGTACAATGGAAGATGGTCGCACAATTTCGTGGATTGGTTGAGGTTAGACATTAACACCGTTGGATGCCGGCCGACTCAGTGGTCTATCGGTTAAGTGTTCTGGCGCAAGACTGGTAGGTCCTGGGTTCGAATCCCACGGAGCAGGATCGTGGATGAGCACTGCTCAGGAGTCCCATAATAGGACGAAATGGCCATGCAGTGCTTCCAGGTTTTCCATAGTGGTCTAGCTTTAATTGACTCATGATCTTAACTATATGAAAGATGAATATGTTGAAATACATGTATCTTATTTGTATTGGATCAGAAAAAAAGTAGTTTTAGTGAATGAATTAGTATAAAACTTTAGCTATTAAAGATGAGCAATCAACTCTAACCATTGAAAAACCATCCGTAATAAATGTTTTTTAATAATTAGAATTAGAATGTATTTTGAAGGGAAATCTATTGCAATATTGGTCAACTGTTTCACAGAGTTCTTGACTGTAACAAAATTTCTAGTATTAAATAAAGGAACTGTCATCACTATTAAATGGGAGAAATTTCGTAAAATTATGATGTCTATCAGCATTAAGTACTCATGACCCCACCAGCATTCTCCATCCAACCTTAACCCAAGCGATCCTTTCCAGCTCTTTTTAGTTGCTATTCATCCTTTTGATGTTTGCTTCCGATTCCTGATGTAGAATATTTTTTGACCTTCCTCTTTTCCGTTTTCCTTCAGCATTCCAAGTTAGGGCTTACCTCGTGATACAGCCTGTTGATTTCCTCAATATATGTCCTATCCACTTCTAACATCTTTTCCTAATCTCCTCTTCAACTGGAAGCTGATTTGCTCTCACCCATAATAGGCTGTTGATGATGGTACATGGACATTCAGTATCTTGTGTAGAAAACTGTTTATAAATACTTGTATCTTTTTGATGATGGTTTTGGTAGTTCTGGAAGTTTCAGCTCCGTACATTAGGAATGTCTTGACGTTCGTATGGAAGATTGTGACTTTGTTGTTTGGTTTATAAACAGTTATTTTGAGTTCCATACGTTCTTCAAGTGTAGAAATGAGGCCTTTCTTTACCAATCATAGGCATTACAACAATGTGAGGCAGCAGTTAAGAAACATTAATTTTAATTAGGAGGACTATAACATCCAATTGATGAGTAAATGGAGTATCTACGACTATTTCTATTACCAGTAAAAAATAATTGTTATTGTCATCACAACTGTAGAGGATTACAATAACTGTTGTTGTCTTTTTTTTGAATGAAGCGCCACGTGTGATTCTGTTAAGCTGTTTTCACCCCCAGGTTTCTGATTCCTCTAACTGAGTACATCGTTAAATTCACATGAAACTAAACTTAAGATTGCCAGATGAACTTACAAGAAGAAAAATCTCTTTGAAACTTTTTTTTATCAAACATCAAAATATAATATTTTGTTACTAAAGCATATTCATGAATGTCTGAAGTATGATAAGTATCTATGTTAACGCACCCAATATCATATATTTCAATATTGCATGAAGAAACATTTACAACAATTAAGTAATGTATAAATATGTAGTATACAGATGTTAAAGGTAGTGGTTGTTAATTTTGGATGACGTCATGAGGTTTGCAAATGAAATGTTCGGAAATAAATTAATGGATTTATATAAGAATTATTCACATCCCTTCTGTTCTCTTTTCTGTACCATATAAGGAAATTTCATGATGAATTAAAGACAACAGCCTCGACGTCGCTGTCTATTTAATTAACTTAATAACTTACCGCGAAAGACTGGTGCTTACTGACTCGAATACATTAGATATCTCATCTACCGAATGTAATGTTAAGTCGCTTGCATTTTTACTCATGAAGAATGATCATATGATAATTGTGCGAAACCTTCTACTAACATTAATATCAACCAACTTATCATTCTTCAACTGTTAATCCAAGAATAACAACTTTTCACTGATGCAAACCCTTAGATTGTTATTCATATCTATCTCACTCCTTAATGATTAAAACAGATTAATCATTGGTCCTTCATTCAATATCAATCTTTTTACAATACACACTAGACGAGATTTATTAAAACTTTGGTAACTAAACAAGTATTGTTATGAATAAAAACTCATCTGACAATC
Organism: Schistosoma mansoni; assembly: GCF_000237925.1. Lineage (NCBI taxonomy): Eukaryota > Metazoa > Platyhelminthes > Trematoda > Strigeidida > Schistosomatidae > Schistosoma > Schistosoma mansoni. The sequence continues at coordinate 23,039,363 of NC_031498.1, read as the reverse complement.
ATGATTAGTCTGTATACAACTAACTTTATAGTTAAGATCATGAGTCAATTGATGCCAGACCACCATGGAAAACCTCGAAGCACTGGACGACCGTTTCGTCCTGTTGTGGGACTCTTCAGCAGTGCGCATCCACGATCCCACCTCGTGAGATTCGAACCTAGGGTCTACCAGTCTCGCGCCATAGCACTTAACCGATAGACCACTGAGCTGGCACCCAACGGTATTAATGTCTAACTAATTTGTATAAACAAATAAAAACAAACGAATAATTCTATTCACCACGAGAAATGGTCGTTATTATTCGGATTTAATATTATGGAAAAAAAACTAGTCGACATTCTACATATTTACATGATGTATTAGCTATAGATTGGTTCACATGGTTTTAATTTAAAATTCCATTCTGCTGAGTATATTGGTATAATGAATTAATTGCGTAATGAAAAATAAAGTTTTATTACGTCAATGGAATTTTTTTTTATTCCAAATTACCATTTTAATATTTCACAATCTTTTTTTAGTGTTAAAAAAAGTGTTATATCTGGAATTTAGATTCGCGTATAAGTTGAGCTCTCGAATGCTAGAACCTTCTCAAGTCGCAAATGAGAAGATAGAAGACAAATGGAAGGAATATTATTCCAAACAGTGTCGATTACGGTACAAAACTGTCAAGTATTTATAGTTTTTAGTAAGAACGAAATCATCATTATAGTTATCCAATCCACACAGTGGGTTATAAGCATTTATCCAATGGGGAAGCTACAAGTGGTGATTCTGAATTATTCTTCCAAAAACTGATTGGATGAAATATGATTGACTCTTTCTGAGCTTCTTAAAGCTTCCTCAAGTTCACCTGTGGCCCGTCCTCACAAGAAGCTTACAGAACAACTCATTAGGCTTGATATACTACAAAGCCTAAATTTTCAGTAGTTCTGTAACACTTAAATCATTATTGAATAAATTAACATGTTATTGAAACTGGTCATAAAAATTCACTTGGTATTATTTGTTTGAATCTTCCCATTAATGTTTAGGACTACCATTGCACAAGCAAGTGGCTATCAGGACTCAGTAGCTGAGTGGATAACGCGATGAAGTTTGAGGCGAAAGGTGCTGAGTTCGAGTCCTAGAGTGAACATCAACTCTAAGATGTGGGTACATCACAGCTGACGAGTCTCAAATACGATGAAACGCGCGTCATGGATCCCACCGCTATCCACTATCCGTCTTTGCTTATAGTCGTAAAAATGTTTTGTAGATAGACTGTGTCACTGACTGTTGTTAACTAGACAACTAGCAAAAAAGTCAGGGAACATTAACACAATTGTTGCTTCCTACCATAGAACTCCTGGAGAATGTAAACCAACAACCTATAAACTTTAGACCTCAAAGTGAGTACATGTGTTCACTAATAACTAAATTTAAGGTAAATATCAGAAATTCTATTGAAAATCTAATATCACTGGAGCTCAAGGACATAAGGAATGAGATAGTAGATAAAATTCATGTAATATTACGAACTAACCATTAGATTTTGACTTGGTAGTTTAAGGTTAACTATGCATATGAAAAATTATAATATTAATAATAAAATTAGAGTAAACAGAAGGCTTTTTTTATGAAGATTTCAGAATTTTCATAGTTGAAATCATGAGTCAATTGAAGCTAGACCACCATGGAAAAACTCGAAGCACTAGACGGCCGTTTCGTCCTATTGTGGGACTCCTCATCAGTGCGCATCCACGATCCCGTCTCGGGAGATTCGACTAATGATTTCAACTATGAAAATACTGAAATCTCCACAAAACCCCTTCTTATTATAATCATATGTTCACTAGTGACTGACTTCAAGAGATATTTCCTAGAGTTCTAGTGCGAAGCAGTGACCACGTCTGTTGTGAGATATCAATTTACTGAAGACAATTGGTGAACGTTTGCTCAACTTCGTGGATTAGTTGAAGTTTTGCGCTACCACAATCGAATGCCGGCTCAGTAATCTAGTGGTTAAGCGCGCTGGCGCGAGACTGGTAGGTTCTGGGCTCGAATCTCACAAGGCAGGATCGTGGATGCACACTGCTGAGGAATCTCACAATAGGACGAGTTGGCCGTCCGGCGCTTCCAGGTTTTCCTTGGTGGTCAAGCTTCAATTGACTCATGATTTCATCTATGAAAAAATTTGAGTTAATGATACTGTAGGTGGTCGGATAAATTCAAGAAAAGAAAAACACTATTTATGAAAAAATCTTTATCAGGAAAACAATTTCGAAAGTTATTTTAAGAACCCGTTTGCTATCCATAACTAATGTAAAAGATCATCTTCATTTTATTTTCAAAGAATAAATTTTGAAAGTCCAATTAATAACACCATTCTTTTTGTCTCACGCTACTTTAGGTTATCAACTTTTGTACACTGTCAACATAAATGAAGAAAAGGATTCTAAATCCTGTTACTTCTATCAGTCTAATTGCTCTTGCAATGACAACTATATAATTAATATGATTGAGTCAGCTAGTTTTCAAATTTTCGAGCATTGTTTAAAGTTATTAGATAACTTATTAAATCTATCAATATATCATTTCATTTTGTTCATATAGAGCATATAAAAGATAAAACTGTACCATTTATATACATGGGCAGAGTCCTAATAAAGTGTCTTAGATTTGATCATCTCCGTTTGCTCAGTTAGTAAAGGTTATTATCAACTAAATTTGTCTATCATTCCTTCAGTCTTTTTCCTCTTAAAGGCATCACCTACCTCTTGATTACGACAATATTACAGTGGCCCCTGTATTTATTGATTTACACTTCACGAGTCTGATAATGAATTTATTGGGAAACAATTTGTTTTTTTCGCTCAAACACTTGTTGATTTTGAAAACATCATCACGATACTTTAAACCATTTCAATCAAATAAGATCTATAAATCCATGAGATTTTTGAACTCCGAAAAACTCAATTGTTCTATGAGTCAATTGAATCTGGACCACCATGGAAAATCTGGAGGCATTGGACGGCCGTTTCGTCCTATTGTGGGACTCCTCATCAGTGCGCATCCACGATCCCGTCTCGGGAGATTCGACTAATGATTTCAACTATGAAAATACTGAAATCTCCACAAAACCCCTTCTTATTATAATCATATGTTCACTAGTGACTGACTTCAAGAGATATTTCCTAGAGTTCTAGTGCGAAGCAGTGACCACGTCTGTTGTGAGATATCAATTTACTGAAGACAATTGGTGAACGTTTGCTCAACTTCGTGGATTAGTTGAAGTTTTGCGTTACCACAATCGAATGCCGGCTCAGTGGCCTAGTTAGTTTTAACTCTTAAGTTAAAAAAATGGAAACTATCTAGACTTGGATTAATCAATCTTCATACATAAAATACACTTGAAATAACGATTAGAATCTTTTTTCTCCTTTATTATAAACTACTGAATTACTTTTGAATGATAGAGTTTACATGGTAATATCGATTCTATTATCGTTTCAAATTATAATTACCGTAACTATCAGTAATAATACACACACGAATACGAGTATAAAATTTGTTTTGTTTTTTTATTCAGTCGATCCTGTGACCATAAATTATCCAATAAAGTTTATTACTGACAATCATCATCATCATAACCAATGAGAATGAAGTAAAAAAAAGGTATGAGTATATAAGTAGTAGTGAAATACAATTCACCTAGCAACAAAATTGAGTAACCATTTTCATTTCAACATTATTGTGATACAGTTTTTTTGACTTTCGGATAGAAACAAAAACAAAACAAATCATAATCGAATTTCATATATGATGAATCCATCAAGTAAAAAAAGAAAAATATGTCTTCCTATAGATGGAAGTGATCATTCAAAACGTGCAGTTCAATGGTTTATTAAAGATGTTTATAGACATGGTGATGAAGTATTATTTGTACATTGTATAGAATTACCTAATTTACCAGCAATTAGTTTTACATCTGGTTTAAAAGTACCTATTGATGATTGGACTAAAGCATTACAAGAAAAGTGAGTTATATTTTTTTAATTGTAGATGTTACTTCTCTTCTTTTCCTCAAAGAAGAAAGCTATAACAACATGGAAATGTCTTATTTTTCATTATTGGGCACAATTTATGTCTGTAACTGAAATTTTGAAACAATGTTATACGAATACTGATTAGTTACCACCGTGGATGCGCACAGCTGAGGAGTCCCATAATAGGACGAAACGGTCGTCCAGTACTTCCAGGTTTTCCATTAGTGATCTAGCTTCAATAGACTCATGATTTCAACTGTGAAAATTCTGAAATCTCCATAAAACCCTTTCTGATCGACATAAATGTTAGTTCTCGGGAACTAAATATGTGAGAGTATCGATTTTTTCTTTCATATATCTAAATGATTGATCAACATTTTAGTATATTACTCATTTATCTAATCTGTTACTGGATACTGATATTTCTTTCTGTTAATATTTGTCAGTTGATACATATAATATTTTAGTGATAATACTGTAGTGTGTACTACTTTGAATAGACATAAGTAGTATGTAACGCTAGTCAAGAATAGAATGTTTGGCAACAGAAGCACAAGAAGATCGACGAGGAAAAAAACGTGAATAGAAAGAAATTGGTATGGAAATACAGGAAAATTGAAATCTGGGACGATTGACTGATACTTGCAAAAGGAACAGTCAAGTTTAAGATAATTGATTGACACTTTACAAATTAAGTATTCACTGTATGGTTCTCAAATTTTAATAAGATTTCCTGTAATTTTGTGTTCAAATATGTTCAATTGCCCCCCCACTTGTATTATCATTCACTACAATACAAATTACTTTGTGACATGCATATAGAATAATTATCTTATGTTATAATGCATAACAAATGAATAGTTTGGCATTATATACTTCTCTATGACACGTAATATGTTATTTAGTAGAATTTAATAAGCAGTTCAAAGAAATCATGAGATTGTTAACCAAGAGACAATCATTTTGTAATCAGAAGGACTTTTGTGGAGATTTCAGCATTTGCATAGTTGAAAGCATAAGTCACTTGAGGCTAGACAACCAAGGAAAACCTCGAAGCACTGAAAGGCCGTTTCGTCCTATAATGGGACTCCTCATCAGTGCGCATCTATGGTCCCGCCTCGCGAGATTCAAACTCAGGACCTACCAGTCTTGCACCAGAGCACTTAACCTATTGACTCATGCTTTCAACCATGAAAATACTGAAATGTCCACAAAATCCCTCCTGATTATAATCATATGCTCACTAGTGACTGACTTCAAGAGACATTTCCTGGAGTTTTTGTGAGAAGCAGTGAACAGTGGAGTTCAACCACGTCTGTTGTGAGATAGGAAATCACTGAAGACAATTGGTGAACAGTTGCTCAAACATTTTGTAAGTCTAACATGGTCCAATTATGAAATACCATACTACATCACCTAAAAATTATATGAATGACTACTTTTCTGATTGAAAAAAAGTGAAATTAGGTCTTATCTTTAATTAATAATAGACAAGATTTCAGTTCTGATGATTCACTATTTTTAATGAACCTATTCATTTTACAGTCTAAACAAAGTGTATTATGATATGAAGTTAATTTACTCCTGTATTACACTGT
>NC_031498.1:23026416-23031737 GCF_000237925.1 Schistosoma mansoni | reverse complement strand
AGACAAAAGGAAGGTAAAAGGTTTTTAAATAATTTCTAATTATGCGTCAGAATTAGGCCACCTCCTTATGTATGGTAAATGAATGTAAGGAATTTATGCTTTTCACTAGTTAGCTTGAAGCTTTGGTAACCGTATGTGAACCAGTCTTTTGGATCGCTTTTGAAAAAAACACCAACACGTCGTTTGAGGATAAGCGTTCAAAATTCACGTAGTTTTCTTGTTTGAATCTGTATACCACTCTGCAAAGCGTGATATGAATGCTTTTCTCTTTGTTTTTGAATTTTACCAAAAATCACAGGGCTTCTTTCATATATGTTACCGACTCTTATAAAACATAAATTGTTCTATGGTATCAAGTTATAGATGTTTTTGTACGAGCTATGAATGTATATAAAGTTTTCGATTTTGTTATACTGTCACTAGCACCTTACAAAAGCAAGAATGTTAGGGACATTAAGCCGTATAATTTTTCAACTGATTCTAATAATCCCACGTTCTAGATATGATATTACTATTAATGCGTGAAGAGAAATAAACTAGTAGTTACATTGAGATATCAAACGCGTGTGTGATCTGAAATATTTAGCAAAGGGTGAATATAAATAGGGACTGCCAAAAGATAAGACCATAGTGGAACAAGTATTCTTTTTACACTGTCCGTAGTAAATCTCACTTATGATAAATGAAATTGGATTTATTCTGTGGAATAATAATTATTTTCGTATTTCAATATTCTTCTTCGTTTCAGGGATGTATTAAAAAGGTCAGCGATCTAAGCAAAGCGCACCTCAATGCTATCATAGTTAGCGTGTTTCTGTTCGCATTGGTCCAAATGATTTGTCTAGTATTTGCAGTATGTGTTCTATTGGCTATAAAGCGCGGTGACGATGAATAGAATGACATTACGAAAACGCTTAGTGAAAAAATAAACAGAAAACAACCATTAAAAAATTAAGCGAAAAACCCTAATTTTTCACACTTAGCCGGAAAATATTTACTCATTATTTTTATATACAGTGGAGTTTATATTATGTGAGTAATTTTCGACTTTGTGTTTCATCTCTTTCAATAAACTTTGTACACCTTAATCAATATGAAGTTAGTAAACTTCTGATTGTGCTTTTAACAGGACGATTCAATTATTTTTTGAGTTACGTCTTACAATATATATATATATATAATCTTGAGATAGACTAGGATTAAAAGTACATGTGATTCTTATGTCATGGTTCATTGTTGCAGTTTACTAAGGTCTTCCCCTTCGTGTGAAATGGTAGGTTTTCCACGCCCTTAACGAAACAATATCAGATTCCTCCGAAGTCATAAACTAATGTAATTCACTGACCGTCCATATATTTAGAAAGCTGTGAACTGCCATATATATACAACCAAAAAACTATAAGAATTTAGATCGATATGTATATAGAGACTTGTTGAGGAAATTATCTACCTCTGTGGGGGGTACTGCTATTGTTTTAACAACATCATATTCGGGAGTTATGCATACAGTTACCAAATAAGGAGCGAAAGTTTTCTAGAGCGTCTAGATGATTTAGTGAATAATTTGCCTCCCTGAGAATTCTCGTATGCATATAAACATATAATTTACCACCACATTTCTAAATGTCATTCTTCATAAGCAATCAAAAAAATAAAAGTGTAACTTCATAATGTTACGTCTTGTCAATACTCGGCGTAAAGTGAATTTAAGGTTGTTTGTCCAACAAGATTTAACCCAAAATATACCTGGAGGGTTACTCCTTCAAAATGAAACTAAATACACAAGAAGTCGCTTGAATAATTATGAGCTACGCGATGACACAAAGTAATTCGGTATCTCGGTTGGACTTGGCCACATCAATGTATTGAAACACAGTTCAGTTTTTACCAACAGTATTGTCCAACTAAGTTTGTTTTCATATAAAGTTTTCACCTTTAAGCTTGAATAAATGAAGAACAACGACTAGAAGAGAAAAAATCGAATTTATTCACTCATTAGACTACATTCACTTGCTTATACTCTCGAAATAATAGTAATAATTATTTGAAGACAAAATGGTTCACATGCACTTCATTAGAGAAGTACTCATCACTAACGTTGTATACAAAGAACGATAGGTATGAAAAAATGTGTATAGGCGATATTCATACGGTTGTTGATAAATGTAAAAATTGTAGAAGGAAACTTACTGAAGGATATGGAAAAAGGCTGATGAAAAAATCTAATGTAAAAGTTACATAGTAACAACTACAAAAGAGAACTACTCATATGGTTGAGATGAAACCCAATAAAGTGAATTAGTAATCTCAAATACAAAATGAGATAATAAGAAACTAAGGTCATCTAGGCATCAAAAGAATAACAGCTCCATTTTGAATGGATATATCCGGTTCAAGATCTTCGATAACTATGGGTTTTGTAAGACTCTGGAAGCCATTCGCTAATTGATAATTTCGGAATTTCAACATTGTGTTTGCTATCAATTAGATAATGGGAAACTTTAGTGTTAGTCATTACTATCTTGGTCAGTTAGGGTTAAGTGGACTATAACTCACCTTTCTGATGTTTTAACGTGTGATTGAAAAAATACACTTAAACTGGTAAACAGATGTATAGGTAAAAGGAGATGAGTATCTCAATGAATGATTCGTTTGTTATATTGAGACAGGTCTTGTTTCACTGCGTAAGTTCTTAGTAATGTAGACCATAGTTTTCAGTCAATCTTCCTGGCTCTCTACACTTGTGGACCCGAATCGCAGAATATCTGTCTTTAGAATTGCGTGTTTATTGACTAGAACTGAAAAGAGTTACTTTGACAATAAAAATAGCCGAATGATGCCCAGTGGTTATGTTTACGTAAATAATCTATTCAATCGACTTCCCACGGATCTCACTGAATGTTAAAAAACGAATTCTTGAAGTAAATGTTTGGTCGAAATTCTATGTAAGTGACATGTGAAAAAAACTCATAGAGTAGCTAATGAATAAAAACGGTTAAACAAACCACCAATTGTTAGACTATATCATTTATTTAAGCTGTACAATCGTATTGACAGTTAATTTTTCATTGACTAGTCTATCACAACAGAGAGGAATACTGAGTTATTTGACAAAATTTCCAAAAATAACCAAACATTTCAAATATTGAATATAATCTATATAGTTGATTTGAAGGTAATAAGATAACAATTTGTGGAAGAAATATTTAAAAATTAGTTGTTTACTTTAAGAATAAAAAGAACACAAATCATCAGACAATGATTTGCGTAAGCGGATTGTAAAATTACAGAGAAACCTATGAAACCCTGGAACTAATGAGCTTTATCCACTAAGTTAGTTTGACGATACCGTTGGTTGTCCGAAGACGTCGTAATAGGTGTACTTATTTGGGCACAGAGGTCTTCAGATTAAAGACTGATTACCAGATCAGGCACTCGTGTCATTTACAGAAAAGAATTAAACTGAGATGGAAGTTCATCCTGTTTGTCATCAGAAATTACGATGGAAGATATATAGATCACATATTTATTGCGACTAATAGGAAACAAGTTACCATGATTGTAGTCACCACAAGATTTTCCCAATTTATGACTCATCATTTCTTTCATGGTTACGACAGTACTATAGATATTCAAGGATTTCATGTAATTCCCAAGACATTTCTGATGATACAGATGATACACAAATGTGGAGTTCGATGAATTTATTCGAATTTTCACGACAAGTTTTTAAACTTCATTTATTACGTCAAATAAGATCTGAGAAATTCGGTCGTAGTTTATGAGAATGTAATACTGTACAATTGCTTGGAAAATTTGTGGTTTGTCAAACAAGGTTTGTAAAATTTAAGTTTCACTCATTGTGATACTACCTTTCACTTAAGATTAGCAGATCTATTTATCAACTTAAATGTATAACAACACATATGAAGAGGAGTAGCCATGGTTTGCGGGTTAAGAGGACTGAATAAGCACCGAAGTAGTTGAAGAACAGGATAAATTCAAATGTCTCAATAAGAACAGATAACAAACACTCATCTTTCCCCACCCCTTATTATACAGTCGAAACAAGACACAAAGTAGGTCTTAGTTCAGATTTTTGGCCATCTGTAAAGGTACCCTAACCCTAATACACAGGTTTGTTGCTTTCTCAGACATATGAATGTTCAAACCCCCACGTTTGTTCAAAAATATTTTGTACTGAAATCAAACCTACCGTGTCAACTTTTATTTGCTCTACACAATGATGTGGGTCATTTTTCTTTCCCTACTATCTGTTTTTACCATCTTCTCCACTATCTTACAATTTGTTCAAATGGTCCTGTTTTCGATAAATAGAAGTCTTAACCTGTGATTACGTTGTTTGAAGTGTTTTGCCTCAATATATAGAACAGTTCAGATGAACTTTGTCTTCGCATTGAAGTATTTAAATAATATTGGAATTAAATCAATTTATATAACACTGCTTTGAGATATATCTAATAATAAGAACTTTTCGATTAGTTATATTTAGCAATAGTTTGATGTTGACAATGTTGCGAAATGATTTATGCTGAAGTCTATATGTTCATTAATCAATTTTACATTATTCACCCAACTGTTTTCTTTTTGAAAACAGTGAATATCAGTAGATTATCTTGACCAACAATTACCATTATTGTCAACACAAAGGATTAGTGGAGATTGTAGAACTTTTGTTAGGTGGAATCACGAGTTGATACTTGCGAAAACACAAATGAAAACATGGAACCACTGGATAGCCATTCCGTCCTAGCATAGGACTTCTCAGAAATGTGATTCACGATCCCACACACAAGAATCGAACACAGGACAACTACATGCTCTACAGGTTAGTGATTCACACGTTGGACCGACGATGTTCATTGCTGAGTTGTCCCATGCTAGGATGAAACGGGCTCCCAGTACTTCCTGCTTTTCGTTAGTGTTTTATCTAAGATCATCTTATTATAACCACGTGAATTACCAGTGTCGCTGATTTATCATCGTATGTTTAGAAAATTGATGAATAAACAGATATGAACCTTTCTTAAGTATATCAAACTGCATCCTTAAACTCATAAACACAAGTACTATGAAAATTTAATGCATTAAAAGTAGCAATGTTAAACGACAACAAATATGGAATAGTTGAAATCATGAGTCAATTGAAGCTAGACCACCATCGAAAACCTGGAATCACTGGACGGCCGTTTCGTCCTATTATGGGACTTCTCAGCATTGCGCATCCACGATCCCTCACCCGCGCGAGACTGGTAGGTCCTGGGTTCGAATCTCGCGGGTGCGGGATCGTGGATGCGCAT
>NC_031498.1:23013127-23026216 GCF_000237925.1 Schistosoma mansoni | reverse complement strand
TTTTCGATGGTGGTCTAGCTTCAATTGACTTATGATTTCAACTGTGAAAATACTAAATTCTCCACAAAACCCTCTCTGAAATATGGAATAATCATAAAGGATGTTCTAGAGATTAAATATTTATGTCTCAAGCAATCTGAATGTTTCGGATGTTTTATATAGCCCATGAAGACAGGTTGATAAAAAGATTGACATCAAAAAGTACGTAATAATAACGACTAAAATGGACTGATTGTAGAATTAAAATGAATGAAGCTCTAACAAAACTCACGATGTGAAGAAAGTGAATTTTTCAGTTGTAAAGAAAAAAATTGGCAATTTCTCTTTCTAATGATTGGATTGTTAGCAGCTGATGAGAAACCATAAAATAAAACGAAAATTGATATTTTATTGATAGCATGTAATCTCGTGATGGAGAAAAATATACTGTCTCATTTCTCAAGTGATCTATTTATTATTGGCTCATCGAATAATCCTGCTGAACTTTATAGACAACCGTTTTAATTGTTTATATCCCACCATGTGCATTGCCAATTGTTCTCTGCTTTTTATTTATCCTACTTTCATAAGTAAACTTTAGAGTCACACGTTTACGGCTAGTCCCTTTTTTTGTTCCAATGATACCATCTAATCAGGTATTTGACTCAACAACCTCAACAACCCGAAATCCGTAGACATAAAACTGCTTTTTATTATATTTAATGCTGACAGTGTCATAAGAGTGAATATGGCGTCACAGTGGTCAGATCTTGCACATTATGTAAGTACATGACTGGTAAAAAAGTAATCAGTAGTACACCTCCATTTTGTTTTCTTAAACTAAATCAAATGATTAAATAAACATACGTCAACAGATGAATCAAATGGCAATTTACGTCTCTTGTGGAAAACACAAACTTAGTAATTTCATATGACAAAACATACATAGTGAATTTTATAGTCACCTTATTGTTAAAGGAAGCCACCCTTATTATGTTCATCATCATTCAAAACATGGTTAAACCCCCTATCCATTTACCGAAGGAAGTAAGTATATCTGCTTAGAATTTTTATACCATCTTAAACTAAAATTTTTATAGTAAATATTTACATCGTCATTATGAATAACTTGCAACAGTTGTTTTGTAGTTATTATGAAATTCTTCATTTTGTAAATCCTATCAGTAATGCTACATATATTTTTTGCGATTGATTACTTAATATGCCTACAGTAATAAATGGCAGAAGTTTGAGAAGTCATGAATCTCTCCAACTAATCAACATAATTCAACTAATATGACTATCATAATGTAGAAGGATTAAGATTGCTGACTTCTTTAATACAAAGCTAGTAAACTTCATATACATTTTTGGTCTCTTAATAAAGATATGCAGAACGAAAAAGTGGAGACTATCTAATTGAACCCATTTATTTCTGAAAACCAGTTTGAATACTTTCTTTTATGTAGCTATTTAGTATTCCTGCTTTTGTAGCTAAGTATTCGTGGATTATCTGTACGTAATCTTTTCGAATGTATATTGTAAAGTGACATTAGATCCACTTGTAATAAAAAGTATATCTTAAACTGTTAGCTTCAGAGAATTAAAGTTCTTAAATATTTGGTGAAGCTTCCTACTTACAGTTTGCGTTGGTAGTTAAAGTGATGTTTTGGGTAAGACAACTTCTAAATGGACAGTAGAAAAAATAATCTGTAGTTTGATTTCAATTCAAAACCGAAGATTTGTAGTTGGTTTAGTAAATATGCCAGTCATGTGAATTTTAATACGTACGTTTTGACAATAACTTAAAAAATTGAAAGTATTATGCCATTACTTTATTTAGTTTTAAGACATCCAATGTGTTAAACAGTGAAAATATAGATTCCAACATTAAAAGGTAATCTACGTTTTCTTATTTAGTTCACTACCCCAGTGAAAATGTGAAATATAACAATGGGTATGCGTTCATATAAGAAGTGCTATTTATTTAGTTATTGTAACCATACCCAGTTGAAGTGTTTGTTAATTAGGATCATCTTTATCAGTAAAGTAAAAACAAAACTCGGTCTTAAAAAACATGAGTTTAAAGTGACTATGAGGAAGGATTTGATGCGATAAAAACGTTAACTGAGTAGTACATATGCTATTATTATTCATTTGAATAAAAACAACTTAGCTGTAACAAGTTTATTTTAGGCCTGTTGTATTTGTTCATCTTACTTGTTTGTAATGGACAATGAAAGATATATAGAGCAGAAAAATACTTTATTGTATAATCACTTGTTCGAACGTATTTTGGAAACAGTGATAAGCCTAATTTCGGTTGGAACATGTTCAATGTACCTTTGATTTTCACCTTTACTATCAATCTAAAGTGTATTTTACATAAATTTGTATGTTTATAGTAAAAAAATGAAATAAATCAGGTTTCGACGAGAAAACACCATGCACAAGAACAGTAAATAGTAATTAAATTGAAAATTCTAACAAAAATACATGTCAAACATACATTAGAACATACAGAAAAATTTCAGTTTTCTATTGCCAACAAAAGCTTGTATGAATTTATAACTTGTAGCCTCACGAAATGTATTATGGTATTGTAAACTTGTCATTTAGTACTCTGAGAACTTGATTTTCAGTATCATAAACAATCATCTTTATTTGGAAACACTAACAATTTTTATTTGCTAAATATTAAACATCGTTTTTAGGGTAATAAAACAAAACTGAATGTTTCCTTTTGCTTATTCACGCATTTTCTGTTCTAAAAGCATTTTTTCTAAATTATAGCCTTCAAATGACATCCTCCTCAGGGTTCGTTTCAACACACCCATGTATACCACTGAAGGTTATTTGCGAAAATATAAACTCAAACTACTAGTTCTGTAATTGACATGCTAGTGGTGATCAGTCAATTGTGATTACATCTCAGTCCTACAGGAGGTTGGTCGCGGCCCGAATAGCTCAGTGGTAACGTCTCTGACTGTGAAGCTGAGTGACGCGGGATCGGCTCCTCCAGGGAGCATCAGTTCCCTCAGGATTACAGGTACACCTTGCTGACGAGTGCCAAGTAGCACAAAACCCAGGTCGAGGGTTTCCTGTTGACCACCTCCAACCACCATCTATCTATGCTCAATAGACATTTCAACAATAATCTTATGTATTCATCACAGATAATGCATAGTTATTAATCATTTCTACCTAGTATTAGAAATAATTTTTACGTACACTTAAATCAATATGTTAACTAAAGGTGGCAATTACTGACATATCAGGAAAACATAAAATAGAGATTTAGTCACATGAATATTGTTTTTATATGCATTTTAACAATTAATTGCTTTACGTCAAACTTATTCACAACAAAATTGTTTTTACTTTTAACAAAAAAACAATGTCAGGTAATATACAATCACCTTCATACTAAACTAGTAGGCTATTGCAAAATCAAAATCTTGATTAGAAATGAAAAGTTTGTACAGTTTCAATGTTGATTCAACAGGAATAAATAATTCAAGTTCACTTTTTATGTGCTCAATGGTATAGAGAATAAAAAAAACGTTTTAGATTTCATTAACAAGTTCTATAGTATTTATGAAACAATCCAAAAATATAATATATGAAGTAATTATGATATTTAAAAGTATGATTTCTCATAGATGATCATAAAATTGTCAGATCAAGGAGAATTTAGTAAAGAAATTGAAAATCAATTTAAGATATCGAATATTAATAAGAGTTGAAAATTATAATGGCGGACACCAATACCGAATTATATGACCTTGTTCTTGTCCTAAACCAATGACATGTCAAAACAGTACTACAAGCTTTGTATCAACTATGAATCCTTATTGACCCTTCTCACCCAGCCCTGAAAATTGAGTCCAGAAAGTAATCTCAGCCTCCGCTCCGTGAATAATATATTTTTCAGACATCCGTACTTCGTATATGAGACAATTAAACCACACCACACTATGAAATAAAAAGTAAAAATTACACAAGATCAAACCAAAAGTGAATATGAGTGTGAGAGACGGTAATTAATAGATTGGGAATAATTTAAGAAAAGTATAACCATTTTGTCAATTGAAAGGTTATGATGAAAAAATATAAATATATAATCTAGCTACTTGCAATAAGGACATATGCATAATAACAGTCCATATATAGTTCCGAGAAGTTACCCATAATTTCATCTTCTTTGGGTACAACAGGTAGAGTAAAAATCATATTATAAATAGAAATTCAAAATTAAGAGTAGACATTTTCACAGTTCTATATTTCTCATGTACAAGATGAAATCGATTAAAAATCTATCTCACTGTGTTAAACAAGTTTGCCGTATCTATAGTATTGAAGAAGGCGCAAATATCACCCATATAGTACAGGAAAAAGTAGATTTCCAGCAAAATTTATGAATGGGGACATAAACTAAGCCAAGTTACAACTGACAGTTAATAAAAGCTTTTGTTTTTGAAACTGGAGTTTAGAAGTGACTTTTCAGGAAAGTAGCGGAACAACAAGGCTGTAGAATATAAGTATACTATAGTCTCACTTAGCACACCCATTCTACACATTGTAGGTTTCTTACATGTATTGACAGAAGTGCACTTCGTTAACTCTTACAGATTTGACTTACTAATCCAATTGGTTGCGTGAAACTAATTACTTCGGAGGCACAATTAGATGGTTACGTTGTCTAATTTCAGAGCTTGAAGTATCTTACATTAGTTAATGTATAATCTATAGATTTCAAGGGAAAATATTCATTTAGGAATAAAAGATATGGTATGCTGTTGCGAATTTACAAAGTATAATCAATCAATTACACTTATAGTTGAAAATAACAACAACAATTAACAAGACAAATACATTGTTTCATTGAAGAAGAAGAACAAGAGGTATAGAAAAGTCAGATGAGAAAGGTTTCTTCACTGAAATATCATTTACTAAAGTTATGTAATCATATTTATAGTGATTAAACAAAAATAAATCATTGTCAGAGTACGAGTTTGTGGAAATTGTAGTAATTTAATGGTTGGATTCACGAGTCGATTTAAGGGTGGTCTAGTTTATATCGACTCATGAATCCAACCATTAAAAACAAATCAGTCCACTGTAAAGAAGAAGAACAACAACAATAGTAATAAAGTGATAAACACAATGAAATAAATGTGTAAAATAATTAAATGTAAACACATGTAGAGTAAATGTTGAGAAACCGCCTACAAAATAACTAACAATAAGATTATAATCTAATGATTTAACATATAGTTCAAAGCGATATTTAGTCACTTTATAAGCCAAGCAGAGTAAGTAGCTCCATATCAATCTACGGCATCGGTTTATTGATCGACTTGCAGTAAGTGATACATTGTGAATTATGACCCACATGTTAATTCATCAGATTATAATCTTATTGTTAGTTATTTTGTAGGCGGTTTCTCAACATTTACTCTACATGTGTTTACATTTAATTATTTTACACATTTATTTCATTGTGTTTATCACTTTATTACTATTGTTGTTGTTCTTCTTCTTTACGGTGGACTGATTTGTTTTTGTTCAATCACTATTAATATGATTAAATAACTTTAGTAAATGATATTTCCGTGAAGAAATCTTTCTTATCCGACTTTTCTATACTTCATCTTCTTCAATGAAACAATGTGTTTGTTTTGTTAATTTTTGTTGTTATTTTCAATTGTATGTGTGACATACAAAAGTTTTCTGATTTATTCAATCATCAATCCTTATGCAGTTTACTTTTACATTTATGTATGTGAATTTCGCAATACATTCAGATTTGTTAATAAGTTTTCGTTTTGTTTCCTCAATGAGTGAATTTCGAATACAAACTGATGACAGTTTCATCACTGTCAAGTAGCAGGTATTGGTAAATAGAATTTTGAAGTAGGTGTATGACGTGACAAGAACCAGTAATTTTAATGTTCAACAAAAACACCAAACGTAACGGACATTGAGTAAGCCATACTGATCTCATAGATATCAGTTCTTTTTGGTCATCATGTGTTTTGCTATCATCATGAATTTCGACCAGGCTACATGATTCACGAATTGATTATTCCCGTTTTGAGAATGTTTTCCCTCAGACTAATAATTCGTGAATTTTAAGAAACAAACCATCTTTGATTTATTTAGGCATGGTACATGGATATTTAATTTGTAGTACATAAAGCATTCTCGTTTCGATAGTTAAAAGTAGACGAAAATAATGAAGAACTATTTTATTTTGATTATTCTCTCACCATAGCTTTACACACATATGTCCTACATCAATTATAGTAAAATTAATTGCAATCAAACGGTTGTGTGTTAGATAGATACTATTACCAGAAATTTGGAAAGGTTTGTAAAATTAATTACGAATGATTATCAAGATAATTAAAAGTTTAATCGGATAAAGTGATCAATAAACGAAGGAATCGAACCATTTGGTTATAGAATTCATAAGTTACATAACCTAATTGTTAAGTCTATCGAAGCGTCCAAGTGACCTGATTGAGATACGCGCAAATACCAAAACAATGATTTGTCTACAAAAGCGGTTCTTTACTATATAAAACACAAAATTTAATTACAAACCTCAACTCGTGAGGCGTCTAGGCGTTTAAACGCGTCGTTCAACAATGAAAATAGTAAAGGCTTCGATAGTACAAAGACAGCCGATAGCTGTGTCGAAATTGGACAACAGTTTATGAACAATTGAAACGCGAACCAAGAGCAAACGATATGGAAACTGTTGCGTTTAAACAAATACACAACTGTGGATAACCGTTACAGTAATTAAAGTACGGTGATTTTAATGACAAATACAATGATAAGTACAATAAACATTATAAATATATGTGAACGTTTCCGAATGTTACAGTACAACTTGCGTTACAATATAAATGTGGAAATTGTTAAGGATGCAACTGCTTACTGAATATAAATAAGTAGTATGAAACAATAAACAAAGGAGTGGAAGGAGAGTGAGTAGGAACAATGTAAGATAAACTTAACACTAATATTAGGGTAATGATGAAATTTTGATACGAATAGGAATATTGAAACAGTGTCGGTATTCTGAAGGGGGGTTTGAAGTCTTGTAAAAATAAAAAAATGGGTATATTTTGATGACTTAACAAGCGGTTCATAAATCTCTTCGTAACTCACGTTGTGCCATTTACTGCAAGTCAACCAATAAAATGATGCTGTAGATCGATATCAAGTTACCTACCCCCTCCATGGCTTTAAAAGTCTGGCAAAATAAAATGTGTGGTAAAAACAAGTTGGTATATCTTATCTTTTATCAACATTTTTCCTCAAAATATCTGTCCTCTCTTCACTTGTGCACACTCGTAACATTACCTTTGTGAAGACGAAAATGTTATTAATATCAAACTTCTGAATAGAATTTTGTCAGTTCCCCCATTGTATTATGAAATCTAGCATTCTTTGAATTATGTGTTGTAATTCATTCATTTGTTATTTAGCATATTACATCATTGAAAATTAAAATAAAAAATAGCTTCTTTTCACTAAAAATCTTTGGATACGTTTTTATCCTTTTCTGTAGTACTACTACATTTTCAGTGATTATGAGATAGTTCTGAAGGATGGTGACACTCCGTCTACAAATTATCATCAAACCCATTTTATAATATAATCGCCTTTAATTAGGAAAATCAACAATAATTTTTAACAAAGATACTGGACTATAGTTTTATGATAATAGTGTCGTTTCCAGACACAGTTAAGAAATATAATGTTGGACGTAGTTCAGTTACCTAGTAAGTGGACTAATCAGCGTCCGCAATAACCATGAAATCACAAGATACTCTTTCAGTAGATGCTGAATATTTTCTATTTGTAAAGAGAAGTGTCTGAAGGTGTATTTCTATGGTCCCTGAAGTTATCATTTACTTAGTTAATGTTATACAAGAGCGAAAATGAAACACAAATCATTGATATTTCAAACTGAAATCTAAATCCATTTGAATTCCTTTCAACCGTTTGTGAAATGTCTTTGGTGGAAGAATGACAAAAGCGTTTACTGACAAATTAACGAGTCATAGAGTGGAGCATTTTCAACTCAATGAAATGTCTCATTTTTTCCCTGAATAAAATATTTATCGTTTACAGACTGAGACCTAAAATTCCTTACCTACATGTCTTCCATATTGATAACACAAAATAAGCTTTCTCACAGAATTGTAGAAATTTATGGAAAAAAGAATGGTTGTTTTTATTCAAGACATTTTTTCTTAAAGGCACGAAGTTAATTTATTAAAGTTTCCGAAAAATATTTTACTAACTGATCTCAACACATTATCCTTTCATACTTGAATCCAGCATTTCCTGTTTCATTCTGCGAACGTCTACTATAAGTTTGTTAGTAGTTTAAAAACTTAGATAAAAGTATCAAAGCAAAAATATAAGTTACATTTAAAAATAGTTTTCATTCTGTGGTAATTCAGCTGACGATAAGGATAGTGATTTTCCTTCACTCATTAGACTGAATAAACTAAAAATTTACACTCACTGATAGCAAATAATGTTGACCACTTTACAAAGATGTAAATAAATGATATGCTAAAAAAATCAATAAACACTTTTAAAGGAAAAATACCATTCATGACGGTAATATGAAGATTAGTTATCTGCTTGTGGTTGATTTAATAAAGATTTAGTTATGCATATTGAAACGCCTCCCATCGAAATATTGAGTCTAGGGCGCGCTGAACTTCATGGCTCCGCCAATTTGTCGGGCCATCAAAATTTGGTGTTTACCCGGCACCCGGAACATTAAACGCGTTCACTCAAGAGACCCTCTCCCCGCCTAGCAACCGAACGTCCATAAAATTACTAACTTCTGTCTAAGGCATGTTGGTGGGCTCAGACTACTTCGTTGGAGGCCGCACGACTATCGTAACCAATGGTTAGCGACTCTGGGTGACATGGCTCAGAATGGATCACGGTGGCGTCGTGTATATACAATTTTTCTACCTTAAACCGTGAAATTAAATATACTTGACAGGTTTCTTTCTGAGAAACATTTCTTCCCACCTAAATCATATCTCTATATGAAATCTTTCTGTACTACCATTGAAGTAACTGCTTCTATGAATTTGGTGTTCATTTTCTTGTGCTAATGAGGTGTGACAACTTGGACGGATGCATATATGTACCTGGTCCTAACGTTATAATTTACTGACTGGTTATTTCTCATAGAATGATTTAATAATACAAGCACACGAATGTGGGTGCCTAATGCTTAAATATTCTGGGTTAGAGATCCAATTGGAGACTAAATATCATGTAATGGGGCTCGGTAGGTCGCGTTTAGATTTATATATCAGGAACTAATTGAGAGATTCGTAAAAAAACCGTTGATTTTGTAGTTAATTGTAACTAACGCAGAGACTATCAGAAGTTGAAAATGAAGAGCAAAATGCTTTTAGTGCTGAGTTGCAGAGTAGTAAGTCGTAGACTGCATTTGGTAGTTACTCGGTTTACGGTGTTATCTATCCTGTAAATCTAAGAGGCATTTCATAATGCTGATTTTCAACTGAAGGTGTAGGAGCTTGAATAGAAAAATTCAATACACTCGATGGATTTTGGAGTAAGTTTCATACTCCTGATAGGAACTGCAAACTGAGCGTTGTCAATTTGATGAATGGAGTGTTTCGTCACGTGATAGATAGTTTACGTTCAACCTAGAATAAGACGTGCACTTTCAAGACAGTTTGCATTCAAAAGTTCGAGTCTTCGGTTTGAGAACTCATTTCTAACTGATTTTGACAAGCATGGAGTTAGTAGAACATCAGTGTTTTATCGCAAAAGCGATATGAATGAAAAAGTGACTACTTTCTTGCAATTGTGTGGTCTTGTTGTCTATTTTCCCCCATTAGATGTGTTAGCTGATTCTAAAATGAAAGAAGGTACAGTTGATTTCTAGTGGTTCTCAGAATTATCAAAAATCTTGGATTATTTAGCCAGAATAGATATCTCAGAAGTGAAAATAGGTCTTTTTCGGTGCTACATGATTAATACCTACGGATAATGTGAAAAAAATTTCTGGAGCACTCACAGATTACGGATTTATTTGGTCAATACCAAAGTACACCTAATTTACTTTCTGAAAAATAGTAATTTGTTTACTGTCATTCCACAGTTGTACCTTAACCTTATTTCAAGTGGTAAGATAAGTGTACTGATGTTTGAAATTCTCCTATTGGACCAAACTAAATACAGTTGCCGATAAGCTATTTCACTTTCGCCATCCGTTTAAAAGTTAATTGAAAGTCACTTTGATTACAATGAGACTGTCTTGTGAATTGTTTTCATGAACATATTTCCAGTTCACCGTAATGCTTCTTACTGAGTTTAGTCAGTTTAGATTTGAATTTCAGTCAAAAAAAAGATCCGAAAAAAGTGATGGCAATACTCTAGTGTTTCCATTGTCATCAAAATCCTAATTACCGCTACCATTAGAAGTTTAACCAGTAGATTTTGATATAAATCTTAAATATGTCGAACAAAGAAGATTTTGTCAGGCCATTTATCACAGATGCTTTATCCTATTGTGGTGTGTTGCTGACATAAGTAGTATGTATCATCAATCGAAAGTGAAATGCCTGGAGGTAAAAGGTTAAGAAGATCAAAGAAAAGAGAACGAGTACACAGAATGATTGGTGTGAAAACAAAAGAACAATGAAGTCCGAGATAATTGATTGACATCTGCAAAAAAAGCAGTCAAGTTTGAGACCATTGATTAACATCTTGCAAATTAATTATTTACTTTATGGTTCTCAGATTTTACTAAGATGTTCTGTAGTCTTGAATTTAAATACATTCAATTGTCCCCACTTGTATTCATTACAATATATGTGCACTTTATGCAAATTTAGTGAAATGTTTTCAGTAATCATAGATCACGCTCGGTTTTCTCCCTTACACAAATGGGACGCTAAATTACCTTGGACGAATATTTACTCGATAACCTCCCAGTATCTTTTCTACATGACTTCAACACAACTCGGATTAAAAACAGGTGACTGGCCTGATTGGAACGTGAGTATATTTCCGCGCCAACAACCGATAGCAATAACAATAATAATAAGGGTAGGGAAATATATAACACACCATCATCTTTCTCGCCTACACATCACAATCATGTAGTGATAAAAAAGACTCATCTAAGATTGTTTTCAAAACGGATAAATACACTTTCATCTCACATCAAATTCACCAATGAGAATGAAAATGAACATGGTGAGCTACCTTTCTTAGATTGCTTAGTGAAAAGAAATGTGAATAGAGTTCTAAATCTATCTATCTACCGAAAGCCCATACACTCTAATCGTTATATTGACTCTCATTCATCACATCCTTACAGTGGTAAGATCCTGTTAGCCTTAAATCTTTTTAGAACAGTCAACAAGATCATCACTTCAGAAGAGGACAAATAAAAAGAACAAAAGAATGTAGTAAGTATCTTACAATTTAGTAATTTTCCTATGAAGATTATTAAAAGTATATGAAGACAGTTCAGTACGTAATAATAATAATTCCTATGAAATGCCATGAATTGGTACTGCAATTTTACCATTCCGTCATGGCACAACAGAAAAACTCCAAAGGATTTTAAAACAACACAGAATTAAAGTATATTACAAAACAATGAACACATTTCGAAATACTTTAGTTTGATTAAAATAAAAAATCCCATTCATGTCTACACAGAACTGCGTCTACAAATTAGGTTGTGTCGATTGTGATGTCTTTTATATTGAAGAGTAATCTCGCGAAATCTTGACTCGTATCAAAGAATATATTAGGTACACAAAGAAACCTCCTAATAATCTTGTAGAACTGGGTAGACTTCAAATTAAATCGGCAATAGCAGTTCACGCCATTTTCAACAATCATCAAATTTCATTAAGCATTGTATAGAATTTGCATCTGCTCCACCCCGCCTTAATATCTGGAGAGCTAATATCCTGGCACTCAGAGACTGTGCTATCTCGATTGAGTGGTCGGTCGATGCTGGTGGATCGATCGGAGACGAATGGAATACGTTTAAGGCTTCATCCAAGTTCGTAACACAACCGTTTATCCCATGGTCAACACTTAAGCTATCACATTGCGCTCCATAGATTAGTAAGGAAACTCGGAAGTTCATGAAGCGAAGGAAATACTTCTGAGACAAAAGCGAGAAGTAGTTCGGGACTTTATGTGCTTCAATTATCTTGGAAGTTTGGATAACACCAGTGAATCGATGAGGAAAATAGATAAGCACATAAAACGGAAATCCTCCGTGATTTTTGCCACTATATTAATGATGTGATATACAGAAGTTATTCAATACTTGTTTCAAAAGCCAAGAATTCTCATGAGAAATCTTCTGTCCAATCATTTATAAACGTGCAACAAGAGGAACTAAAACTTTTCGATACAATTAATTCTATGGAATTCGTTCAGATACGTAACTGAAGTATTGGGAGATTAATGAAATCATGAGCTGTTGATCCCATGCGCAAAACGACTGACCTGTAACACTATGTTGTTATTATAAAGGAAGATTTGAAGTGTATTCCATAACTCTTAGTCAGTTGTTGATAGGTGACAATTTTAACAGCTAATAAATTCCGAAAAATATAAAACAATGTGGGTGACAAAGATATTCAATACACTGAAACACAATTATATGAACGAAGAATACTCTATTCAATAATTTCTCATCAAATTCTACAATACTATATCCACATTATCAATCCATGAATTTGATCAGGTTTAAGTCAGAGTACATCATTGTATGAATATATGGCAGATTTAATGAGTATCCAACTCCGCCTGTAGCTCCTCCAGGGGCTACTGCCGGTCCCAAGCCCGGGTAAAGGAGGAGGGTTGGGCATGGGGTTAGCGACCCCATCCCGTAGAAAATCAACTCGCTAAAAAAACGCTAACCAGAAAAAATCATTCAAACCATTCAAACTCTGCCCTGGGAGTAGAAGGAAAAATGACGTCTCATGATGAAAGCCGAGTTCCTTCGGAAGTCATGAGGCCGATGCACCTTCTTACAACCCGCAAAACTTTTTC
>NC_031498.1:23006359-23012927 GCF_000237925.1 Schistosoma mansoni | reverse complement strand
CGAAAGATTAGGGTTTGAAGGTGTTATTCAAGGAGTATAATCCAGTGAAATAAATTTGGAAAGACAAAAAAGATAATAACATGAAGAATTCAGAAGACTAGAATTTGGTAGAACACAAAGAGTGGATGCACCTTCGCCATTGCAAACGATTTTGAGCCATGTCATTCAAGGTCTCTAACCATCGATTGCTATCATCTGGCAAATCCCAACCAAGTAGTCTAAACCTACCAACATGGCTCAGTCTACTTGTCAGTGACTTCATGCATTTGTGCCACATTTTGGTCTGACCGCGCCTAGCTTTCTTCCAACCTACTCCTACACCACAAAACATTGCACGTCTGGGTAGCCGGTGGTTGGGCATATGTAACACGTGTCCCAGCCATCCTTGCCATCCTTACGTAGTACCCGTTTTCTAACAACTGCATTACTTACTCGGTAGTCCCAGGATATACGAGCAATGCTTCGAAGACACCTATGATCGAATACTAGTAGCCTACGAATGTCCTCTACTCTTATCGGCCATGTTTCACTGCCATAAAGTAGAACGGAACGAACTGCTGCACAGTAAACTCGTCCTTTGGTTGCTAGACGGATATCTGGCCGACACCATAAATGACGCAAGTTGGCGAAAGCTAGACGAGCCTTCTGTATCCGTGCTGAGATTTCGTCACACACCATGCCACAAGGGCTGATGAGACTCCCAAGATAAGTGAAGCAGTCAACACACTAAACTTCTTCACTCCCTATCATTAGTTCAGGTATCGATGCAACCCAATCCTGAAGTAACATTTTGCACTTTGAGGGAGAGAATCGCATCCCGAACATGCCTGCATTGTTGCTTATGGTGGTCAGAAGACTCTGCATTTTGTCAGCGTCTTCGCCAAATAAAACTATGTCATCGGCGTATTCTAAGTCAACAAGTGAGCCTCAGGGTAAAAGTCCAACTCCTGGAGATTGAGATGATGAAAGTGATATCTCTAAAAGCATGTCGGCGACAAAGTTAAACAAGAATGGAGAGAGTGGATAGCCCTGACGAACACCACTTGAGGTAACCAATTCTGATGACGGTTCGCCATAAGCTCTAACTCGACCAGCTGTGTTCGAGTAGAGAGCCTTTATGAGGTTAACGTGCTTCTTTGGTACTCATTTCAGTGACAAACACTGCCATAGAACATCACGATCAACGGAGTCAAATGCCGCCTTAAGGTCAAGAAATACTACTATTGTGGGACGTCTGAATGTATGTCTATGTTCTAGGACCTGACGTAGAGTGAATATCTGGTCTATGCAACCACGTCCAGGTCGGAAACCAGCCTAGTTTTCTCTAGTCTGCTCTTCACGAGCTTTGGTTAGGCGTCTAAGTACTATTGAAGCTAATATTTTAGACACTGTATTAGTCAAACTGATCCCTCTGTGATTGTCACAGGAGGACTTTTGTCCTTTCTTATAGACTGGCACAATCAGTGATTGGGACCAGTCAGATGGAATTACGTCCAGTTCCCAGATTCTACCTAAGACCTCAGTCAATCTCATTGCTAGTACTGGACCACC
The DNA here is from genome assembly GCF_000237925.1 of Schistosoma mansoni. Classification (NCBI taxonomy): domain Eukaryota; kingdom Metazoa; phylum Platyhelminthes; class Trematoda; order Strigeidida; family Schistosomatidae; genus Schistosoma; species Schistosoma mansoni. The sequence continues at coordinate 23,011,376 of NC_031498.1, read as the reverse complement.
ATCCTCAAAAATCTCAGAGGAAAACCTGTCAAGGTCTGCTGCTCTCCCTCGCTTAAGATTTCTATAGCTTTTTCAACCTCGTAGAGAGTTGGAGGACTTACATCAATTTTCCATTCAGGACGACTGGGGATCGTGGGTAACTGAAGTGTGGCTGAAGGCCAGTTGAACTGGTCCCCAAAGTTCACTTAGTATTGTTTGTTTGAATCTTCCCATCGATGTGTTAGGACTGCAACTGGTGGTGAGAATGAATGATATGCTCATCTTTACCTGAGATGGTTTCACTGATATTTGTGTTCCTAATACCGGTTTCTTTAACGAGTCTGAATAGCTGTCTACTATTACCAATTGCCGCTGCCTTTTCCATCTCTCTTGCTTTCGCTACCCACCACTGTTCACGATCATTGCGTAGGCTTCTTATTAGCTTGCTCTCAAGTTGACTCCGCTCTTCGTTATGTTCAGAGCCAGGTGGAATGAGTTTTCGAGCACCTATCAGTGCGGTAGATGCTGTTGAGATCCATTGTTTCTCCCTGACCTTATGGCTTACCTTACTAGCGGATATCACTGCTGTTTCCACAGCTTTTCGGATGTCATTCCACGCTGCTTCGGGGTGGGCATAACTTACATGTCTGCCTAACTGTTTTTCCAGTTGTTCCTGAAATATATTCTTAGCTTGCTTATCATTAAGTAGAACCCTTAGAGGCTTCCCTACAGTGTCTTTCCTACGTCCAGTAAGACGCAGACAGATACGCGCTCGCACTAGAGCATGATCTGAGTCTAAACATGTGCCCTAGAACGATCGACAGTCTTCTATCGAGCTCCCCTATCGGTGGCTGATAGCGATGTGATCTAATTGGGTCCAACGTTGGGACGAATTTGGGGGTCGCCATGTCAAAAGATGTTTTTCCTTATGCCTAAAGTTAGTATTTGCAAGAAATAGGCGGTTATCTGAGCACAGCTGCAACAGACGGTCGCCATTATCTGTTCTTTTAGCAAAGACACCGTAAGATCCACCCAGGTGTCTTTCCCTTTCACTTAGTTTACCTACTTGAGCATTAAAGTCACCTGCCACTATTAGTACATCAGAAAGCCTAGCTTTTTGGAGTAGGTCGGAAAGTTTCCTGTAGAACTCATCTTTTATATCGTCTGAGCTGCAGTCAGTGGGAGAGTAGGCAGAGACGACGAAGAGGCAACGACGAGTTTCCCTATCTTTCCAAGTTCTTACTGATCCGTTTAGTCGGACAGCGCATAGACGACTGTCTACTGGGATCCAGTCTAAAAGAGCTAGTTCTGCCCTAGGACTTAATGCTATACCTACTCCAGCGAAGCCACGGGAAGCAGCATCAGGGCTTCCAGATACACGAAGCGTGTATCGAGATGGTTCTTTATTATGACATAGTGAGGTCAAATGAATGACGCTACGCGGATCTTGTATGCGCGTTTCGGAGACGCAGCACACATCGATGGTGTAAGATTCTAGAGTCCTAGCTAAGGAAGCCTGTTGTCCTATTAAGCACAATGTTCGGACATTAAAAACCCTACATGTAGTTTAGAGCGTGGTTTCAGGAGACCAGGAATAACGTTCTGTGTACTCGAATCGTTTGCCCTATCGGTGCGAGGTGATAAAAGGACGTGGGAAAGGTTAGTCATGGAGATAAGAGAGTTATTAGGTGTAGGAAGGATATGAAAGTGGCCAACTTGGTCTCGTGCGCAGTTACGGGTATGAGGGCTAATATCACTTCCCGGCTACCCACACCGTGGAAGGGTATTTCTTGAGGGACCTGAAAAAGAAGTTGGATTAGTGTTGGTCTTAACGACCTGGGAGCGTGACCGCAGTGCCCAAGGGACATCTGCTTGAGGCCGGTCACGCACGACATTTTTGTGGGTAGCTTTTGTGTTAGCTCCGTTCTTCAAAAAAACCTTACCGCCGGAGACGGATATCCGTGGGATAAGGCGAGGTGTGCATTTTTAGGGTCGACCTTTTCTAACCCCACCCCTCCTTGTGGGAAGGCAGCATCGCTGTCATGCTGGTTGTCTGAAGGAAACACCTTACTGCTGTCACACCTCTGTACAGTCGGCAGTACGACTTCACCTTCGGACCTTGGGTTTGCTGCTTTTAGTCTTACCGCTCTTCAACCTACCTCTCTGGCATGGTAGGACCTTGAGGAATGATTGTTCCAGCCAGTATAGCTCGATTGGTTCATCACGATAGGCAAGCCCGACCACCACGTCAAGGTAGCAGCAACGGTCGGGATGTTTAATATAAAGCAATAATTACACAATATAGAATATTAGATCTCCTATTTATGCGAACATAATACCTCAGTCCCGAACAATTGAATGACAATAAAATCATTGGCAGAGTAAACACAAAATCGTAATAAGTGTACATCACCACATATGAAATTGAATCACACATCATTACTTTCTATAAATTATTTGTATTTATCGTTTTTTGTTAAAAATCCAAAACTAAGCTTCTAGTTGTCAGTCTATCAGTGAATGAAACTCAAGTAATGAATTATGCGTACTAACACAATATTTGACAGTATTAACATTTACATTTCTCCTAAATAATTTTGACAATATACGACCTACAAATCTTTGATCAATTAAACTTACCACTAGCTTATTTCATTTTTTAAAATTTAGATTTACTATTTAACAGCTTCCACTACAGATTTTAACCAATATTTTCTATTCTAACAATAGGAAAACTAGTGGTACTACTTAACTACTTAACTGATAGCCTTTTGTAAAACTTGTTAATAACAACACTGTAATGTGATATCAATCTATAAAAAAACAAAAACTATGTGAATTTGTGAAAGCTGAGCTATTTATTGCTCTTGGATTTATGCATTATTGAGATTGATAAATCAAGGTGTTATCTTTAATGGTAATAATAACAGTAGTATGTGATCCAATGCTCCAATGTTTATTCGAATGTTATTCATTTGTTGTGACAAAAAGTAAACGAAAATCTCAGCTCAACAGCATAGTTGGCACATTTGTAAGTGCTGAAATGGATGACAAATATAATCCATTTCATAATGAATCAAACTCCCTGTACAATTTAATGCTTGCTTTCGCCATAATTTACCTAATATTATATCCCACTAATTTATGGTTCGATCTAGGAAGCTAAACTTGATGATTTCTGTTTATGTCTATTGAAAAATACAGTTAGGGTGGTAATCTGGAGGTTGACATGAAATGACATAAATAAACAATGATGCTGCACCAGCGCAAAACAATCTGCCTAACACATCAATATCAACAAAAATCTAACTCATAATCCTTATATGAAACTAGAAGACAATCAATCTGTGATAGCGTGTACCTAATACAAATGAATATTTAGTGCATTTGTTATATGAACTAATAATGAACGAATGTTTGTCCTTCAAGTGGCAAATGGTAACCTTCGTTAAATAAATATATTTATAATAGTTTCTTATTAAAAGTCAAAAAATGACTTGCTAATTCAATGATACTTTTCCATTATTCTGTATCTTTTTATAATCTGAACTGTATGCGCATATTATTTATTGTAATAAAATAGTTTAGCTAGCTGATACATTTGCTTACTTGGACATTTTATCATCAGATCATATGGTAGAAGTCACTGCATTGCTATGGATCACAGACAAGCAATTTTTGATTGAAAGCTACCAATTCGTATTCATCATGAGTTAATAACGTGCTTTACTCGAGTGCTTCTGTGAAGCAAGATGTTGTTTCTGTTAAGCAATATACAGTTAGAAACTTTGAATTTAATAACAATGGCTAATATCAAGTCACTTTCAAGTAATGAAAGACTTTAAAACTTTGAGAGATAATGCACTTCTATATTTTCGATGGTTGGAATTCGCTTGTCAATATAAAGTTATTCACTTCACCTGAAGAATCCTTGTTACATATTTATTATTAGTTAGAAGTGCAAAGTGTGATTTGAAAACCTGATATTAGTGGTATAATAATGGTCTAATTCAGAACTGCTGAACGTCGGATGCTGAAGCAGTGGTCTGGAGGTTAAATGTTCGCGCGTGACACCGAAAGTTGTTGGTTCGAGTTCTGAGCGCAGGATCATAAATGAGCACTGCTGTTGAATGTTATCGTAGAATAAAACAGCCGTCCAGTGCTTCGAGGTTTTTAATGATGGTCTGTCTTAGATAGACTCATGACTTCAACTATCAAAAACACTACAACATCCACAAATCCCCACTCTGATGATAATCATGTGCTCACCAGAGATTAGGTTCAAGATGGTTTTCCCGGAATTCCAATGAGAAGCCATAACCAATGGAGTCCAACATAGTGTTACAAGTCAGTCGTTTTGCGCATGGGATCAACAGCTCATGATTTCATTAATCTCCCAATACTTCAGTTACGTATCTGAACGAATTCCATAGAATTAATTGTATCGAAAAGTTTTAGTTCCTCTTGTTGCACGTTTATAAATGATTGGACAGAAGATTTCTCATGAGAATTCTTGGCTTTTGAAACAAGTATTGAATAACTTCTGTATATCACATCATTAATATAGTGGCAAAAATCACGGAGGATTTCCGTTTTATGTGCTTATCTATTTTCCTCATCGATTCACTGGTGTTATCCAAACTTCCAAGATAATTGAAGCACATAAAGTCCCGAACTACTTCTCTCTTTTGTTTTAGTTGTTCAGAAGCTGTTCAGAAGTTGTCTCACTTCCTAGAGATATCATCATATTTATCACTGTAATAAATTTACACTTACAACATATTGACTATGAAATAATTTGAACTTTCTGTGTAGATCTTTTTCATAATACAAAATAAAATTGTTCAATCCTTTTCCTCCCCCCCCCAAAAGTGGCCCCATAATCAAAGATCACGTTTCGATTTGGGAACTTGAGCAATATCATAACCATCGCAAAAAAAAAAGGAAACGACAATATAAATCGACACGCAAATATATATGGTGCCCTCATGTACCAATATAAAAGAGTTAGAAGAAATAAATAGATAAAACTCATTCA
>NC_031498.1:23002423-23006159 GCF_000237925.1 Schistosoma mansoni | reverse complement strand
GTGGATTTAATTGTGTCATGAATTTGTGAACACACTTTATTATCATCTCTAACATACATCTTGTTGTGAACTGATTTTATAACTCATTCATGCGATCGTGTATTTTCCAATCGTCAGTCACTTTGCTCAATTCTTTTTCTTCTTCTTCTTATTATTATTATTATGAAGATCAGAGATAACACTGCTATTTATAGATTTCATCAATGTTAGGAAGAAAGAACTAAAGATAGTTGACCTATTTACAAATCAACACAGAATTTTTTATACTGATATCATCTTGACTTTAAAGAAAACTAGTTGTTATTCATTAGTGTTGTTCATTCATTCAAACAGATTATAATAATAATAATAATAATTTCAAATTCTTATCAGCCATTAATAAGTTATGTGACACCAAATCTGATACAAAATAATGGTGAGATTAAAGTGAACGGATACTCATTAACTTTACTTACTTTTTACTTACGCCTGTTACTCCCAATGGAGCATAGGCCGCCGACCAGCTTTCTCCAACCCACTCTGTCCTGGGCCTTCTTTTCTAGTTCTTTCCAGTTCTTGTTCATTCTTCTCATGTCTGTCTCTATTTCTCGGCGTAATGTGTTCTTTGGTCTTCCTCTTCTCCTTCGACCTTCAGGATTCCATGTGAGGGCTTGTCTTGTGATACAATTGGGTGATTTCCTCAAAGTGTGCCCAATCCACTTCCAGCGCTTCTTCCTGATTTCTTCCTCCGCTGGAATCTGGTTTGTTGTCTCCCACAGTAACTTGTTGCTGATAGTGTCTGGCCATCGGATCCGAAGTATCTTGCGTAGACAGCTGTTAATAAACACTTGTATCTTCTGGATAATGGCTTTCGTAGTTCTCCACGTATCTGCCCCATACAGAAGAACTGTCTTGACATTTGTATTGAAAATTCTAACCTTGGTGTTGGTTGACAATTGTTTTGAGCTCCAGATGTTTTTCAGCTGTAGGTATGCTGCTCTTGCTTTGCCGATCCGCGCCCTCACATCTGCATCTGATCCACCGTGTTCATCAATGATGCTGCCCAGATACGTAAAGGTTTCCACATCCTCCAAAGCTTCTCCGTCAAGTGTAATTGGATTGGTGCATATTGTATTGTATCGGAGAGTCTTGCTTTTCCCTTTGTTTATATTGAGACCTACTGCTGCTGAGGCTGTTGCTACACTGGTCGTTTTCTCCTGCATTTGTTGTTGCGTTTGTGATAGAAGAGCCAGATCATCCGCGAAGTCTAAATCGTCAAGCTGCATCCTGCCTGTCCACTGTATCCCGTGCATTCCTCCAGATGTTGACGTCTTCATAATCCAGTCGATCACCAGGAGAAAGAGAAACGGTGAGAGTAGGCAACCTTGCCTAACACCGGTCTTTACCTCGAACGAGTCGGTGAGTTGTCCCCCGTGGACGATTTGGCAGTTTAGTCCATCATAGGAGTTCCGTATGATATTGACTATCTTCTCAGGCACGCCGTAGTGTCGAAGAAGCTTCCATAGTGTCGTCCTGTCCACGCTATCAAATGCCTTCTCGTAGTCGATGAAGTTGATGTACAGTGATGAATTCCATTCTATTGATTGTTCCACAATGATACGTAGAGTTGCGATTTGATCTGTGCACGATCTATCCTTACGAAATCCAGCTTGTTGATCTCGAAGTTGAGCGTCCACGGAATCCTTCATCCTGTTTAACAATACTCTGTTGAAGACTTTTCCTGGTATTGAGAGGAGAGTGATGCCCCTGTAGTTGTCGCACTTGCTCAGATCGCCTTTCTTTGGTATCTTGATGAGAAGTCCTTCTTTCCAGTCTGTTGGTACATGTTCTTCGTCCCAAATCTTACTGAAGAGGATGTGGAGTATCTTGGCAGTTGCTGTTACATTTGCTTTCTGTGCCTCTGCCGGGATGTTGTCTGGTCCCGTTGCTTTGCCACTCTTGATTTGTCTAATGGCCACGCTGATCTCTTCAATTGTTGGTGGGCCAATATCGATTGGGAGGTCTGTGGGTGCTGCTTCGATGTTGGGTGGGTTCAGTGGAGCTGGTCGATTCAAGAGTTCCTTGAAGTGTTCTACCCACCTGTTTCGTTGTTCTTCAATATCGTTGATTACTTTGCCTTCCTTGTTTTTCACTGGTCTTTCTGGTTGACGGTAATTTCCAGCAAGTTTCTTTGTTGTATCATACAGTTGTCTGATGTTTCCCTCTCTTGCAGCCTTTTCCGCTGTCATCGCTAAATCTTCCACATATTTACGTTTGTCGGTCCTGATGCTCCTCTTCACTTGCTTGTTTGCCTTTGTGTATTCGGCTTGTGCCTTGGCTTTTTCTGCTCTTGTTCGGCTGATATTGATTGCTACCTTCTTGTTCCTCCTTGCTTCAATTTTATCCAGTGTACCAACAGTGATCCATTCCTTGTGATGGTGCTTCTTTTGGCCCAGAACCTCCTGACATGTTGAAACGATTGCCTCCTTGATACCTTTCCAGCTGCTCTCTATGGTGGTTCCCTCTCCATTGAGGAGGTCATGAAAGGCCTCGAACCTGTTGCTGAGGGCTATGTTAAATTCGTTGAGTTTGTCAGCATCTCGAAGAAAGGCCGTGTTAAACTTTTGCGATGTTGTCCGCGCCATTGTCCAGTGCTTCTTGAGTTTTAGTTTCATCTTGGCGACCAGCAAATGGTGATCGGATGCTATATCAGCTCCTCTTCTGGTTCTCACATCCTCCATCGTCCTCCTGAACTTTTTGTTGATGCAGACATGGTCGATTTGATTTTGTGTAGTGTGATCCGGTGAAATCCAAGTGGCTTTGTGTATGTTTTTGTGTGGGAATATGGTGCCACCTATGACCAGTTTATTGAAGGCACATAGGTTTGCAAATCTCTCACCGTTTTCGTTCCTTCCTCCCAGTCCATGTTGTCCCATGACGTCTTCGTATCCAGTGTTGTCCTTTCCAACCTTGGCATTGAAATCTCCCATTAGAATGGTCAGGTCCTTGGTTGGGCACTTCTCGAAGATTGACTGCAGCCTATCGTAGAATTGGTTTTTAGCGTCTTCATCGTAGTCGTTGGTCGGCGCATAGCATTGGATGATGTTCATTGTAATGCCCTCTCTCTTTGTTTTGAAGGAGGCTTTGATGATCCTCGGTCCATGAGATTCCCATCCTATAAGTGCATTTTGTGCTTTTCTAGACAGCATCAGTGCCACTCCTTGTGTATGTGGGGCATTTTCTTCTTCATGACCGGAGTATAACAGAAGTTCCCCTGAAGACAGTCGTTGTTGTCCAACCTGCGTCCAATGTGTTTCACTGATTCCAAGCACTTCCAGGTTGTATTTCCTCATTTCCGCAGAAATTTGGAAGACTCTGCCGGTCTCCCACATTGTCCGGACATTCCATGTACCTATAAAAATTGTCGCTCTGGTTGTAAGAAGGTGCATCGGCCTCATGACTTCCGAAGGAACTCGGCTTTCATCATGAGACGTCATTTTTCCTTCTACTCCCAGGGCAGAGTTTGAATGGTTTGAATGATTTTTTCTGGTTAGCGTTTTTTTAGCGAGTTGATTTTCTACGGGATGGGGTCGCTAACCCCATGCCCAACCCTCCTCCTTTACCCGGGCTTGGGACCGGCAGTAGCCCCTGGAGGAGCTACAGGCGGAGTTGGATACTCATTAAATCTGCCATATATTCATACAATGATGTACTCTGACTTAAACCTGATCAAATTCATGGAGAATTGGAACACATT
>NC_031498.1:23000128-23002223 GCF_000237925.1 Schistosoma mansoni | reverse complement strand
TCAGACAAGCGATGATCTAAGAGGCCTGCGGTCCGTAGTATTGATTGTTACTGTGAAAGAAGTGTTTACCATGCTTCACGTGACCCGACTGACCATTTATGAGATTAAACGAATGGAAATTACTAAGGATCCTGAAATTCAGTAGCGTATATATATTATAGGTAACTTATAATTCCAACGCCTCCAAATGCCCTGGTACAGCCAAGAATGGGGAGAGTCCGCTCTCCCTCTCCAAATACTCTCACATTTCCTCTCGTGTTAACACATGTCACAGACGACAGCTTCACTAATCCAATAGCTAAGCGTAACAATGCGAATTCTATACCACACTCTCATACACTCCAACTATACACAGTAGATGTTCATTCGGAATACTTGACAAAATACATTCTCCATTATGCTGAATATCTCCATGCAAATGTGCACATTCATTGAGGCGTATTTCTCTAATCTCAGTTATTCTCACATCTCCCATTTATCAATATCGATTTTGTGCATTCACTGTCAATCAACAATCTCGTTTATTATCCTCATTTTAATAGAAGTGACGAGCTACACCCCATCCACCAATCCAATAGGTAAGTCAAATACCTGAACTACAAAATCAATCATCATACATTCACTGTCTACTCACAATAGGCTCACACTAATACTCCACACAATGCATTCGTAACATTCTGCAATGCAACATCTACTTTCATCATGTCGTCCATAACCACATTCTTACATGTCATCCATTATCGGTTTGATTAACTCCAACGTCAAAACAATCAACACGCATTCAATACTCCTCTGATTTCCTTCATGTTAACACATGTCACAGACGACAGCTTCACTAATCCAATAGCTAAGCGTAACAATGCGAATTCTATACCACACTCTCATACACTCCAACTATACACAGTAGATGTTCATTCGGAATACTTGACAAAATACATTCTCCATTATGCTGAATATCTCCATGCAAATGTGCACATTCATTGAGGCATATTTCTCTAATCTCAGTTATTCTCACATCTCCCATTTATCAATATCGATTTTGTGCATTCACTGTCAATCAACAATCTCGTTTATTATCCTCATTTTAATAGAAGTGACGAGCTACACCCCATCCACCAATCCAATAGGTAAGTCAAATACCTGAACTACAAAATCAATCATCATACATTCACTGTCTACTCACAATAGGCTCACACTAATACTCCACACAATGCATTCGTAACATTCTGCAATGCAACATCTACTTTCATCATGTCGTCCATAACCACATTCTTACATGTCATCCATTATCGGTTTGATTAACTCCAACGTCAAAACAATCAACACGCATTCAATACTCCTCTGATTTCCTTCATGTTAACACATGTCACAGACGACAGCTTCACTAATCCAATAGCTAAGCGTAACAATGCGAATTCTATACCACACTCTCATACACTCCAACTATACACAGTAGATGTTCATTCGGAATACTTGACAAAATACATTCTCCATTATGCTGAATATCTCCATGCAAATGTGCACATTCATTGAGGCGTATTTCTCTAATCTCAGTTATTCTCACATCTCCCATTTATCAATATCGATTTTGTGCATTCACTGTCAATCAACAATCTCGTTTATTATCCTCATTTTAATAGAAGTGACGAGCTACACCCCATCCACCAATCCAATAGGTAAGTCAAATACCTGAACTACAAAATCAATCATCATACATTCACTGTCTACTCACAATAGGCTCACACTAATACTCCACACAATGCATTCGTAACATTCTGCAATGCAACATCTACTTTCATCATGTCGTCCATAACCACATTCTTACATGTCATCCATTATCGGTTTGATTAACTCCAACGTCAAAACAATCAACACGCATTCAATACTCCTCTGATTTCCTTCATGTTAACACATGTCACAGACGACAGCTTCACTAATCCAATAGCTAAGCGTAACAATGCGAATTCTATACCACACTCTCACTTTTTATAACCTTTATGTAATCATAGAACACCAGCATGTTTTAACATTCAACAAAATTTATTCATTTACCGAAATGATATGGATTGGTTACAAGTGATGAAATAGATTTTTA
>NC_031498.1:22994849-22999928 GCF_000237925.1 Schistosoma mansoni | reverse complement strand
TTTGTTGTGGTTGTTCAGAAGCAAAAATAACATAGGAACGGTATACCTCATCTTTCAAATATTCATACAATGCCCCTTAAGGTATTCAAATATCTCATCAAATACAATTATCTTTAATGACCATTGGAAATCTATGAAAAATCTTGGTAACTGTTCGGTTCTTAAGCAAGAGGACAAATAATTATTTCTGTAATCTGAGACATGAGCAGCACCCAAACACCATGCTGTGATCCCACAATGCTTGTGCTAATGGCGATTCCTAGTTAAACACAGTATCGAAGGTCAGTTGTCTTGACGTGACCTTTTCCCACGATCTCTCTTGAGCTCATATTTTACTGTTATCTAAGAACGTTTTCCATCTGACTTACCACATAAAGAGTCTGCATGCTTTTGGGATTACTCGACATCTACTCTTAGAATTTGTCAATTTCTGCATGCTGCTTATTATCTTTTACTGCTCTCCTTTATTCTATCCCTAGCTTGTGAGAAAAGACTTTGTTGTATTGAGGAAAGTGCTGAAAGGAGTTAGCAAGGTGGGTGGTGAATCTTTTGAGGTCATTATTAATATATTTGTATCTAATACCTTGCAAACCCTTGGTAGGATTTATCTTATCAGATACTAGTCATCGCTTCATTCATATCTTTCTCCTTGTACATCTTCTGGTTGAACGAAACGTAAGTACATTTAAATCCATGAGCGCAAGCAAAGGTATAAAAAATCGATAACACGTTACCTAGCAAATATACTCTGTGACGAACAGGTTTTTAGAGTTATCCTATTCAATAACCTGTATTTTGAAAGATTTTCCTCATCTTTCAAATATTCATACAATATCTCTCAATGTATCCAAATAGCCCTTCATGTACAATTGTCAGTAATGTGCATTTGAAATCTATGAGACATTTCGGTTACCGTTCAGTCCTTATGTAGACAAATAAAAAGTTATTGCTTTGTTGAGCTGAATATTATTAAGTATATAGAAACAAATCTTACACAAACTACAATGATCAGGCAATTTAAATGATAAGCAGAGATGGATAGTGGCTAGCAGTGGAATCCAGGAAGCGCGTTTCGTCCTATTTGGGACTCGTCAGCTGGATGTACCTGCATCTCAGAGTTGATGTTCACTCTGGGACTCGAACTCAGTACCCTCGCTTCAAACGCCATCGCGTTATCCACTCGGCCACTGAGTCCTGATAGCCACTTGCTTGTGCGATGGGGTGAAGTTTAAATTCAACTTAGAGACTGACCAGTTGCAGTCCTAACAAATCGATGGGAAGATTCAAACAAACAATACTAAGTTGAATTTAATTTAAATGATAGTTTTATTTATTTAAGCGTCTCAGAGGGGTGATAGTCATTATAAATGAGAAGAACTAATTTTGCAAATCGTGAGTAACTGCATTAATTTGGATGTTATGGGCACGATACGAGACCTGAATGTGTTGAATTAGTATCACGCCGAATTCGTCTTACCCGACTGTATATAAGTACAGTAAAATAACAAAAGAGCTGCACAATGATTTATGACTTTGTGTGATACCTCAAAAAAATTCCTTGATATAACTGTAAAAGATGAGGTCCTTGTGTTTTTTCTTCCTTTACATAAGTATTTGACATTTAATTTCCGAAAATCTTCACAAGATGATTTTACGTTTTAAATTATGTATTTTGTAGTGTAACATCGAGACCAGTTATATGTAACTCTGACTGTGAATGTTAAAACTAAGACTTTGAAACGTTTCTCGCCAAAAAATACTTGTGAGCGAAATCAACCATTGATGAAGAAGGCTACTGTTTAGGTTTGAATAAAAAACAGATTTATTCAGGGCGAAAATTCGACGTTGAATGGATAATTATTATTTCTTAGGTTCCCATGAAGTCAAGAAGTGATGCTTCTACAAATCCTATGGCATCGGATTTAGCGTCTTCATTCGGTACAGTGAAAATGACAGTGCACCTGTATAAATATGCACTGATTTCTATAAATAAATTAATAAATGTTTGAGAACGCAAAACTAAGGAGCGCATATACAAAATATGTTTCCAAATGTTTGAGTTTGACATTGTTTACAGCATAATAAAAGAATGAAGGAATGCCTGAACTTTACGTCTACAAATTTGACTATCTTCTGTAGTGATGCAATTTTCATTGCAACAGTGTAAATAAGTTTAACCTCCAAAACAACGAAATAGCAAACAAAGTGTAATCAACATGCACATAGCATGACTTACTATTGGTTATATTTCAAATAATAGATTGAATGAAACTATATATATACGTTGGCACTTTCTGTTCGTACTATTTCTGAACAATGAAATTCTGGTACTTCTGTTTCTTGGCTGTCTTCTCCATCTTCAACGGTAAGTCATAAACTATAGTTTCCTTTTATATCATAAACCTTCTTATGTATTATAACTCATAAAAAGATACTTCATAATATACTGAGTTTTAAACAAAACTAATGGACTGAAAATAATAAACCTGATGTAATTTATAAAAAACTTAGCAATAGATATTTAGAGGTCTCATATGTATGGTAAAATAAAACGTAGATCACATTCTACTTACCACATGTTATATTCACTCTTCTAGATAAACTTTTGCGATTATATCCCTTTACCGTAATAGACATAGAATTTTTATCAAGCTCAGACTTATAGAGAATTCTTTCGACATTACTTTAAATACCTGGAGTTAGTTGCTAAATTTCAATCGTTCCCTCTGAATACAGGAAGATAAATATTTTTGCTTGGAAGAATCCTATTTGTTTATTTTCCTTTGAGAAGTGAACAATAGTTCTGCTGTATGATAACCAAATATGAAATTACTTAAATATTGTAAATTTAGACAGTGAATGCACACAAAGTGTCGATAACAATCCAGGTAGGTTTAAAACACAGATTAAACATAAACGTATATCTAACAAAGTTAGGCCCCCAAATGCCCTGGTACAGACGAGAATAAAGAGGGGCCACCCTCCCTCTCGAAATACTCTCACATGGCCACGCGTATACAGCCTCTGCCACGGAAGTCCTACTCACTGCCTTCTCACTGTAGGGGTGTTGTTTACGAAATTGAGAGGACGAAAAGCGAATGTCCGGCGCTTTAACCGGGTAGGTGTACACGGAAAGTTCACCTAGGGGAGTTGGAAAACCCTGATTCCAAACGATTGGTGCATATGGGCTTCAGTATCCTGAGGAAACAAATGGCGTATGAATCAATCGTTGGTCACCGGCTACCATGAGACTGCATCTCCTCACGTTACTCCACTACCTTGTGGATCAGACCCATAGGTCAAAGGCTCCGGTTGTGGTCCCCTAAGAAAACCACCTGCTTCAGTTTGAGTACCTGGGCAGTCTCACATCCCTCACAAAAATCAAATGTGATTTGTGTGGCGCATATTTATCTGGTGATTCCCTGTAACAATATTTATGTGTTTAAATAAATAAATAAAGCAAAGCTAGACATTTTCCAGTAAATTCCCATAATGAATTACAAATCATAGATAAAAAAAGGCATAACAATACTGCCTGTTAATGAAAAAAGAGAACAAAATTGATTCCCATAAGCAGTGAATAACGTAACACGATGCATTGACAAACATACAAACAAATATATGACCTCACAAATATAAAAGACATGATGGCAAACTTCACATGACAAACAAAAAATGAAAACAACCGTAAGAAAAAAAAATTTAAAACAATGCCAACAATCCGAAAAACACAAATAAGAAAATAGTTCGAAAAATCGTCAACATTCAAATGAAAGAAAGAATACGAAGAAATATCTAAAAACATCAAACTATCAAAAATGAATGAGTACAAAAAGCACTCAAAACAAAAATATGAAAAAAGATGAAAATTAAATATAGGAAAATCAAAATACAAAAGCTAAGGAAAGACAAACAGAATTGCACAAATATTAAGGTATATTTAGATAATATCAGATATTCTCACATCTCCCATTTATCAATATCGATTTTGTGCATTCACTGTCAATCAACAATCTCGTTTATTATCCTCATTTTAATAGAAGTGACGAGCTACACCCCATCCACCAATCCAATAGGTAAGTCAAATACCTGAACTACAAAATCAATCATCATACATTCACTGTCTACTCACAATAGGCTCACACTAATACTCCACACAATGCATTCGTAACATTCTGCAATGCAACATCTACTTTCATCATGTCGTCCATAACCACATTCTTACATGTCATCCATTATCGGTTTGATTAACTCCAACGTCAAAACAATCAACACGCATTCAATACTCCTCTGATTTCCTTCATGTTAACACATGTCACAGACGACAGCTTCACTAATCCAATAGCTAAGCGTAACAATGCGAATTCTATACCACACTCTCATACACTCCAACTATACACAGTAGATGTTCATTCGGAATACTTGACAAAATACATTCTCCATTATGCTGAATATCTCCATGCAAATGTGCACATTCATTGAGGCATATTTCTCTAATCTCAGTTATTCTCACATCTCCCATTTATCAATATCGATTTTGTGCATTCACTGTCAATCAACAATCTCGTTTATTATCCTCATTTTAATAGAAGTGACGAGCTACACCCCATCCACCAATCCAATAGGTAAGTCAAATACCTGAACTACAAAATCAATCATCATACATTCACTGTCTACTCACAATAGGCTCACACTAATACTCCACACAATGCATTCGTAACATTCTGCAATGCAACATCTACTTTCATCATGTCGTCCATAACCACATTCTTACATGTCATCCATTATCGGTTTGATTAACTCCAACGTCAAAACAATCAACACGCATTCAATACTCCTCTGATTTCCTTCATGTTAACACATGTCACAGACGACAGCTTCACTAATCCAGTCATTTTGACATGATATTTTCTGTAGAATAGTGTGCGGCCTATACTCCTCCATGAGGAGTAACAGGCGTAAGTAAGTAAGTAAGTAAGTAAGAATATATATATATATTGTTTGTTGTATTAGATAACATTTAAACTTTTGTTCAATATTCAATATTCATTGTTTACAACGAACATAATAAATAAGTGT
>NC_031498.1:22975365-22994649 GCF_000237925.1 Schistosoma mansoni | reverse complement strand
CGACTCACTATAGGGCGAATTCGAGCTCGGTACCCGGGGATCCCACTCATGTCGTCCATAACCACATTCTTACATGTCATCCATTATCGGTTTGATTAACTCCAACGTCAAAACAATCAACACGCATTCCATACTCCTCTGATTTCCTTCATGGTAACACATGTCACAAACCAACGCTTCACTAATCCAATAACTAAACGTAACAATGGGAATTCTATACCACACTCTCATACACTCCAACTATACACAGTAGATGTTCATTCGGAATACTTGACAAAATACATTCTCCATTATGCTGAATATCTCCATGCAAATGTGCACATTCATTGAGGCATATTTCTCTAATCTCAGTTATTCTCACATCTCCCATTTATCAATATCGATTTTGTGCATTCACTGTCAATCAACAATCTCGTTTATTATCCTCATTTTAATAGAAGTGACGAGCTACACCCCATCCACCAATCCAATAGGTAAGTCAAATACCTGAACTACAAAATCAATCATCATACATTCACTGTCTACTCACAATAGGCTCACACTAATACTCCACACAATGCATTCGTAACATTCTGCAATGCAACATCTACTTTCATCATGTCGTCCATAACCACATTCTTACATGTCATCCATTATCGGTTTGATTAACTCCAACGTCAAAACAATCAACACGCATTCAATACTCCTCTGATTTCCTTCATGTTAACACATGTCACAGACGACAGCTTCACTAATCCAATAGCTAAGCGTAACAATGCGAATTCTATACCACACTCTCATACACTCCAACTATACACAGTAGATGTTCATTCGGAATACTTGACAAAATACATTCTCCATTATGCTGAATATCTCCATGCAAATGTGCACATTCATTGAGGCATATTTCTCTAATCTCAGTTATTCTCACATCTCCCATTTATCAATATCGATTTTGTGCATTCACTGTCAATCAACAATCTCGTTTATTATCCTCATTTTAATAGAAGTGACGAGCTACACCCCATCCACCAATCCAATAGGTAAGTCAAATACCTGAACTACAAAATCAATCATCATACATTCACTGTCTACTCACAATAGGCTCACACTAATACTCCACACAATGCATTCGTAACATTCTGCAATGCAACATCTACTTTCATCATGTCGTCCATAACCACATTCTTACATGTCATCCATTATCGTTTTGATTAGCTTGACTTGAATACTTGAATACTTGACAAAATACTTTCTTCTTTTTTTTTAGTATTCATTTTCAATTTTTTTTTGTACTCTTCCACCGTTTCATTTATAACCTCTCTGTCTTTCGATGATTTAATTTTATTTATTTTTACACATTCGATTTTTCGTTAATCTATTCCACATTTTAATTTTTGACTGGAATTTTAAATTGTTTTTTAAATAATTTTGAATTTATCCACTTGCGACTCTCCTATTTTCATTATTATTTTGCAAATATTAGTCGTATAATCTCATGAATTTTTTTTATTTTTTGCTTCTCTCAGATAAACGAAGAAAGAATAAGAAAAGGAAAACGCATCACAGTAATTAAGATAACTTAAACTACACATGATCTTTGCATATTATAGAGTCAGCTGTCACAAAGACAAAAAATCTTATTGTTTTGAATTTAGTTATACTGTGTTAACTGAAATTATCATTGACACAGCTACCAGGATCAAAAATATAAATCGATTACAAAGGCATGGATTTACTGTTTTACATTGATTGTTTTTTGTGCAGTTAGAAATGCACTAATGTAATACTGTGAAATTCAATAGACTGAAATAGTCCATAACCAGATATGCGTGTCAAAAATTTTCGTCGTTGTCAAAAAATAAGTTCAATCATGGTGTCTATCATAAATGAGAAGTTCTATATTCCTAAAGTTATCAAGAGCAAATTGAGCTCAAATCGCTCTAAGATCAACTTGTGTTTCTCCATTACCGATTCACTGAAACCCCTGAAGACTATAAGCGCATGCAACAACGTGTTAATTTCAATAGACAACGATAAACGAATATTATATATATTGAAACGCTGTCTATATCTGTGGTCTACATCAGCGAATATACAAACTGCTCACACAAATTCCGAAAGTCACATATTCATGTAAAATGACAGATTCATTTGTCAGCTGCGCATATGAATATATTGAATTCCTATTTGTATAAACAATCAAATTAATGGTGGATAGTTTCTAGCAGTGGAATCCGAGACGCGTGTTTCGTCCTATTTGAGACTCGTCAGCTGGATTTACCTGCATCTCAGAGTTGATGTTCACTGTGGGACTCGAACCCAGTACCTTTCGCCTCAAACTCCATCGCGTTATACACTCGGCCACTGAGTCCTAATAGCCACTTGCTTGTGCAGGTTCATTGCAGGTACATCCAGCTGACGAGCCCCAAATAGGACGAAACGCGCGTCCTGGATTCCAATGCTAGCCACTATCCACCTTCGCTTACCATGCTTGTGAATTTAGGCTATATCGAGGCAATAAGCACAGTATGCACATATGCCAATTAGAGACTGACCAGTTGCAGTCCTAACACATCGATGGGAAGATTCAAACAAACAATACTGAATGACAGCTTGGTTTTAAACATTATCTGTATCAATAAACGTAAGAAAAATTTGATTAGTACAAGAATCAAAGGAATTAAAGTCATTAAGTGGAACGCAGAAACATGTCGACCAATATTGTTTGTCATATCAGAATGAATAATAATAAAAATATGAGAATAAATATGAACTATACAACTGAACCGTTACCTTTAATTTCAGTTATATCGTTAGAAAATTTGAGGGAATCAATCACTGGTAAGTTTCATTGTGAGAAAACCCATTATTATACACAGGTATAAATTCAAATCATATATTTCGAAGTGCTAGCATATTTTGAAACATGTGATGACAGTGGACTTGTCACAAGATCTGATATCTTAATTTTCAATCCATGATTAGATCAGTTCCACAAATCTACCAACCAAATAAATTATAAACTGTTTAATGCATTGAAGCACAGTTTAAAATATTAGCGAAATGTCTTTCACATCGACAAACTCGAAAAAGATTTAGAGTTCCTCGACTACTCAATAAAAAAACGGAACCCTAGTCTGAGTTCATGAAATCGCGGTTTTCGAAAACCATTGCAGTGGTCTCGAAAGTTATCGGTGCTTAAGGTAGCAAAAAGATAAGACATAATAACACCCGAATCATTTCAAATGATATTGAATACTAATATAAGGTCATCTTTCATTCCAACTTACGAAGGGGAGAAAAGGTTCGGGTGTTGTAAGCTCTAGTCGTAAGGGATTTTAAAAAGACCCTTAACTAATTTCGTTCCGACACGCTGAACACACTCAAGTGAGTTAGAATCCTTAATAAGACATTGACTGACTGCTTGAATACAGCACTCTAGGTGTGGTCTTACATAGATGGGATATGAAATCCAAAACATTTCGTCAAACTATTTGGATGCTCAGTGAAGTGACCATTATGCTCGAAAACCCTTGGCGACTGCTGCGGTGAATTGCGTAGTTGTTTTCACGTCGTGACTTACTATTACCCCTTAGGTTTTTGTATTCCTGCACACATGGAAGCGATGTAACATTCCTATAAAACACTCATTATTCCGAAGCTCGAAATCTTCTGTATCATATTTAAGTGAGAAAACATTTCAAATGCTTTGCTAAAATCTATGAATAACACACTAGAGACATGCCATTATTTTATGCTGTTGTCCAATACTTTCTTGCAATTAGTAAGTTGGTTAAGTATGACTGCTTATTGTGAAAACCTTGATTATTGAGAGTTAACAGATTTTATGATTCAATATGGCTTAGTCACTTAGCCTGAATTATTTCAGGTAACTTAACTACTATGCTGGTTAGACTGACAGGTCGGTAGTTTAACACAATTTGTCTTTTTCCGTATTTTCAAATATATAGAAATGCATACAGTCCTGAAAGTGTATCTGAGAGGGATGACAGCAATCGTGGATGTAATTCACGAGGGCCCGGTGTCGTGCTAAGTTTGATGATAATTATAAATTGTAGAACAGGTTCCTCAATCACATGTAAAGGTCCAATTGCTGGTATCTCAGTGGTATAGTTATGATAATTACTGTCAACATTACCGGTAGATTACACCTCGCTTGACAAATTCTCAGCTTGAGCCAGATCTTATTCAGCTGGTATATCTGAATTTTAATGCAACAATTGTGGAGGAATACCATCACAACGTTTTGTTCTTCGTTTAATCAACGAAAACAATCGTTTCGGTAATACTCTAACAATTTTTCATAAGTGGTGCGGCGTCCAGTCTTAATCATTTTTCACATATTCTGGATTTTTCGTTATTCTCACCTTAATTTTTCGTGGCCTATTGACAAGAACAATTCTCAGAAGGGTTTCTCACGCCTCATCAGCCTTCCGGTCTCCTTATCGATCCATGTAGTGGGATGAACGGTAATTTTACGGATACAAAAGTGACTTTGAACTGGTCCTGTTCGCCGTCGATCGGCTGATCTGCACTGACAGACCAAACTTTACAGATGGCACAGCCTCTGATTGCCGGAATAATAGCCTGCCAGATATTGGAAAGGGATGGAGCCGATACATATCGTATATTATATATCTGAAACCTTAAGTTTAGTACAAAGTGATCACTGTTTGCTAGTGGAGGGAAGGTTCTGGATGTCAGTGACATCATCAGAGTGATGTCTAAAGACACGGTTATTGAATGATAGTTCGTATTTCAAGTCAATATGTGTAGGTTTCGCAATACATTGTACAAGTGCACACCGAATAATGGCTGACAGCAGGCTGCTGTCATAAAATACACCTGAAGTTGTAAGGTGTATCCAGTGGATATTCGGCTCGTTGAAACCTCCAATGATGGGAAGACAATCAGCCCTACTCCACAGATATGAATTAGGACAAAGTTATCAGCAAGACGTGGATAACTGATAGTCACCAACCCATACTTAGATTTATCTGTACAAAGAACCGCCCCATATCTACCACTATCGTTTACTTCTGATTTGCTCTATTGTATGACAAGGTGTTCTCTAACATGCGATATTATGCTTCCTCCTTTGTGATTGATAAATATAGCACTTCTAATACAGCTTTATCCTGCAATGATTGTGGAACAGTCTACACCTGCTATGAGCCACGTTTCCGCGACAAGTTATGTCAGGATTTAATTCATGCACCACCAAACTTAGATCAGACATTTTATTTTTAAGACTGCGAGCGCTTGCGCACAACACATTTGCATTTTGAGAATTACACGTTCCACATATATAGATTACAGAAAGATTAGCTTTCATGACCTTACTGCCCTAAAACCCTGAATCTTGGGGTTTGATTGGTCATTTCACTTAATTCGATCCTCAAGTGATCAATCCGGTTGGATACGAATATCAGAATTACGAATTTCATACGCGTTATTAAGGACAGCGTCTCTTTCTTCGTAACTTCGTACACATCCTATGGAGCCACTCATTGGACTCATCATATCACATACTTTACTCCAAAGAGGAGGAGCAATTAATCATAAGTATGGTGCCTTGTAAATAATTTGTGTAGTATCCTGGCGACCTGGTTTGTGAGGAAAACTGATCCTTTATATGTGTAGAAATATAAGTTGTTCTCATTTGTAAGCTTCTGTGATTTATCATCACGAATGTTAGACAGTTACACAGAAACGAAGTATATCTTGTTTAAAATAGAATTCAAGACCTAATTATACACATTTATATACATAAGCTTGCTTATAAGTACTAAGAAGTGATAGTTTTATATTTTTATTTACAACTTAACAATTATCGCTTGATGATGCAAACTACTAAGGAGATTTTATGCTAAGATTAAACAACTCCTCAGTGCTTTTACCTCCCAATGGTTATTTAACTCAAATCAGTCATTGATGTTAACATTTATAATAGTCATTCTTTTTAAAAACTATTATATGTCTGTACATTTTCCTAAATAGTTCTTGGTTAAAGACTTTTCTCATACCTTACATTTTATTACTGGTTTACAAATTTACAAAACAATTTTGTTGCACACCATTTGTATATACATAGTTCAAATGTACGTACAACTAACGCTTACATATAGTCGACACTGATAAATTCATAATTCAGGGACTTCCATGAAATCACATGAGTTAGAACTTCTAATGGCATTCTTTTACTGCCTTTGGTGGAGTCAACCTATCGTCTGAAAAAATGAATCGTTAGCATATTTGTTTAACATTCGGTTGTACAATTTCTGATGCAGTCTTATAATTACTTTAAGTACAATGGTGGTCTAACATTGATGCATTCATGATATCAGTTTGAAAGAAACAGTGTCCACAACCTTATACTAATAATTACTATAAATTCAAGTTGTTGGTAAGCCATTAGTTCAACTCGTATATTATCTTTAGACTAGACTTGAGATCCTCAAAGTGACAGAAATTCCTTATTGACATTTGAATTTTCCACACTACTCTGATGATAAATTACATTTATCAAAGATAGTTGGACAAATAATTGATTTGTTAGTTTCTATCTTAATTGTTAACATCATAATGAATGCCAGGTGGTAATAAGGTTAATTAGTAACAATAATTTTTTAGAGTTTCAGGTTAAATTGAAATGCTTTTTTTGAATATTCTTGAACATATTTTCATTACGTTGTATATGTTGCATATTTATTCATAAGTATTGTCCGTATTATTTAAGCATTCCTTGAAGAGGAAAACATGATCCAAATATTAAAAAACACGGGTAAGTCGTAAATAATGAGCCTTGTGCTCTACCGCTATGTTCTGTTTCATTACCATTAGTGATGAAATAGTTTCTACTGATAAATATGGTGGTGGCTATCTTCATAATGACTTTCTAACTACTGACTGGTTTCTCAGGATTCTTCTACAATCGAGCATAAAATGGGAATAGAGATGGTGGCGATTAGGAACATACGCCTTGAACGAAAGTTTATGTACAGAAATAGAAGAGTACTTTTAGGTCCGAGAGTGGTTATTATCATTCTGTAAATTCCTGGAATCATACTTAGTTGAAAACAACACCAATTAGTTATCCAACCTGTATGACACATTATCTGTTGTATTTTCAGATCTTTTGGAAAGTTCCTATTTAATGTTATTTGAATGGAATCAGTCAGTCAGTTAGTTAGCTACAACGTAGGATCAGGCATATTTATGCATTGGTTCAAGTCGCCAAACCTCATTAGCACAACAAGATCGACACCGGATTTGAGTGGAATGGTTTTCAACATTTTCCTAGCTTCTGTAGATTTGTTCAATGAGTTGTAGAATGCTTCTAACATAAACAAAAGTGGAAGTGGAGCGAGTGCGGGATCGTGGATGCGCACTGCTGAGGAGTCCCATAATAGGACGAAACGGCCGTTTAGTGCTTCCAGGTTTTCCATGGTGGTCTAGCTTCAATTGACTCATGATCTCAACTCTATAAAATTACTAAAATCTTCACGAAACCCCTTCTGAAAAGTCGAACATCTTAAATTAATCTGCTACGTGGAACAATCTTATCATTAGGCATTACTTCAAATATATCAATTATATTGTGTGGACCATATCAATAGGGAATAATTTACATTAAAAAAAGTAATTTACAATAAATCACAAGAATAATTTACATAGACGTAAACATAATGCTTTCGTTTAGTCTTTGCAATTTGATTCATTATTCAATTTTATATTTTAGAAATGGTTTTAAACAAACGAAAACCGAATAAAAGAAGGGTAAATTTTGCGCGTTTAATTTGAAAGATTATGATTTTTTTTATTTTCATTTTCCGGAAAACTAGAACATACCATTTTGTGAATGCATGAAATTTTTCACTTATTTTCCAAAATTATTAAATGGAATGAGAATTGCAGATTTTAGTTTTCACCTACAGTTAAGTATATCATACCGAATAGAATCAATTAAATACAAAGAAATCAGTTTCAACATAGCACGATTAGGGGTGATGGTTACGGTGAATCTCAGCAGAAAAACCTTATCCAAGATAATAAGAATATTCAAAGTTACCAATAATATGCCGAAAAGAATTAACACCACAAGCGTATATGTCCGTCTATGAGTAACAGAAAAAGTAACAAATTACAGTTACAATAAAAATGGTATATTAACTAACAAAGTGATAACAGTTGTTATGAAGTGAATGTTACTTGTAAGCTGCTCTCTGAGATAACAACCACAAATGAGTTCACTTGATTAGCAACAACGACGTAATAAAAAAGAGTAAACCTGATAGTATTATTTAATAATGATCCGGGCTAGAACTACAACGTTGTGTCGGAAGGCATAAAAAGATATTATAACACTATTATAATCTTCAATCAAGGGCCGTGGATAATAAAGCAGAAGAATAGAAGGCAGGGATAGCGATTATATTTCAACAATCGCGGTAGTGTCCAAATAATTATATCCGTTTCTTTACCGTTGATATAGAGTAACAATAGAAATTGAACATAAATGTGATTACATACAATGTGTCGTTACAAAAATCACTAAATATACATGTCACAATAAGACAAGATTGCTTTGTTCACTGTCCTACACAGGATCTTTAAGAAAATGAATAAGCGGTACATGTCCGAGTATATTATTATATATATCATCTGCTTCATTTATGTTTCAAGTGTCTGTTGTGTTGGAGTAAAATTATAATCTGTTGTCATAAAGTTGTACATGTTTAGAGCTAATGTCCTAATTTGGACTGGGACAATGCATTTCAGATACCAATTATTGTTTCTGTGAGAGAGCATTTATGAAAGCTGGTTAATTTCGAATTGTCAGTAATTGGTTGTGATTGATTATAAATAACACAGAATATCACAACGAATTTGAATAATTTAAGCATTTTAAACAAAATTGTTGTAATAATTTTGATGTTGGTTTGTTCTCTGAGCTGGATGGTTGGGTCGTGAAGCTTTCATCGTCCTTCTGAACGACATCATCAGCACAAACTTCGGGTAGAAGTATTGTTGTGTGCTAGGTTCAAAGAGAACTGTTTGCTATATGCATGCAAGTCCGTCCCGTTTATGTTCCTATTGTATTAATTGTCTGGTACTATGTTATAAGTTTCTCATGTATGATCTACTTACAAGATGATTCAGTTACTTTTATTTACAGGTAAAGATATAACTCATAGCAACAATTTGAAGGATCAATCTCCATATAGATGGATAAAACTTTAATACTGTCTTGTTCATTTTTAATTAAAACTATAATGTATTTTTGATTAATATAACCTAATATAAGTAAATAATCTTCAAATGTATTTTCTCATATTACCCATCGTATTTTCATTGATAAGAAATATTATCGTCAAAGACAAGTTATTAAAATATGATTATGACTTTCAAGTGATCAGGTTGAATCCATTTATCAATTGTCGTTAGTACATTCGTAAATATGTTCCTACATAAGGAGGATGAGTTATTTCGAATTTTTCTATATGACATAATGCAAAGTATCGAATGTTATTGTTTTTACCCGGAATCCTCAACATTATAACTGGAGAGTTTGGGTGCCTTGACACTGTTATAATCGAGTAGAAGTCGTCGCTATTAATTACGTATCGACTCTGATAAATTCTCAGTTTCACTGCTTTTACTCGACAATCAGGAACCATTACAATTCCCACAACGCAAAGTGAGAACACGGAAGACTGATACAATGAACGTTGACTAACTGCCCGAAAACATGTTTCTGAATAGGTTCTAGGTTGCATCATTCATAGACCACAATACAACTATTTATGTGCCGAAATTCCACAAACACTTTATGGCATCACATGGTTAGGGATACGAGAAATTATTGTAAAGACATACAATTAATATATTTTGTATAAAAAGATATAGGGAATATGTCCCACTCACTGAACGAGATTTAAAACTTGTTATATAGAACAAAATTCATTCGAAATTGATACAAATAATATTCACAATCAATCAAGTTGAACTTGTCACTCTGGCCGAAATTCACAATGAATTGATGCAAAAAATTATGGCTCTCAATAATATCCTGTTATCTCGTCAGATCCGTTACATCGTAGTTTTATCAAACGAACAATGAATAGCTACTTGAATAGAAATATGAAATAAATTTGCATTAAAAAAGGTTTTCTGGATTCAACAGATATTCTCAGGTATTACTTTGTACAGTTCAATGCATAGAGGTTCAAGCTCCCATAATCTCTGTAATTGGTAATCATCTTTTCATATAATCAACTTTTTTGTATAGGATCTGGAACACGGTTGAAGGATTCATGTCTATTCTGAACACCAGATTTTAGAAATTTATTTTCATGCATTACATATTATTGTATAAGAATAGTGACAAGGGTAATCATAACTTCAGTGAATTCGGTGTAATTCAACTTCTTTGTTTGTTAATTTACTGGCTTTCTGTGCAACAGTGATTTTATTGAATTCCACTGCTGAACTGAACATGTGAAGTTTCAAATGAAATGGAGGCTTCCGATCAGAAACACTGTGAAAATTGAAGCTCAGCTACCAGATTTGAAAGATAAGAAAATTTACACTAACACAATTCGCAAAACATAGATTGGATACTTATAACTAGTAACCTTTTTTCGAATAATTCCAAAGACTTTATATTAAAACTATAGTGAATTTTGACGAAGGGCATGAAATAAAGTAGATTCAGCTAAACGTTCGTTAGTCTAATCAAAGCATCAACGAGGATTTGAACAAAATTTAAAATTTCCAAAAAAGAATAAGGCAAACAACAGTTACATATCATAAACGATTATCCAACTGCCTCTTTGTTTAAACTTGAATTGACCATCCAATCGATCTCGCTTACTTCTGATAAAGATATCATCTACTCCACGTGATAATGTTTTGCTGGATGCACCATTTCAGAATTAAACCTTGTCTAAAAAACGCTTCATAAGCCTTTATCAATATATACGGATACATAGCGAAATGTAATTAAGGTGGAACATGAGCAAAAGACAAATATATTTAAGATTCTCAGAAGGATTTAACAAGAAAAGTAAATTTACATCATGTTTACACATGTTTATATTATCGAAAGAACTAGTGAATGCGTTCACATGTAAGGAGCATAAATCATGATCTGCCATTGTATTATCGTTTCCTATAAGGACGGCAGCAATAAAATTCTTGAATTTGGTTATTTTAACCTCCAATCCATCATATATCAAACCAGTTAGCAAGATTATACAGTCCAGTAATTACTAGGCCATTCAATTTTTCTCGGATCAGAGGTCATCCCTTTAACCGATCATAAAACTGATTTATAATCTCATACCCACAGTTCCCTTTACTATCTTAAACATAGCAAGAACGAAGATTAATGCTGAATAATATGAATTCATCTTATTTCATTAGGTTCTCATCAACTGCTTAAAGTCAACTTAGTTACAGATATTGACATTGTGATGTGGGTTACTTAGATCCACATAAGTAGTATATAATGATGGTCGGGCATTGCGTGTATTTCATTAGAAGATCGATAACGAGAGAACGGAAACGAAACTCAATTGGTAGGAAAATGCATGTACAATAATAATCAAAGACTATGGACTGATATTTGCAGAAGGAATGGTCAATATTGAGACCGTTGATTAGTAGTTTGCAAATTAACTGTTTACTTTATGGTTGTCAGATTTTAGTGAGATAGTCTGTAATTTTGCGCTTAAATACATCCAATCGTCCCCACTCGTGTACTCATTCACTACAGCATACTTAAAAATTCGAGGAGGGATCGGAGACGATTGTGCTTAACATGATGTAGTGAAGATTTAACGTCATAAGATATTTTGTTTCGGAGAAATAAAGTTTGGTAGGGAAAGTTCCAGAACATTGAAATAATGATTAGAATTGATTGAGTCAACGGACATTACATGATTTTGTAATGGAGCAACTGAAACCATATTATTTATAATGAAGAAAGATGTGGATTTAACTAAGTTGGTTATGAATTGAGGAAAAATGACTATGATATAATCAAACTACAGAAAGCGATGGAAAAGGAGTGTAATGTTACCAGGGCGAAGGAAGATTTATTACTGCCCCTCTTTGAATAGATAGATCTAGTTTTAGACATTTGATCGCTATCGCCTCGCGAAATTTCAAAAGACTGGAGTTTGTTTGTGTATTAATCACCCTGAAGGACTTCAATGTATCGACTTTATATTCTATGTCTTGAGACGGCATCACTGAATGCTTTTAATTCATTTGACCTTAGAATTTCCAGAATATCTACTGTGAATAGGATGTCCACTCTCTTTTCTTTTCTACCAATGGAACAGCTATGTCAATGAATCGCCTATTGACAATACACTGCAGAATATCGAGAGAAGTGACTCGACTTATGCTTCTTGATGAATGTTTCAAGTCACGACGTTTCCCACGTCAATTCTTTTACTATTACATACTAATATTACATAAAACCCAAATACAGTTGCGTTACTGAAATGATGTGCAAGTCCTTGTTATTCAAATTAATGATCTTGACCGGAAAGCAACAGACTACACTGGAAGGATGACGTATCCTCTGTATTATTATACAACTTTAATATCAGTATTATTAGTTGAAATAATCTATGCTACGGTGGCTATACGCATAAAGGTTACTTAGTTTCTAAATATGCACTGGAGTTATAAGACTATGATTTGTGTAGATTTCTATTAAAAAGCCCGGGTAGTTTCATTTGATGTTTTAGGATGGATTAAAGATTGTCCATTATGAATTAAAAGTAATGTGTTGAACGAGAAGAAACAAATGAGACAACCGAACGTATTTGAATTCACAATTACAGAATCTCTTAATAAAATTTTAAGAACCATACAGTAAATACTTCATTTGAAAAATTTCAATCAATTGTCTCAGGCTTTATTGTTCCATCATTTCCATATCAAGCATTCTCTGTTCTGGTTCTCTTCTCTTCGATCTTCTTCACCTTTTACCACCAGGTATTTAACTTTCGATTAATGATACATACTTCTTATATCTGTCGACATCAATAACACACACCACAGTAATTCATTAGAAATTTGATACTAAGTGATAAGCTGGGTGTAGTTAGACCCATTACCTTGATTTATAAGTCCAGGTTTGTTCCGTTCAGCAGTTTTGAGTTCGTTATCATGAGAAGCAACTATACTGTTTGAATTTTTCAAAACCAAGTTCCTTGTGACAGATGTTTAGTTTCTTTTACTGATTAAAATTGAGCCTCAGAACTATTTAAAGCATAATAACTCACCTACACTTAAGTTTCATATGTTCCATCCTTTTAGTATCATAATTATCATGTCAGTATGAGGATCTATGCTTGATCTCGTGTTACAAACTATATGCATATCTTTCTTACTGGTTCATATGTTAGTTGCTTAAACTGCTTGATGACTTATTCATTCTCTTTCTTATACGTCCATCTTAATCCTGCTAACATGTTAACATTAGCTTCGTGTGCTTGTAGGCTTTGTGATCAGTTCTGCACATTAATGAACTGTGATCAACGCTTCATACTCTCTTCTGGAATAATACGCCATTGAAAGGTATTTAATAACGGTCATCAGGATAAATGATAAACGAAGCATTTGAAAGAGAACTGGAAAACTTCCTCATCCAAAGTAAACACTACTAAGCAATATATACAAGCTAATAGACACGTATTCAATCCCAGGACCTTCATGTGTCTTGGCAATGCCGCTAATGAAAGTATGTAACCGTCGAGCATAATAGTAGACTAACTGTGGCTTAAAGTTTGTGCTTTAGGTTGCTTACTGAGCGGCCTAAAATTATCGTGCTCATCATAAAACTCTAAGGTATCGGGAAGAACATTTTGTTGGATTGTTTATGCACAAATCTCCCAAACTAATGGGAAATAACAGTATAAAGCGACCTGTCTTCAAATGGTAATGCAGATGGTATTATCCAACGATAAAAGTTAGCTTGAAAGCATTATTGAATTGTTTATTAGTAAGAGGATTACGATTCAGGTTATAATATGGTAGGAAAATCACACATTGCTCATATCGTTTCGTTATGATGCCAGAATTGCTAAATAAACCAGTGAAATAAGTATTGACGACTGATTAGTTGATTGAATTTGGTCTAAATGAAATAAAGCAGACACTTACTTACAAATCATGATAAATCATGATACAAAACTTTGGCGTAATTCGAAGACTGTGGTCTAACATAGATAATTACAGGTCATGACGTGTACCAAGTATTAAAATTCAGCTCTAAGGAAAACTGTGGTAAATGTACTTCCGAACCCAACTATTTAGGTTGATGTCGTCTACAAAGTTTGATGTGGGCTCCTAAATGACCTTGAATTTTTAACGAATATATTTTATAGACATCTAGTAATCAGTATATTGCAGTTTGATACCATCAGCAACAGCTTATTGTGGCAGAGAACGAACCAACTTCCATCTGAAGAAGAAATTAGGAAAAGACTCTGGAGGTGGATAGGACAAACATTGCGAAAATCATCAAGCTGAGTCATGAGAAAAACGCTAACTAGGAATCCTGAATGGAAATGGAAAGGAGGAAGGCAAAAGAACAGACTGAGTGGAGAATTGGAAGCAGACATGAAAAGGATGAATAACGAGTGGAAGGAACTGGAAAGGACTGTCCAGGACATGGTTGGATGGAGAGTACTGGTGGGCCGCTTGGGCTCCTCCTCTACGAGAGTTAACAATAGTAGATAAGTAAGTGAATATGTAACTAAGTACTCTGATATGATATTACTTCTGACAGTTCATATCTCTTGCATCTTATGTTCCATATAACCAAAAAAGCTGTCACAAATCTTCAGTCAAATCAATTTATAAATCACGTCCATTCAAATAATATGCCCTTAATCTTCTCAAATATTGTCTCTCTGTTTGTATCGAAATTATTATTCTGGTAATTTAAGCTGTGTTATAATTATTTTCGGAATATATGTATTATCATTCTAAATTTGCATCTGGTTTTAAAAACAAAACAGTTGAAATAGGCTGGTGATAAACTAACACAATTCCAATTTGGCTCACAAATACTTTATATTGATAGCTCCTCATCATTGTAAAACCTCCCATGATGTCACTGATCGGAATCCTGTTTTTATAAAGAATAATTGATGTTAGAATTTTTTAAGAATCTCATGAGAGAGACTATCTTCCAATGAACAAAACTGATCATTATGACCATCGCAACCCAGTTTGTTATATCTTTCATATTTATACCTGTGTTTTTTCAACTAAACATTTTCCATTATTCACTTGCAGTCCTTATAATTAATGGATTGGTCAAAATAATCAATTACTGCTTAAGTGGTTGTGTGTGGTGTGGGCTGGTCGATTTCATCTAGGTTACAGAAAAAATCCACCTATAGTTAAATATTCATTGGTTATCTCATCGGTATCGTAGTTGGTTAGTCAACAGGATGAATTATCAAACCAGTATTTGAAGAGAGATCTATTTGACAATGACAAAAGTCCTTTAACAACAGACTGAACTAAATAAACAGCTAGATTTATTGATTAGAAAATCATGAACTAAGTTAATGACTTGTAAGCAAAGATGGATAG
The DNA here is from genome assembly GCF_000237925.1 of Schistosoma mansoni. Lineage (NCBI taxonomy): Eukaryota > Metazoa > Platyhelminthes > Trematoda > Strigeidida > Schistosomatidae > Schistosoma > Schistosoma mansoni. The sequence continues at coordinate 22,979,019 of NC_031498.1, read as the reverse complement.
TGGCTAGCAAAGGAATCCAGGACGCGCATTTCGTCCTATTTGGGACTGCTAGCCACTATCCATCTTTGCTTACAGTGCTTGTGAATTAAGGCTATATCGAGGCAATACGCACACTATGCACATATGCCAATAAGAGACTGACCAGTTGCAGTTCTAAACATCGATGGTAAGATTCAAACAAACAATACTAATGGAATTTAAGGTAATGACTGTTTCCGAACTAATTGAATTATCATTCAACATATTTCTGATCTCATTGTCTCAGTAAAGTTGCAAATGATTTATTTTCAACGAATTAATCATAATCACCTGACAAAATAAAATTATGTTCATGGTGATAGTACAGTTCTTAAAGCAACCTACATTCAGTTGTACACATTCAGTATAAAACTAACTAATGTTAATGACTGATTAATCAGCTAAAATTATTTTATATCCCAAGTATCGGTATACTTTATTTACATCACAGCTAAACAAAGTCTTAGGTAACATTATTCAAATAAACACTTGCCCATGAACACTGGAATGTTGCAATTCGACGTCGAATTCATATAAAGCTAATGAATATCAATGAAAAAGTGTTGAATAACAACATTTCGATGAATATAGATTTCGGTGCGAAATGCATCCATCCATTTGGCTAAATAGCGTTTTGGCACTTTAGTTGATGTCAATTTCGTGATGAAAACGCTAAATTTAATTGCTAACCCTAACCATTAACTGTAAAGCATGATTGTAATTCCTCAAACTGGTTAATAACCCTCATATAGTTTTGGTTAGTAGGTGGACATTCTCAAGGTCACCTTAACAACGCCCAAAGGTCGTCCGTAAATTATAATCTCACCGAATAACTTTCAGCATGACACACAAACGTTACTGATAGTATTCAAACCGAGAACTTTTAGGTCTCTCTGTGAAGACGTAAGTCTTAGACCGCTGAATATATTATTTGTTCACAAAAAAATCATTATTATCAGAAAATACAAAAAAACAGCTACCTTAAAAAGTTAATAGTTTTCATAGGTTGATGTTACATCTTGACAATCAAAAAAGTTATTTATTTAATTATTTATTTAGTTAGTTAGTTATGTAGCTGTTAATAATTCCCCAAAATCAATAGCTTTTTAAGTGTTCGAAATTGGATGCTTACCACATTGTTTTAAGTGGAGTTGTTTAGCTGAAGTCGTTCGGTCATGCATCCGCACCAGACCACGTTACGATTGGGCGTGGGAAACAGCTCCTATGTTCACTAGCCAGATTAGAGCAACCGCTTCTCGATATCTTAATAACGCATCAAATATATCTTTCCTACCTCTTTGCATCTGAATTCTGATTTTAAACAAGTGGGGGACGATTCGAATATAGAAAGTGTTACTGGTTAATAGTTGTCAAACTACAATACCGGTTGTATCTTCAGTTAGTTAGTTAGTTAATTCATTTAATCCCTACACTTCATCATATTAAATTGTATATCCAATCATAATTTATCAGTCTAATCAAATAATATTCTGATATCTAATCAGCTAGTTACTATTCAACTTAATTGATGAATTTGATCAATTGAGTAAAAGATTGTAAAAATGACAAAATGATTTTTTATCACTAAATGTAAACTTCTTTTCTTTTCTTCTTCTATACTTAAAATCATTTAAGTAACTAATATGATGAGTAATTTCTTGGTTGATTATTAATCATCAGAGATCTAACTTGAAATCAATAAATAAAAAAACTAATTAAACATTCATATCTGATCAATAATGAAAATTTTTTTTTAATTTTAAGCTAAAAGTATGTTAGATACAGATTTCAATGAAATAATTTTATCATTGTAGTTTATAACAATTACTATATACTTTTCAGTACAAAACACCGATTAGTCAGTCAGTCACAATGTAGAACTTCTTACGTACATCAGTTCGAGTTGCCATACAACATTAACACAGAGATGCAGTTGTCGATTCAAATACCATAGTGGTAGAAATAGTAAGAGTATAAGCAGCAATCCGAAAGATTAGGGTTTGAAGATGTTATTCAAAGAGTATACTCCAGTTAAATAAATTTAGATGGAGAAAAAGATTGGAATTTGGGAGAACGCAAAGAGTGGATGCACCTTCGCCATTGCAAACGATTTTCAACCATGTCATTCAAGGTCTCTAACCATCGATTGCTATCATCTCGCGGATCCCAACTAGGTAGTCTACACCTATCAACATGGCTCAGTCCAATTGTTAGTGACTTTATGGATTTGTGCAACGTTTTTGTCTGACCGCCCCTATCTTTCTTCCAACCTACTTCTACACCATAAAACATTGCACGCCGAGGCATTCGGTTGTTGGCCATACGTAACACGTGTCCCAGCCATCTCAACTGATGAAGCTCCACTGATGAAGTTACCATCCATAACTAGTACCCATTTCCTAACAACTGCATTACTTACCCGGTGGTCCCACGATATACGAACAATGCTTCAAAGACACCTATGATCGAATACTAGTAGCCTAAGAATATCCTCTACTCTTACCGGTCATGTTTCACAATCATAAAGTAGGACGGAACGAACTGCTGCACAGTAAACCCGTCCTTTTGTTGCTAGACCAATATCTCGCCTACGACATAAATGACGCAAGTTGGCGAAAGCTAGACGAGCCTTCTGTATCCGTGCTGAGATTTCGTCGCACATCAGACCATAAGGGCTGATGTGACTCCCAAGATAAGTGAAGCGGTCAACACACTCAACTACTTCACTCCCTATCATTAGTTCAGGTGCCAATGCAACCCGATCCAGAAGTAAGACAAATTTATTTACTTATTATTTTAGTACTTAAATACAGAGATTCAGCAGTTTGAAAACCTTCTGACCTTTCTGTTTTCAAGACGATAAAGAGAATCATGCGTAGAATACTTAAAAGCCGTTCATTTATGGTTTGTATTACTATAGGTGACTTTGCGAGTTAATTTAACCCCTAATCTAAAAAATATCGGTACGAATTTTTTTTATTGTAATCGTCAGCCGATCAGTGTTAGACTATCAGTTCACGACGACAGTTCAGTTATGATTTGATCAGTTCAATCGAGTTCAGTGTTATTTCATTTCTTTGAAGAGTTATTACAAAGTCAACAAATTTACTAGTCAGTTCAATTCAGAGTAGAGTTTAATATTATTCCAACAACACTTTAGTTCAGTTCCTAATCATTTTTATTATAGTTCAATTCAACTTATCATTGTTGTACCCACTTGTTTCCCTAATTATTTGAGTATATTTAATATTATAACTATTCAAGTTATCCCTGAATTTATCCATTATCATTTTTAGATTTCAGAATTTGATATTATCATTTCAGCAGTTACTATAAATCGCATGACTGATCCAAAAAATAAATAAGTTCGATGTCTAGATAAATATTTCATAGTTATTCCATAAAATGACCATAATCTAGTTGTTTGAGTATTACGAAATATGTAAACAAGTAGATAAATATTCACATTTAATAAATATCAGATTATCAGAAAGAGTTTTCTGGAGATTTAGTATTTTCATAGTTTGCAAGCGTGAGTCAATTGAAGCTAGACCACCATGGAAAACCTGGAAGCACTGGACAGCCGTTTCGTCCTATTGTGGATTGGTTGGAGTTAGACGTAAACACCATTGGATA
>NC_031498.1:22753032-22975165 GCF_000237925.1 Schistosoma mansoni | reverse complement strand
CTAGCTTCAATTGACTCACGCTTGCAACTACGAATGTCAGATTCACAATATCTTTTAGGTGTACGTTTCCGAAATTTTAGTGTTCTCTTTTAATGATTTTACTCTGATTTATTCAAAGTGAATACTCTCGAAGGAAAAAAAACGTGATTTATTAAGATTGTGCGACACTTATGAAAAATACCTTAAAAATCTAAATCATTGCATTTACATAAAGATCTTACATATTTTAACGTGTATCAATAAATATTCCATTGGGGATAACAGACGTAAGTAAGTAAGTACCAATGAATTTCAGTACTAAGACAATGCAATTTTGTTTGACAGTCAAATGTATTTTATTACTTTAATCATCACCATCTAAAAACATATTTACTGTTGACTGTTCAATCTGACGTGTGTGCTCATTCTGAAACTCCAACCCTGTACCGTTCGCTACAAACGCCGTCATGTTATCCACTCAACTACTGAGTCCTGGTAGCCACATGCTTGTTCAATGAGATGAACTCAGTAGTTAAGCGGATAACACGAAGCAAAAACAGAAGGTTATCAGGAATCAGTGGATAAGCAGATAGCGCGATGACGTTTGAAGTGAATGGTACTGGGTTCGATTTCCGGAGTGAACAACAAGTCCGAGATGCAGGTACATCCAGCTGACGAATCCTAGATAGGACGAGACGCGCGTCCTCGATCCCGTCACTGGCTACTGTCCATCTTTACTTGCTAAGTATTTTCATTATAAAGATTATTCTTATTTACTAGTTATAGTAGACATTGATTGATGATTCGATAACATCAAATACAGTCAATTATTTACTATTTAAATCCTACAATCAATGTAAAACCTTACACGCATATTAAACGAGAACCTTTTACCAGAAAAAATTGAAAAAAATTGACTTATGGCTTACTCCTAACAAGTAATGAACTAAACTAGATCTGATTTTAACACATTTGCTAATGCTTCTCCGAAGAACCGACCTGACGAGTAAACTAACTTCCAGGGTATATGGATTAGTTAATAAATCTGGATATAAGCACTGGTTATTAATGCAGTACAAAGTAGAACAATACATATAAGCTAAAAATTTTGTTTTCATTTAGATCTTCATCTGGTTTTACTTTGACATACATGAATCTTTATATAAGTATACGAAATATTAAGCTAACGAACGAGATTCGAGTTATTGAGCACAATGAGATGAGCTACAGATAGTAAGTAAAAAGTACATAATACATACATACTACTAGTAGTAATAAGAATAATAATAAAATAAACGTTTAAACGCAAAGTGACTCGTATTTGGATAGTAGCGTAATCAGAAGGGGTTTTTGTGGATATTTCAGTATTTTCATAGATGAAATCATGAGTCAATTGAAGCTAGACCACCATGGAAAACCTGGAAGCACTGAACAGCCGTTTCGTCCTATTATGGGACGGAGTTAATGTCGAACTTCAACTACTCCATGAAATTGAGTGACTCATTGATGACAATGGTGGATGTGTCAACCAATTTCGGGGATTAGTTGAAGTTAGACATTGACACCGTTGGATGCCGGCTCAGTGGTCTATCGGTTAAGTACTCTGGCGCGAGACCGATAGGTTCTGGGTTCGAATCTCGCGAGTGCAGGATCGTGGATGCGCACTGCTGAGGAGTTCCACAATAGGACGAAACGGCCGTCCAGTGCTTCCAGGTTTTTCATGGTGGTTTAGCTTCACTTGAGTAGCGTAATCAACAATAAACTAAACTGTTCTTATAATGAGAAATTAATTGGAAATTTTTTGTATATTTTATCTATTATTTTATATTTAAGATCAACTTAAAAGTAGCTTCCATAAACTAGAATATACCACACTCTTTATTACGTCAAAATGATCTCAATAGGTACCTATTGTCTACAGTCAAAAAAAAGAATATTATATGTGGTATTAAAGACACAGATGCAGTTTATTGATAAAAAGCATAACACACGTTCATTAATGGTACCACTTTATATTGATGATATGGAAAATGCAATCAAGAATTGAAGCTGAAGGGTTTCAAAATATTTCGAAATTGTTATTGTATTGATTTCTATACAATTCTAATTATTGCACCTCACATACTCAATAATGAAAATTCAGTTTCCTGTGCATAAATTGTTACTACTGATTCATATTCTTAATCTGGATGTCGCTAAATAACTGTCAGAAACCTATAATCATTGCATATTGCAGCTTTACGTATGTAATTTATGCTAAATCGGAATGTGCAATTACAAACAGACTTTCGAATATAAAGATACTCAGGATTTTGTTCACTTAAGAATGGATAAAAGGTTTTATGATCCCAAGCAATCATAATTAACCTTGCAGAAAATCTATTGATCAATGCACTCTATGAAACTATATATTAATACGTTTTAGATATCAGACATCTCACTTCATGGAACATTTACGTACGCTTCTTAGGGATTTAATGTAGGTACCCTATTCCGTTTAATTTAACCCAGCTATCTATAAATACGGATGACTAAATTATTATTCGGGCCACTTATTATGAGATTATGGAGAAAGTTCAATTGAATCTTCCTCTATCAATAATATTAAAATAAACCTTATTAAATGATTGGTAAATTACTATTTTTTCGAAAATATACCAGAAGTTTTTGTAGAAACATTTGTGAGAAATTATAAAAACACTTGTTACATATTACATCAGAAATTGTCAATTTTACAGTTATCAGAAGGGGTGTTTGTGGAGATTTTAGCAATTTTATAGTTGAAATCATGAGTCAATTGAGGCTTGACCACCATAGAAAACCTGGAAAAACTGGACGGTTAACTACTTCCATATTTGATTTACTGTGTATTATTACTACCTACGTAGAGCCATGAATTTTTACCTTCTTTAAATAAAAATAACCCCTCAGCGTAAAGTGAGTAAAAACGTCGTAAGGACCATGTGAACGAACCAATCCATTCTTATCAATTCTCAAGCATTTTAAAGTTGCCATACACGAGGAATTGTTAAGGTCATAGTTTCATTTAAAAAAGTACTATTACTCAACACACGTCAGTTTCATTTCAGATGTAAATTTATCATGATTTGACAATTAAAGTAAAGAGAAATTTATCGGACTAAATTTCGAATCGTCTTACATTCTCCAATTACACCTAAGAACTATAAATAGATGGTATAACAGACTTCACTGAATTATAAACACGGGACCAAAAAATAAAACTTAATTTCGTCTACTTACATCAAAACAAAACTCATGATTTAGCATTTATGCAAAGTTGAAATAAGTTTTATAGGGAGTTGATAACATCGGCTGTTTCTTAAAAGTTGGGAGACCATAATAACATAAAAATAAGGATATTGTACATAGTTCTGGACGTAAAATATCCGGTTAGCTAATAATAAGTTAATATATTTATTACATATACAGAACAATCAAGTGCATATTTATCGATCTTAAAGACTATAAAACTATCAAGTACATCAGTTTCCTTTCATTCATGAGAGGCACCTGTGAACTAATGAATAAACTTAGGAAAAAAACTTATTTTGAACAGTATATTTGTTTAGTACTGATTTTATATACAAACAACAAAGAAACAAAAATTCAAGGATTAACACTGATTATGGAAACGTTTGGTTCTACCTACTTATAGAATCTTCAAAATAGTACACTAATTATAATAACGTACTTCCCATTTCATCATCAATTAAAGCATCATGTGTTTCAGATTTCTTTTCCAAAAAGGGTGATGATTTTTCCTTCTGCTTTGGAGATTCATGATTTTCTGTATTGAAAACTGGGACTGTAAGGCAAACAAAATATTTCTTTTCAGAACATAAATGAACCCCCCATTGTCCAGAACTATAATCAACAGACGTGCATCTGTGTTCACCAACTCGCATGGAAGTTATTTCTGGATTAGGTAAGCGAAGAAGACTGAAATCACCTTTACTACCGTCAACCCAATGCAAAACATAAATGGGTCTTGTAAACTCATTCATTGTTTTAGTAATTTTGCCTCCTATCCAAAATGAATGCTTTTCTTGTTTGGCTACCCACTTTACCAAAGCTAGATTTTCTGGATATGAGTGCACGGATGCAAGGGAAGTTCGTAGGACCATGCCATCCTTATGACTTTGTGACGGATTAGAAAACAGGTGCTGACGGTTTTGTTTATCCTTTGAGTCATCCATGTTATTCGTATCAGAAAGCCGTCCAATAGATTGACAGTAATGTTCCGCTGCAGAGAAATTAAGTTTGGCATCCACATCACCATGTACAAATGTAAAAATGCGAGGTCCAAGAGCGCCTTGACTTTTTTCCAAAGCGTAAGCTGCATTATAGAAAAAAACAATCTGCACGACAAGTAGTAACATGACTTGTGAGGATTTAACATATGGGTTGACGCAACTGATGAATACAACTCATCACAACATTTTTCAACCATCACTAAGTACAAAATCTCAAATATTTTTTTGATGATAGTATTCTGTGTAACGACTGATCACTTGTTTTCTGAAGTGTCATTAACTTTATTCACACCAAAGTGTGACCTTCAGGTTTGGTGGTAGCTTAATATTATACAACACTACAAAAAATGGGTTCAAGTTACAGCACTCTTGTCAATGTGTCTAAGGATGAGCCCCTACAAAGGTTTGTCGGGACTGATGGAATATCACCTAACAGCGAATATTGGATGGAATTTCTGTCTTCCGTTGGCTCAACAACAAAAAGCAGGTGTGTGAAATTAAATCTCAGCTCACCAAACTCTTGATACAAGCTCTCTCATAGATTTTGAAAAAGCAAATAAAACTTTGCTCAAGGATCTTAAGAAAAATAACCTCCAATCTCGTAACATTCCCAACCTCATTCAATTTCTCATATCAAAGATGTCAGAATTAATAGCTTCACCAGACATGTAGATTTATTTAACAATTGTTCTATATTTGTAGATGCGAAGATACGGTACTAATTGCTCAAAATGGACTACTTATTCTGCGTTTGTCGGTGAAATACTTGATGGAGCACTGCTCTGAAGCTAGATTTTTCTCTCACTTCTCTGTTAATTCTCCTGAGGGTATAGTTATCTTCAGTCAAACAGTGTTTTCTCTAGGTCCTCGCTGTTTATCTGTAATTGAGTGTTTGTTCCCTGTACTTTTCAGGCTTATAACCAATCTGCCTATCCAGTAAGTTTAATTTTGCCACTGATTGTTTTTAGAGACAATACTTACTTGTTGCATTGCGAAGCTCATTTGTTGTGTATAGTGTTTCTCTCTAGACAAATGTATAAAGAACTATCAGCTCCTCTACCACAGGTTTACGTTTCTGTTGTTTGGGGGAAGTGGTGAGTTTATTATAAACTATTCATGTGGTTTTGTAACTCATTAGCACTAAATGCTTTCTCGCCACATTTACCCGTATCCGCTCTTCCTTCAACAACATGGATAGTTGGTCCGGTTTGTTCTAAAAGCGCTTAGTAATGAAGCTGACTTCACCTATACTACTCGGTAATCATAGTGCGTTAACCATTACAAACCTTAGTTCAATTGCGTCGTCGCATTTAAAAGTTCTCGTAACTTAAGATACCGCCAGTCTTAATGAGCTGAATTCCACTCGGCTCCTGAGCATTTAGTTTAGCCCAACATAGCAGAATAGTAGGAACGTTCTCATCTCTCATAGAGGTTAGAATTTTCCGTTGGCGAAAGAGTACTTGTTCCTTGAACATGGCTAATAATACCATCATCGTCAGTAAATCATAAACTATGTGGATGCTAGATTTTAGATAAACCCTCATATATGTAAAGTCTGAAATTCTACATACCCCTTCATCAAAGCTTTTTAAGTGACTTGATTGTTTGCACACAAAACCGTTTGAGAGTATCTGACGGGTGCTATCTTTTTAAGTCATAGCTTTCTGTTGGTGAACTTATCGTAGCAACGTCTTACTCTTTGTGCATAAGTAACGACAATCGCCACTAATGCACAATATTGAACTTGTAACAGAGATAACTCCTAGTCAAAAATTTGTGGGCCGCTCGGTAAATTGATCTAAATCGTGAGTCATTGTCACCCGCTACCAAGTAATTTAAAACCGAAACAGGTAATATATGGATTACCCTATGACTAAAGTGGCCCTTGAGCTGATTGGTACCAATAATAAGTATTAACTTTGAAACAAACTTTTCTTCAAACCTCTTTAATAGCCATCTAAACGTCCCCGGAGTTCCGACTAAGGGAACTGGAATCATTCTTTCAGGTATTCTATCTTACACAGATTTCCATGCAAAATACCTCATTTACTCTTACTTTAAATAATCTTATACGTAGTTTAGTATCCGAAAACTAATCTGCTTGTTATGATCTCCGATTCCGGTTCAGTGATTAACGTATTCTACCTTAATGCCTGACTGGGCCATTTTACAAAACTGAAAAGACCATGACTAATGGAGAACTAATGCTAAAGCTGAATCAGTATAGGCAAATTTCCTCCATTTAAAATGATTCTGGGTTAGTACAAACCAGGATATGTTGTTGGTGACCTACGCCACACAAATGATTTACCATAGTCCCCCTACTTCTTTATTTTCTACTCAGCATCTGACTTCTTATTATCATATAATCCATCTAAGCCACCATCAACTGAGGGTGGCGACAGTTCGTTCTCATGTGTCCACGCATATACAGCCACTTCCAGAGAAGTCTTACTCATGACCCCCTCTCAGTAGGGATGTTGTTCACGATACTGAGAAGATGCAAAACGAATTTCTGGTGCTTTAACGAAGTTGATTTATGTGGAGGATCCATCTACGGGAATCGGAAAACCCTGATTCAAAGCCAATGGTGCACGTGGGATCCAGGATACTAAAAAATGGTGTATGAACCTATTGTTGGTCACCGGCTACCATAGCACCTCCTCGTACCGATATTTATGTGTTTGAATAATTAAAAACTCTGACCTTTCATCAACACTTGTTCTATCCGGGATTCACTTCATTTGTATTCTAGTAGAAGTATGTAAATAGATCATCCGAATTATGATCAATTTGCTGGAGCACGTAAACAGATCTCGGTTCAGGATAACGCTTTTCCTCTAACATCTTACTTCTGTAACCCAAACATATCATGCTGCTATCAAACACCGATATTCTAAGTTTTAACAAGATTATTGTCTCTTTTATAAAATTTCAAAGTTTACTCACTTAGAGTTATATGCCCCACCAATCTTAATTTTTCGTTGTCGGTAAATTTTTCTTCGTCCCGACCGTTGCTGCTCTTGAGTGGTGATAGAGGTATAAGGGCAGTTATCGCTTCCCAGTCGCCCACACTGTGGAAGGGATCTTCTAGAGGTACTTGAAAATAAAATTGGATTAGAAGTGGTGACCGAGCTCACCTATCGTAATGAACCAATTGAGCTATACTAGCTGTAACAATCGTTCCTCAAGGTACTACTATGCCGGACAGATCGGTTGAAGAGCAGTAAGACTAAAAGCAGCGAACCCAAGGTCCGAAGGCGAAGTCGTACTGCTGACTGTACAGAAGTGTGACGGTAGTAAGGTGCTTCCTTCAGACAGCCAGCAAAACATCGATGCTACCTTCTCACAAGGAGGAGTATTGTTAGAAAAAGTCGTATGTAACTGACTCTTGGGTACTGCGGTCACGCCCTCAGGTCACTAAGACCACCTCTAATCCAATTTCGTTTTCAGGTACCTCGAGAAGAACCTTTCCACGGTGTGGGCAACCGGGAAGTGATAACCACCCTCATATCTCTAACAACACTCAAGATTACTGTATTCATAACCAGTCTCCTTATTCAATTCCTATTATGCCTCTCACATTGAATTTCAATCCTAAGCTTCCTCTTTCAACTTCCTCCTTAAATGTCACCATGGTCAAGGATTCCAGTGCATGAAACACTGTCCCAGGTCTACTGAAACCTCGCTCCAAACTACACATTCTAGCCTTCAACGTACTCACCTTATGTCAAGTCGGCCAGCGGTCTTCCTTGGCCTAAACCCTAGAATATCGTACAATTGATGTATGCTGCGTCTCCGAAACACACATATAAGGTCCTAGTGTGGTCATTCACTTGACCTCACCTCGCCAAAACGGAGAGCAACCCGATGGCTAGTTCTCGTAAACTGTCAGCTTCAGACATATCACTAAGTGCGAGGGTAGAACAAGGTTTGTACATCCTCCAAAGCTTCTCCGTCAAGTGTAATTCGATTGGTGCATGTTGTATTATGTCGGAGAGTCTTGCTTTTCCCTTTGTTTATATTGAGACCCACTGCTACTGAGGCTGCAGCTACAGTGGTCGTTTTCTCCCACATTTGTTGTTGCGTGTATAATGAAAGAGCCAGATCATCTTCGAAGTCTAAATCGTCCAGCTGCATCCTAACTGTACCCCGTGCTTCCCTCCAGATGTTGACGTCCTCATGATCCAGTCGATCACCATGAGAAAGAGAAAGGGTGAGAGTAAGCAACCTTGCCTGACACCGGTCTTTACCTCGAACGAGTCTGTCAACTGTCCTGCATGCACGATTTGTTGGTGATTACTTTGCCTTCCTTGCTTTTCACTGGTCGTTCTGGTTTACGATAATTTCCAGCGAGTCGTACAGTTGTCTTTTTTTTTTCTCTTGCAGCCTTTTCCGCTGTCATTGCTAAATCTTCCACATATTTACGTTTGTCGGCTTTGATGCTCCTCTTCACTTGCTTGTTTGCTTCTGTGTATTCGGCTTGTGCCTTGGCTCTTTTTAGCGCTTGTTCGGTTGGTATTGATTGCTGCCTTCTTGTTCCTCCTTTCTTCAATCTTATCCAGTGTACCAACAGTGATCCATTCCTTGTGGTGGTACTTCTTTTGGCCCAGAACCTCCTGACATGTTGAAATGATTGCTTCCTTGATACCTTTCCAGTTGCTCTCCATGGTAGTTCCCTCTCCATTGAGTAGATCATGAAAGGCCTGGAACCTGTTGCTGAGGGCTATGTTGAATTTGTTGAGTTTGTCAGCATCTCGAAGAAAGGCCGTATGAAACTTTTGTGATGTTGTCCGCGCCGTTGTCCAGTGCTTCTTAAGTTTTAGTTTCATCTTGGCGACCACTAAGTGAAGATCGGATGCTATATCAGCTCCTCTCCTTGTTCTCACATCCTCCATAGTCCTCCTGAACTTTTTGTTGATGCACATATGATCGATTTGATTCTGTGTAGTGTGATCCGGTGAAATCCAAGTGGCTTTGTGTATGTTTTTGTGTGAGAATATGGTGCCACCTATGACCAGTTTATTGAAGGCGCATAGGTTTGCGAATCTCACCATTTTTGTTCCTTTCTCCTAGTCCATGTCGTCCCATGATGCCTTCGTATCCGGTGTTGTTCATTCCAACCTTGGCATTTAGGTCTCCCATCACAATGATCAAGTCCTTCGTTGGGCACTTCTCGACGATTAGTTGCAGCCTATCGTAGGATTGATTTTTAACGTCTTCATTGACGTCGTTGGTAGGCGCATAGCATTGGATGACGTTCATTGTAATGCCCTCTTTCTTTGTTTTGAAGGAGGCTTTGATGATCCTTGGTCCGCGATATTCTCATCCGATAAGCGCTTTCAGTGTTTGTTTGGATAACATCAGTGCAGCGAGTATAACAGCAGCTCCCCTGAAGCTAGTCTTTGTTGTCCAACCTGCGTCCAATGTGTTTCACTGATTCCAAGCACCTCCAGGTTGTATCTTTTCATTTCTGCAGCGATTTGGATGACTCCCCCGGTCTCCCACATTGTACGAACATTCCATGTACCTTAATTAATGGTTACGCTGGTTTTCAGAAGGGGCATCAGCCTCGTGACCTCTGAGGGAACTAGGCATTCATCGCGAGACGCCATAAGTCTTCTAAATGAATATCTTTTAGCTTCCAAAGCAGAGTTTAAATGGTTTGAATTAGTTTTTCTGGTTGGCGTTTTTTCAGCGAGTTAATTTTCTACGGGATGCGGTCGCTAACCCCATCCCCAACCTTCGTCCTTCATCGGCACTTGGATCCGGCAGCAGCCCTAGAGGGGATTTCGACTAGCAGTAACCTTATTACTTTGCTTCTTCTAAAGCAGCTACTCCCTCTGAGTGTTTGTCCGTTTTATTATGTGTCTTTACACAAACTCAAGTATCGCATTTTAAAATCAGATCAACTGCTTTTTATTATTTAGCCTGATTGTCTGTTAGTCGTTTCCCTCTTTTGCATTTCAGTGCTCCTCTTGCTCCTGCTCTAGTTTACCGATTATTGTCTAACTTTTCTGAAAATCGTCCTGTCCCAACACTATTACACGGTATTGAACAATACAATTTAATATGGCGTGCAGCGGCGTCTATTGCAGGTATGTCTAAACTACTTTACTGTATGTATATCTCCCTAGTAGACTCTCTTTTTGAAGTTAGTTGTGCAGGTAAACCACATATCATTGTTAGTGTTTCTGGATTGAGGGTCATAAATGTGTTTAGTGTAGTCACTTGGTAGTGATTAATCATTGTTAAGATTTGCATTTACCTAGTTTCATTGTGTACTGACAAGCTTCTGATGAAATAAGCGATGTTTGATCATTGGTTGTCGGACACAAATATATTTAGTTGACTTTGTTCACCCATTGAGTTAGTAGCGGTAGTTGTGTTTAATGGTGTACCCTAGTAAATTGTGCTCTATTATTGAAATTCATATATCTTCTTAATTTTAGGTAGTTTAGTTACAATCGTCACATTTGGTGGTTACTTCAGTCGCACTGCGAATGGTTCAACAAAATCAGATATACAGAACAGTCCTCATGTTGCAGTTGTTGAACCAGTAAAAAATGTTTCTCCAGATCTTTTGACGTCAGAATCAACTATCAAATCAAACGAACAGTGTCATTTACTGTCAAATGTCAGCTCACTACTTTTATTGATACTTACTACTCAGGCTGGATCTATTGAGAAGATTATATCAACTTATTCAGAAAATAATATTAAAGATTCAAATTCTCTAGGACGAAATCCTTATCGAATAACACTTTTTTCTTTACAAGATGAAGTTACTCAAAAAAATCAAGTTGATTCAATAATGGATACAACTCATGTGATGCCAAAGTCAAGTTAGTCTTAGGCATTAAGTCTTTTGTGCACAAGTTCACTCACTAATATTCCTTTTTACAATTACAAATAATGCTAATGTTAGATTTTCGAAATTCATTAACACATTAACATCTACGAAAGATGAATTTAATGTTAATCGATGTATATACGGCCGAGAGTGGGGAAGTCCGCTCTTCCTCTGGAAATGCTCTCACATGGCCACACGTATATAGCCTCTGCTAGGGAAGTCCTACTCACTGCCTTCTCGTGGCGAGGTGTTGTTCACGAAAGTGAGAGGACGAAAAGCGAATGTCCGATGCTTTAACCGGGTTGGTGGACACGGAAAGTCCACCTAGGGGAGTTGGAAAATCCTGATTCTAAACCAATGGTGCACATGGGCTCCAGTATCCTGAAGGAACAAATGGCGTATAAATCAATCGTTGGTCACCGTCTACCATGGGACTGCATCTCCTTACAATGCTCCATTGCCTTGTGGACTAGACCTTTAGGTCAAAGGCTCGGGATGTGGCCCCCTAAGAAAACCACCTGCTTCGGTTTGGGCACCCGGGCAGTACCACACCCCTCACACAAATCCAATGAGATTTGTGCGGCGCATATTTATCTGGTGATTCCTTGTACCAATATTTATGTATTTAAATAAATAAAATAAAGAATTCATTGAAACATAACAGGCTTCGGTTGAAAAGTTTGTGTATTGACTTCAGATTATATAGCCAAAATAATCTGATACGAATATGTTAAACTTCCAATTCGCTGTTCTGATTAAAGTTTTTGATAATAAACTGAAGGCTGTTCATATGTAGCTGCATTATTATGAATATTTTAATGTTCGAATAAATATTTTTTTGTTTTAAGTTTTATGTGATATCAGACGTTTCTAAGATGTTACTAGATTGTTTTTCAAAGTAATTAAAGTGCTAACCAAACTGGAAGGAACCAGACAACCGATGCTTATTACAACTTAAATGAAAAAATAAAATTTATTTGATAACAATAATAATAAAATTAGAGTCTTTAGTGAACTTTAATAAAGTCACAAAATTTAACTCGAACAGCTCTTGATCTCTTTGTGGTTTCAATTACTCTGCAACTGATCATCATTAACGTGTTCATGTTATTGTCTACTCCAGTGTGAGTTACTTCGTATATCTGTTTAGACGTATTCCTGACATATATTCAGATTATCAATATAGGGTTGTGGAGATCTTTGAGTTTAGATTGGTGTGATGAATGGACCGATGCTAGACCACCATTAAAAACCTGGGCGCAATGAACAGCCGTTTCGCTCCAGTATGGGACTCCTCAGCTGCGCGCATTCATGATCCTGCACATCGAATTTGAACCCAGGACCTTCATTAAGGCCCTAGGCTAATATATGAATTTTACCAATGAATGGAGAAATATATACCAATTATATTTCAAACGAGCAAATTCAACTAACCAAACTTGTGCGATGCACGTTTTCAGTGAGGTGTAGTGGAGTAAAAATTAGTGGTTGACTAGTTTGTATGCATAGACAAAATAACCCAAGGACAATATAGCCAAACTTACATGAGGTATATATGAACGTTTACAATATATCCAATAACGTAACTATTACAAATGCAACGGTAACATGTATTTCTGATTGTATCCGTCCACACGACTGCTTGTTTTACTGTCATATAAATTCGTGATAAGATTGTAGATTTGAATAAATATTTATTGTGTAACAAGTGTGTTGGGCGGCTACATTCATCCTGTATATGTTATTTCTACTTCAGCCCCTCGATTACAGCCAGGTGGTGCTACATTAAATGGACATTTAAATATAGTTACTCAACCATCATCACCGCAAATAAATTTCACTGCAATCTGTGATACAGCAGCTTCGACATTGTCTCAAGACAGTAGTCCACTGTTATTGTACCTTTTAGTTCATCGAAATACAAACTTTCATTCGTTCATTATGCAAGAGCGGGGTTATGAGAAAGTGGTAAGAAGTCATTTTTATATTGTTTGTGCTACAAAACACCAACATAACAATTAATTCTGTCTCATAGGTTATTGTTAGTTCAAAAGTAACTTAAATCATCATTACGAATGTAAGTGGAGCAAAATTATTTGTAAAACATTCCCGACCGTTGCTGCTACTTTGACGTGGTGGTCGGGCTTGCCTATCGTGATGAATCAATCGGGCTATGCTGGCTGGAACAATCGTTTCTCAAGGTTCTACCATGCCAGGCAGGTCGTTTGAAGAGCGGTGAGACTAAAAGCAGCAAATCCAAGGTCCGAAGGCAAAGTCGTACTGCTGACTGTACAGAGGTGTGACAGCAGTAAGGTGTTTCCTTCAGACAACCAGCATGACAGCGATGCTGCCTTTCCACAAGGAGGGGTGGGGTTAGAAAAGGTCGACCCTAAAAATGCACACCTCGCCTTATCCCACGGATATCCGTCTACGGCGGTAAGGTTTTTTTGAAGAACGGAGCTAACACAAAAACTACCCACAAAAAGGTCGTGTGTGACCGACCTCAAGCAGTTGTCCCTTGGGCACTGCGGTCACACTCTCAGGTCATTAAGACCACTTCTAACCCAATTTCCTCTTCAGGTACCTCTAGAAGAACCCTTCCACGGTGTGGGCAACCGGGAAGTGATAACTGCCCTCATACCTCTAACAGCACTCAAGACCACTGTATTCATAATCAATCTCCTTCTTCAATTCCTACTATTCCTTCTACCTTGACTTTCAACACTAAACTTCCTCTCTCGGTTTCCTCCTCAAGTGTCACCATGGCCAACGATTCTAGTGCGCGAAACGCTGTCCCAGGTCTACTAAAACCTCGCTCCAAACTACACATTGGAGCCTTCAACGTACGTACCCTATGCCAAATCGGTCAACAGACCTCCTTAGCTAAAACCCTAGAATCTCGTACCATTGATGTATGCTGTGTCTCCGAAACACGCATACAGGATCCCAGTGTGGTCATTCACTTGACCTCACCTCGCCAAAATGGACAGCCAACTAAATACACCCTCCGTGTATCTGGCGACCCGTTGGCTAGTTCTCGTGGACTTGCAGGTGTAGGCATAGCACTAAGTACAAGGGCAGAACAGGCACTACTAGAATGGATCCCCGTTAACAGTCGCCTGTGTGCTGTCCGGCTAAATGGCTCCGTAAGAACTCGGAAGGATAGGGACACACGTCGTTGCCTTTTCGTCGTTTCTGCCTACGCTCCCACTGACTGCAGCCATGATGAAGTGAAAGATGACTTTTACAGAAAACTCTCTGAGCTTCTTCAGAAAGCTAAGCGCTCAGACATAGTAGTCATAGCGGGTGACTTTAATGTCCAGGTAGGCAGCTTAAATCAAACAGAAAGACATTTAGGTGTGTGTTTTAGTATTCCGGCTCAACGAACCGATAATGGTGATCGTCTGTTGCAACTATGCTCAGACAATCGTTTATTTCTAGCAAGCACTAATTTTAAGCATAAGGAGAGACATCGTCTAACATGGCGACCACCTGCACCAAACCAACGATGGACTCAAATAGACCATATTGTCATCAGTCATCGTTGGAGAGGCTCAATAGAAGATTGTCGCTCGTATTGGAATACTTGTTTAGACTCTGATCACGCTTTAATACGAGCGCGCATTTGTCTGCGCTTCAATGGAGGCAGGAAAAGTACACTAAGAAGACCCATTAGGATTGAAGTGGAGGACGAGAAAGCCAAATGCGAATTCCAGAAACAACTGAGTTCACATCTAGGCAGTTCTGTAAACGAGACTGACCCAGATGCTGCTTGGAAAGACATACGAACAGCTGTGGAAACAGCAGTAACATCTATCAGTCATTTAAACCATAGGGCTCCGAAAAACCAATGGATTTCTTCTAAGTCTATTTCACTGATGGATTCGCGTAAACTCATCCCATCAGGCTCTGAACATGACGAAGAGCGTAAAGAAATTAGATCTAGGTTAACTAAAAGTCTAAGGAACGATCGTGAGCAGTGGTGAGCAACGAAAGCAAAAGAGATGGAAAAGGCAGCGGCTGTAGGCAACACCAGGCAACCATTCAGACTAATAAAAGAAACCGGAATTAAGAAGTCAAGTGTAAGTGAGACAATCTCGGAAAAAGACGGAACCCTTATCTGCTCTCAACCCAAACGTTTAGAACGATGAGCGGAACACTTTAAGGAGCAGTTTAGCTGGCCTTCAGCTACTGCACAACTACCCACTATTCCTAGAAAACCTGAATGGAACATTGAAGTAGGCCCCCCGACCCTACTTAAAGTTCAAAAGGCTATAAGTAATCTGAAATGAGGAAGAGCAGCTGGTCCTGATGGATTGGTTCCAGAGGTCTTTAAATATGGTGGTCCAATGTTAGCGATTAGGTTGACTAATATTCTGGCTAAAATCTGGGAGACGGATGTAATCCCATCCGACTGGTCACAATCACTGATTGTCCCAATATATAAAAAGGGGTCAAAATCATCCTGCGATAACCATAGAGGGATCAGTCTGACTAACATAGCATCTAAAATACTAGCCTCAATAATTATCAGGCGCCTAACTAAGACTCGTGAACTCCAAACACGAGAAAATCAGGCTGGCTTCAGACCTGGTCGTGGCTGTATCGACCACATCTTCACCATTCGTCAAGTTTTAGAGCACAGACACGCTTATCGGCGTCCGACAATGATAGTTTTTCTTGACTTGAAAGCAGCATTTGACTCTGTAGACTGATATGTAAAACATTCAGTCAGTCAGTCAGTTACAACGTAGAACTTCGTACGTACGTACATCAGTTCCAGTTGCCATACCACATTAGCACAGAGATGCAGTTGTCGATTCAAATCCCATATTGGTAGAATTAGTAAGAGTATAAGTATTATGTGAAAGATAAGGGTTTGAAGATGCTATTGAAGGAGTATAATACGGTGAAATAAATTTGGAAAGAGAAAAAGGATACGGACATGAAGAATTCAGAAGATTAGAATTTGGTAGAACACAAGGAGTGGATGCACCTTCGCCATTGCAAACGATTTTGAGCCATGTCATTCAAGGTCTCTAACCATCGGTTGCTATCATCTCGCGGACCCCAACCAGGTAGTCTACACCTACCAACATGGCCCAGTCCACTTGTCAGTGACTTCATGGATTTATGCCATGTTTTGGTCTGGCCGCCCCTAGCTTTCTTCCAACCTGCTCCTATACCATAAAGCATTGCATGTCGGGGCAGTCGGTGGTTGGGCATACGTAACACGTGTCCCAGCCATCTCAACTGGTGAAGTTTCACTACTTCATCAATCGATTTGCCACCATTACCTAGTACCCGTTTCCTAACATCTGCATTACTTACCCGGTGGTCCCAGGATATACGAGCAATGCGTCGAAGACACCTATGATCGAATACTAGTAGCCTACGAATATCCTCTACTCTTATCTTCCATGTTTCACTGCCATAAAGTAGGACGGAACGAACTGCTGCACAGTAAACCCGTCCTTTTGTTGCTAGACGGATATCTCGCCTACGCCATAAATGACGCAAGTTGGCGAAAGCTAGACGAGCCTTCTGTATCCGTGCTGAGATTTCGTCACACACCAGACCACAAAGGCTGATGAGACTACCAAGATAAATGAAGCTGTCAACACGCTCAACTACTTCACTCCCTATCATTAGTTCAGGTGTGTTAAGTCGGCTTCCTGAGAACCCCAGCAGAGCCTCCAGAGGCTCAAAAAGAGCCCCAACCAATCAGAGTACGACAGAACATTCTGGAGTTCCAACGTGGCATGCTACCATTGGTCAGTAGCAATATATGTCGTTAAGTGGATTGGCTGAATTAGGATGTTGATTTAACTTAAGCAAACATCTATAAATACCTACGATTTTCTGTACAAAAACGAACCTTGTAGTAAAGCGTTTTCTCTGTTACTCGTGTCTTCTCTCTGGTCTTCAAGTCGCTGAGTAGTGCTAGCCTGGGGTTATTCGAATAGCTTAAGATCTGAATAAAGCGTTCAACCTACGAGACATAACAACTGGCGACGGGTTAATTTATCAAGATGTCTATTACCTTTGATCAATTTGAAGCTTTTCTTGAGCGCCATGAAAAACGTTTCGAGCAGTTCCAGATTCGCATACTTGAAACACTGACCCAGCAAATGAACCTGAACAAGAATGGACTTACAAATGCTTCTGCTAAATCGCATGCTAATTATGTCATTGATTCCATTCATGAATTTCATTTTGATGGTTTGGCTGGTGTAACATTCGAATCTTGGTACAAGAAATATGAAGATGTATTTAATGTTGACCTAGAAACGTTTGATGATGCTGCCAAGATCAGGGTGCTACTACGAAAGCTGGGGACCATTGAGCATGAACGATACACTAATTACATTCTGCCCAAGAACCCAAGAGACATTTCATTTGAAGAAACAGTTAAAATTTTGTCGCAAATTTTCGGTGAACAGTCTTCCTTACTCAATATTCGGCATCAGTGCTTGAAGATAGTAAAAGCTGGCAACGATGATTGGGTGCAACATGCTAGCATAGTAAATCGTGAATGTGAGCGCTTTAAACTATCAGCAATGACAGAAGACCAATTCAAATGTCTTGTTTTCGTATGCAGCTTACAGTCTTCAGAAGATGCCGACATCAGAACCAGAATTCTAAGTAAAATGGAACAGTGTCCAAACGTAACTCTACAAGAAGTTACTACCGAGTGCCAAAGGTTAGTGAACTTGAAGTATGATACCTCAATGGTAGAAAACGGTAACTGTTTCCATAATGTCAATGCAGTCAAGAGAAAATCCTTGCAAGGTTCCAGCACATGTAATTATAGTAATACCGGCGACAAACCATCATCTCCATGCTGGGCATGTGGAGGCTGGCACTATAAGAGTTTTTGCCCGTATAAAGAACGTTATTGTAGTAAGTGTCATCGAAAGGGCCATGTAGAAACCAGATGCAGGAAAAGAAACTTTAAACGACATTTTGCAAAACCTTACTTCAAGAAATACAGGTCTGCAACATTAACGAAAAGAATATTGGTATCGCATAACAAAGCTCGAAGGTGCCACCAAAGAAAGTACGTGACCTTGAATATTAATAAACACCGTAGTCGACTTCAGCTTGATACAGCTTCTGACATTACTTTAATAAGCCCAGAAACTTAGAGGAAGATTGAGCGACCCACAGTGCATCGAACAACACAACTAGCACACAGTGCATCCGGCGGAAAGTTAAATATTGTTGGAGAAATACCTTGCATTGTGTCTAAAGGTGCGGTTACGACAAATGCAACCATATACCTTACGAAGAACCCAGGACTCGACTATTGGGTCTAGATCTTATAGAAACACTCAAGCTAGCAGAACATTCAATTAATAGCATCTGCAGACGAGTTACTTCTGATAACTCCTTAGAGAGTAGCCAGAAAAATACCGTGTTGCAAAGACATCACAACGTGTTTAAAGAAGGATTAGGAGAATGCACGAAGGCTAAAGCAGTACTAACTTTAAAACCTGCAGCTACTCCCGTTTTTCGACCTAAAAGACCTGTACCCTATGCTGCCCTCCCAGTGGTTGAACAAGAGATAGAACGACTTCATAAATTGGGTGTCATTGAGCCAGTGAATTTCTCAGAATGGGCTGCACCTATAGTGGTAGTAAAGAAGACTAATGGCAGCATCCGTTTATGTGCCGATTACTCAACCGGGCTAAACGAAGCCCTAGAAACTCATCAGTATCCACTACCCCTACCTGAAGATCTTTTTGCTAAGCTGAATGGTGGTAAGCTCTTTGCAAAGTTAGATTTATCGGAAGCTTATTTACAAATTTCGGTTGCTGATGAATGTAAAAATCTGCTCACCATAAACACACACAAGGGCCTATTCAGGTATAATCGACTACCTTTTGGAGTCAAGACGGCCCCATCTATATTTCAGCAAGTGATGGATACTATGCTACAGGATGTTCCAGGTGCTGCAGCCTATCTGGATGATATAATAATTATGGGAGTAGATAAAATAGACTTAGAAAAGAAGCTCGACCAGGTGCTGTCGCGAATAGCCGAATATGGATTTCGACTGCGTGCAGAGAAATGTAACTTTTGTATGAAAAAGGTAAGCTACCTCGGATTTGTAATCGACAAAGATGGCAGAAGACCAGATCCAGAGAATACTCAGGCAGTAAAAACTGCCTAGACCAACGGACGTCCCTACACTACGATCCTTTCTGGGACTAGTTAGTCATTATGGAGCTTTTATTCCTAACCTTCATCACCTGCGTGCCCCCTTAACTAACCTTCTGGCGAAGAATGTGAAGTGGGATTGGTCTGTGAATTGTCAAGCCGCTTTCGAGGAAATCAAGAAAATACTAGTCTCGGATCTGCTGCTCACCCATTATGACCCATCCTTACCCATTGTGGTAGCATCAGATGCTTCAAACCATGGCATTGGAGCAGTTATTTCTCATATCATGCCAGACGGATCTGAAAAAGCCATATCGCATGCAGCTAGATCATTAACTACAGCAGAACGTAGCTACAGTCAGATCGAAAAAGAAGCATTGTCGATTATCTTTGCAATAAAAAAGTTCCACAAGATGTTATTTGGACGCCAGTTCACCCTACTAACTGACCATAAACCATTGTTAGCCATTTTTGGGTCGAAGAAAGGTATTCCGGTATATACAGCAAACAGACTGCAACGGTGGGGAACTACACTCTTAGGTTATGACTTTAAGATCAAGTGCCAGCTCACTACTGATTTTGGACAAGCAGACGCTTTGTCTAGACTGATTGGTTCGCGAGTAAAACATGAAGAAGATACATTGGTGGCAACAATTGAGACGGAAGCAGAAGTACGTCGAGTTTTGGAAGACGCAGTCGATGGTTTACCAGTCATTTTCAAAGCTATCAAAGAAGCCACGGTAGACGACGAGACATTAAGAGAAGTTAGTGGTTATCTCCTAACCAGGTGACCGAACCGTCGTTTTCAAGGAGAGATGCTACAATATTTCCGCCGGCGAGACTCACTCATGATGGTCGACTCATGTATTATATTTGGTGACAGAATTGTTGTTCCAAAAACATTACGCCACAGGGTTCTGAAACAATTCCACAGCGGCCATCCCGGGATCAATAAGATGAAAGCGTTGGCTCGAAGCTATGCTTACTGGCCTACAATGGATCAAGATATCGAAATCAGATGCCACAATTGCTCGTCGTGCCTGCAAGCAGCTAAAAATCCAAAGAAGTGCGAACCACAACAATGGGAAAAACCTAATAGTCCATGGGAGAGGCTGCACGCCGATTTCGCTGGCCCAATAAGAGGAAGAATGTTTCTCGTCATAGTGGATGCACTCACAGAATGGCCACAAATCTATGCCATGGCAACGTGTACAGCCAGTGAAACGATCAGCAAGTTATCCAAACTGTTTAGTTGCTTTGGAGTTCCTGAGACTTTAGTGACCGATAATGGATCACAATTCACTGCAGAATCATTCAAGCACTTCTGCAACATTAATGGAATTGTACATATACGCTCTCCACCCTATCACCCTCAATCAAATGGACAGGCTGAGCGCTTTGTCGACACATTCAAAAGAGCACTCCTGAAAGGGGAAGGCGAGGGGACAAGTCAGGTAATTACGAAGTTTCTAACAGCTTATAGAACTACGCCTAACCATATCGTCCCAGATGGAAAATCCCCTGCTGAAGCGATGTTCGGGAAAAAAATTCGAACTGTGTTTGACGCCATGTTGCCACCTAAACCAATGAGTGGACGCAGACCAAATCAGAACATCCGGAGTTTTAACGTCGGTGATAAAGTGCTCGTCAAGTCATACAGCGGAAAAAAGCGTTGGGAACCTGGAGTCATTGAAAAGAGAATGGGAAATGTTCTATACAAGGTGCGTGGGACTTTCGGAACGTGGATCAGACACATTAATCAAATACACAGAGAGAAAAGGATTCTAGACACCGCAGATAGTTAAGTGAGGCTTCCGCTAGAAATAGTTACAGATACTCCAGTGGCAAGAACCCCAACAGACACCCATAGACATGAGATACCAAGGAAGTCCGAACGCCATAGAAAACCTGTTACCAAGCTGCAAGTAGATCCAAAGAAAAAATCTTATTCGGGGGAGGTGTTAAGTCGGCTTCCTGAGAACCCCAGCAGAGCCTCCAGAGGCTCAAAAAAGATCCCAACCAATCAGAGTACGACAGAACATTCTGGAGTTCCAACGTGGCATGCTACCATTGGTCAGTAGCAATATATGTCGTTAAGTGGATTGGCTGAATTAGGACGTTGATTTAACTTAAGCAAACATCTATAAATACCTACGATTTTCTGTACAAAAACGAACCTTGTAGTAAAGCGTTTTCTCTGTTACTCGTGTCTTCTCTCTGGTCTTCAAGTCGCTGAGTAGTGCTAGCCTGGGGTTATCCGAATAGCTTAAGATCTGAATAAAGCGTTCAACCTACGAGACATAACAGGTGTCGATGCAACCCAATCCTGAAGTAACATTTTGCACTTCGAGGCAGAGAATCGCATCCCGAACATGCCTGCATTGTTGCTTATAGTGGTCAGAAGACTCTGCATTTTGTCAGCGTCTTCACCAAATAAAACTATGTTGTCGGCGTATTCTAATTCAACAAGTGAATCTCCCGGTAAAAGTTCAACTCCAGGAGATTGAGATGATGAAAGTGATATCTCTAAAAGCATGTCAATGACAAAGCTAAACAAGAATGGGGAGAGTGGACAGCCCTGACGAACACCACTTGAGGTAACCACTTCTGATGACAGTTCGCCATAGGCTCTAACTCGACCAGCTGTGTTCGAGTAGAGAGCCTTTATGAGGTTAACGTGCTTCTTTGGTACTCATTTCAGTGACAAACACTGCCATAGAACATCACGATCAACGGAGTCAAATGCCGCCTTAAGGTCAAGAAATACTACTATTGTGGGACGTCTGAATGTATGTCTATGTTCTAGGACCTGACGTAGAGTGAATATCTGGTCTATGCAACCACGTCCAGGTCGGAAACCAGCCTAGTTTTCTCTAGTCTGCTCTTCGCGAGCTTTGGTTAGGCGTCCAAGTATTATTGAAGCTAATATTTTAGACACTGTATTAGTCAAACTGATCCCTCTGTGATTGTCACAGGAGGACTTTTGTCCTTTCTTATAGACTGGCACAATCAGTGATTGGGACCAGTCAGATGGAATTACGTCCAGTTCTCAGATTCTACCTAAGACCTCAGTCAATCTCGCTGCTATTACTGGACCACCATCCTCAAAAATCTCAGAGGAAAACCTGTCAAGGTCTGCTGCTCTCCCTCGCTTCAGATTTCCTATGGCTTTTTCGATCTCGTGAAGAGTTGGAGGGTTTACATTAACTTGCCATTCAGGATGACTGGGGATCGTGGGTAACTGAAGTGTGGCTGAAGGCCAGTTGAACTGATCCCTAAAGTGTTCTGCCCATCGATCCAATCTCCTAGATTGTGAATGAATGATATGCTCATCTTTGTCTGAGATAGTTTCGCTAATAGTTGGGTTCCTAATGCCTGTTTCTTTAATAAGTCTGAATAGCTGTCTGCTGTTACCTATTGCCGCTGCCTTTTCCATCTCTCTTGCTTTCGCTACTAACCACTGTTCACAATCATTGCGTCAGTCAGTCAGTCACAACGTAGAACTTCGTACGTACGTACATCAGTTCGACAATCATTGCGTAGGCTTCTTATTAGCCTTCGCTTAAGCTGACTCCGCTCTTCGTTATGTTCAGAGCCAGGAAGGATGAGTTTTCGAGCATCTATCAGTGTGGTAGATGCTGCCGAGATCCATTGTTTCTCCCTGACCTTATGGCTTACCTTACTAGCGGATATCACTGCTGTTTCCACAGCTTTACGGATGTCATTCCACGCTGCTTCGGGGTGGGCATTACATGTAATTTGTTTAGTTGGAACCATTATATAGTAAATGTCACATCTAGCGGACACATTTATTTATTATTTATTTATTTAATCACATATATAATGGTACAAAGAGCACCGGATACATATGCGCCACACAAAATAATGAGAATGGGAGAAGGAAGAAGATGCGTATATATAAAGAAGGAGAAAAAAAAGAAAAGGAGAAGAGTAGTGATGGGGGAAACTGAATGTACAACCAGAAGAGCTCTCTCAGTTAGGAAAGTTATAGCCACTCTTTATAAAGAAAGCAAAAGGTTACAGCAGGCTCGACACTGGCTTCTATTCTGAGCCATATCTGATAACGTCTCTAGTCACTGTGTAGCACCATCTCTCAGACCCCAGCCAGGGAGTCGTGAAGGACCAACAGAAGCTAGCCCTTTGCAGCTCTCTTTCATGCCACGACACCATGTCATACACTGACCTCCTCTCCGCTTTTTCCAACCAGTCCCAGAGTCGGCAAATAATGCACGACGTGGAAGTCTCTGGGACGACATTCGTAAAACATGTCCAAGCCACCGAAGTCGGTGTTTCAAGATGGTGACACCAATTGAATTATTGTCTCTGCGCCCGAACACACGATGCCGAACCTCTGCATTACTAACATGGTGTTGCCACTGGATGTCAGCAATCCTTCGGAGACAACGATGATCGAACACAGAGAGACGTCTGACATCCTCAACTCGGAGAGGCCAGGTTTCACAAGCATAGAGCAAAACTGCTCTCACCGACGCGTTGTAGATCCGACCTTTTACAGCCAGACTAACATCACGAAGGCGCCAAAGATGGCCCAGATTGGCATAAGCCGCTCTGGCTTTCACTATACGTACATCAATCTCATCACTCAAGCCCCCACCAGCACTTATGTAGCTACCTAGATACACGAACTTCTCAACTACTTCAATCTGCTTACCATCCAGGGTGAGTGCAGGATGAGAATCCTGCCAGTCTTGTAGGAGTACCTTGCACTTGGAGGGTGCAAAGCACATGCTGTACCTGCGGACACTGATTGCCAACTGATTAAGTGCAGATTGCATGCCTTGGGCATTATCGCACAGTAAAACAATATCATCCGCATACTCGAGATCGAGAAGTCGTTCTCCAGGCAACATATCCACACCGCCATTACTTACATCCATCAGAGCTGTTTCCAGGATGTCGTCGATGGCAAAGTTGAGGAGGAATGGTGAGATCGGGCAACCCTGCCTAACCCCACTGCTCGAATGGAACAAGGGAGAAAGGTGGTTGTATGCCCTCACTCTGCCTGAGGTGTTCGTATACAGGGCCTTTAAGATGTTAATGAACTTCTCAGGCACACCCTTCTTCAATAGACAATCCCAGAGAACAATCCTGTCCAACGAATCAAAGGCAGCCCTGATATCAAGAAACACTACGATTGTTGGCCTGCGATAAGTATGACGGTGTTCTAACATTTGATGGAGGGTGAAGATGTGATCAATGCATCGTCGACCAGAACGAAAACCAGCCTGCTCCTCGCGAGTCAATCGTTCTCGGGTTTTAAACAACCTACGAAGAATGATAGAAGCCAATAGTTTGGACGCAATCGGAAGTAGACTTATCCCCCGGTAGTTATTGCAGGAACAACGTGAACCCTTTTTAAAGATATGGACGACTATCGACTCATTCCATGATGTTGGAACACTTTCTTGCTCCCAAACCTTTGCAAACAACACAGTCAGTTCCTTAGCCAGAAAGTCACCACCATCTTTAAAAAGAGCCGGAGGTAAGTCACCTGGGCCAGGTGGTTTGTAGCGCTTCAAGAGTTGGAGTTCTTTGCGGACTTCCGCCTCGTTTGGTGGATCAGTCGTCATCGGTCATGGGGGGCAGGACAAACTGGTTGATGTTTCCGGAGCAGCAGGCCAGTTGAACTGCCCTTCGAAAAATTCCGCCCATCGTCCAAGACGTCGAGAGATGTTAGTGATTGGCATCCCGTCATCCTCGTAGATTGTTTCACTCACACCAGACTTCTTGCTGCCAGTGGCTCGGATGAGTTGGAAGAGCTTCCGGCAGTTACCAGATGCAGCTGCTGCTTCCATCTCATTAGCACGCTCCGACCACCAGGCTTCTCGGTCCTTACGCAAGCTTTGCCCGATTTCACTACGTGACAGCCTTCGTTTGTGGTCAAACTCACGGTCACCCGGAGTAGACCGACGGGCTTCCATCAGTTGTAAGGAGCCAGAAGAAACCTAGTGCTTATAAGCGGGACGTTTCGCGAAGTCGCAAGCGGCTTTACTCGCCATTTTCATGGCGTCGTGAAGATGCAACCAATGCTCATCTATACTTTTCGGTGGGGTGGTAGCTAGCCTAGAAGCTAGCTCCGCTCGATACTTACTTGCAACAGAAGTTGCAGCCAGTTTACTAACATCGATCCGTTGATGGTGGTCAATCCTTCGGCCACTGAAAAGTAAGGTGAGATTGGCGCAGACCAGGGCATGATCAGACTCCAGATAAGTACTCCAAAAGGAGCGGCAGTCTTGTACACAACCACGCCAGCGGTAGCTGATCGCGATGTGATCAATCTGAGTCCAGGCTTGGGATGCAGAGGGAGGACGCCAGGTGGCACACCGGCGATGACTGTGCCGGAAGTTAGTGCTGGCCAGAAACAGGTTGTGGTCTGTGCACAGTTGCAGCAAACGGTCCCCGTTATCTGTCCTGCGACCAACAAGTCCCCATCGGCCACCTAAACGACTCTCTTCTGTGCCTAGACGCCCGACCTGTGCATTCAAGTCTCCGGCTAGTACTACAATATCTGTCGAACGCGCTTTCTGGAGAAGAACTGTTAACTGATGGTAAAACTCATCCTTGATTGCATCCGGGCTGCAATCTGTCAGGGCATAGGCGGAGATGACGAAAAGACACCGATTCTCACGCCGATTTCTTCTCACTTTGATGGAACTTTCTGATCTAACAGCACATAACCGACTGTTAAGGGGGATCCAATCGATTAGTGCTGCCTCAGCTCTAGCGCTTAGTGCGACACCAACGCCAGCAAGACCAGACGAAGATGCCATAGGGTCCCCGGATAAGCGCACGTGGAACAAGCTTTTCGAGGCGACAGACGGAGAACGGATTTGTAGTACTTCACTAGAGTCTTGAATACGGGTCTCGGATAGACAACAAACATCAACATTAAGACCTTCCAAAGACATAGCCAGCCCTATCTGTTGTCTGATCTGCATTAGTGTGCGAACGTTGAAGGAAGCCAGCTTGAACGGCGTACGTGGTTTCAGAAAGACTGCTTCAGTATTCATAATCGGTGGAAGCATTCACTTTCAACCAGACAGTGACTGGAGATCGTTTAGATAGGACAGATTTTCCACCAAGAGAGAGTTGCTGCATAAGTTGAAAAGTAAGGTTACACAAATTGGGGATAAAAGGGGGTGAATTAGCGATATGGTAAATAATAATAATAATAACAGTGTAAATTGTCTTGCTTCTAATATGAGCGAGAATAGTATCGTCAATAGAATTCATCATTTCATTTATTTGTGTGTGGGCTGTGATACTGCCCGGGTGCCCAAACCGAAGCAGGATGAATTTAATTCATACTCCCATAGTATATACTCTACCACCGTATGGTAGTTTGGATGTTGTTTGCACCAAGGTTTTGACAGGAATTATTTATACTACAAAACATCTAAAAGTACATATTCCCATTCGCACTTCTATGATACTGCTTCTAAAATGACTATTAAGTGGTACATCGTTTGTCACCCGTGAAACTTTGGGTTGATGGTTAAGGTGTTCGACTTGCTAACGCTAAGTCTGAGTCTCCATTTGCTTCGGCTTGGTCAGTCGGGCAATATTAGTAGTCTTCACAATTAACGTCTGGTTCAAACTCCAGTACTTGGTGAATGATCTAGTTCCATTATGACCTATCTGTTGATGCTTAGACGAATATTAGGATTAACATTAGTTTCGTTAGCTTTTCGATACGGTACACTATCGCTCATATCGGCAGGTAACTTGATTCAATTAATGTACTATTTCTTCTGTCCAATACTCCTTAGTTATTGGTGACTTGTCAGTCACAAGTTACTCACTGGCAAACATATCCCTTAATCAACTAAAGACGAAATTTAGCAAGTTTTAGTATTTGAACAGATGTCGTATGATTAGGCTAGTCATAAAACCATCTATCCTTACAAATTGTGAAGTTTCAGCAATAATGGTAAGCATATGGACTCTTTCGAAAGGATATACTAATAACTAGTATTCTTAATAATTTGAATGTGTTTTGTTTGTCAGATATGTAAATACCATCTTGTTCTATGTACATTACCACTTCTTATGCTAATTTATTTTCAGCTTCCACCATTGTTAAATATTCTATATAAATCTCAATCACATAATTCACATCTTGTCTATATGGCATTAATTCTCTTACTGATATTTACGGAGAATGAACAATTTGGACGTGATATACACACATCAGTGAGTTAATTTTTAGTTTATTGTTCTTTTTTTCCTGGTCAATTTATTTACGTGGTCAGTTACCGTAATACTTTTCAGTCTGCCTGATAAGGAATTCAATTGATTGTTTAGTTTGAATTGAAAACACAGTAAACTACTCCTGGTAAGTTGGTTTTCGTGTTGAGGTGTCTAAATAGCTAAAGTTAACAATTCCTGGTTTAACTTTTGACTGCTTCTGTTTTAGTTGTAATTAGACTGATAATTATATCATTAAAAATCAGTATTCAATTAGGGATTGTTACTAACTGTTATTATCTTTAGAATCTCATTAGCTGTCTCATTA
Source organism: Schistosoma mansoni (assembly GCF_000237925.1). Classification (NCBI taxonomy): domain Eukaryota; kingdom Metazoa; phylum Platyhelminthes; class Trematoda; order Strigeidida; family Schistosomatidae; genus Schistosoma; species Schistosoma mansoni. Next base: position 22,947,339 of record NC_031498.1, on the reverse strand, counting down.
TTAAGTAATTTATGACTTTTACTCATGTTTTTCATGACAAACGTTTTAGAATAATCAAAATTGTCGACTAAGTCGACAAAAGTACCTCTTAGAATCAGATGTTGGATGTTGTTAAACTATTTAGCCATGTATAATCCATAAGCCGAAATTCCCCCTACTTAATTCCTAGATTGTAGGTATCGTAGAAAGTAGAATATTCTTTGACATGAGACTATAAAATTGATATACATATAATCGAATTATTGGCTAAGGTGTGCTGGAAACTACTGGATCAACATGTTAAAAGGTCTGTAGGAAGTTTTCTAAAAAAGTAGTTTAAGGTGACCCAACCGTTTGTCTATTTTTTTGTAACTAGAGGGACTTTGGCCGAGGCTCCTGAGCTTCACTCCTTTCTTAACTTCTCGGCAGCTCTGCATCTGAAATACTTGGCTCTCAAATATTGGTTAGCGAGTTCAAACCTTCTCCTCATACTTTGCTTTGAGTAACTGGAGAGTTTCACTAGCCCTCACATGTAAAGCGTGGTTCAAAGTTGAGGACATAAATCTGTTTTGATCGAGATCACAAATGGATCAATATTAGACCACCATTGAAAACCTGGAAGCAATGGACGGCGGTTTCGTCCCAGTATGGGACTCCTCAGCAGTGCACATCCACAACTCCGCACGTCGGATTCGAACCTATGGCCTTTGGGCTTGTGCATGAACGCTTACTCTCCAGACCACTGAGCCAAGATCCGACGGTGTTAATATCTAACTTCAGCTAATCCACATAAATCTGTGCTTGACAAATGAATTGGACTGTATCTACATGAATATTTATCATTCTCAATTACTTATTTTTGTGTGTTACGGCGGAAAAATCCTTATAAGCCGTGTTTGGAATTTTCATGTTAAAATTCTTATAGGCGCTCAAAACAAGTGACCGGTTAGTTGTAAGTACCAATACCAAGGTGTAAATTGATCACTGGGCAGAATATTAATGATATATTTTCGGTACCCTTATGAGTAAAAATTCAGATTTCTGACAGAATAAGTAAATAAACAGCCGGAATAAAATTTGTCGGTTGTACAGTTATTATTGCATGTAATAAAACCACCTAAGAAATCGTGCTTTGTTTTTGTATAGTATTTCAAACTAGACAAGCGGCCTGCGTGAGTATCTGGGCTACGTGTTCCTGCCATCTAGATATTTCAACAAGTTATCTGTTTATGTTTGTCTTAACACATCATTATGTTTGTTAATCGGTTAACCTATTCAGGTGCCTTTATGAAGAGTTTACAATCTTTCGCTGTACAGGCTACAAAAAAAGCCCAGAAACATCGTGGTTTCTGGTAATATTCAGCGAAAAGAATGTACAGTATTCAGATGTCGACTCCTGATATGCTAAATTCTAACTGGTGACTACTCAATATTTTTCATCATGATTGACCAAGAAGGGAGAAACGGAAACGTGTTGAAATACGTTGTTTTGAGAATTCTATATTGTACCAAAAATATAATATTGAGTTAAGCTAATAATAATAATAAAATAAAAATATACACTGAAACCGCGTATCATAATTGTGTTACGGCCTACTGCCTATTATGGCTGTTTGAAAGATAACTGCGAGGGGTCAAACAATGATGTTTCATCAACCATTGACTATTTAAACAACCCACTTAAGTACCTTAGACTCCTTTTGTTTGTTCAAAATGCTACCTATATCCCGATATTTTTCTGTGCAATACGTACATTTTTGTACTAATTAATGTTATTTTCTGTTCCTGCTGTTATCTCCTGTTTCGTCAACTATCCAACTATTTTCTTTAAAGGATATTAAATGGGTTCAGTGGTCAGCAAATCGTCGACTTTCGAATGTTTCATATGGAAGCTTAACTGTATTAGTTCTTTGTCGTACCATTCAATACCATTTGAACCAATTGAAGGTAAGACATGTTCTCTTCGTATCGTTTTCGAAAGTTCTTTACATCTGTTTCATTTTATGAGCTTTCTGAAGTCCGTCGCTGTCAAAAATACATGATTACTTCCTTGGATTTATGTAATAATTGGGTGGAAAGTCAGTTTGTAGAATATTTATTGAGTCCTATACATCATGTTTAGTTCATCAGTTGGATTATTTTTCTGATAAATTAATGGTCAAATAAGGTAAATTTAGCTTTAGGTACATAGGCATCATTCATCAATACTGAACTGCTACATCAAAACGTTCTTTTTAAGTGGCTTAAATCTTTCCGTATTTTCCCTGGGTTTCTTTGTTGCATTATATTATTTGTACACCACATACACTCGTTCTTATTTCATGTTCAAAATTCTTAGTATGTACTTAAGTAATGAATGAGTTAAGTATCTATGCTACTGTTTACATAAGCCTTTAAACTACGGATTCACGAGCGATTCAAAACAAATGAGTATAATCTCTGGCATTTCTACTGAATATCTTGTCACATCATGTCTTCGTCTGTATTACACCAATTATTATTTTTAATTGTATGACAGGATTGTAAGTTTCAGACATAATGTATGCATAGTCAGTCACAACGTAGAACTTCGTACGTACGTGTATCAGTTCGAGTTGCCATATCACATTAGCACAGAGATGCAGTTGTCGACTCAAATCCTATAGTGGTAGAAGTAGTAAGAGTATAAGCATTATGTGAAAGATTAGGATTTGAAGATGTTATTGAAGGAGTATAATACAGTGAAATACTTCTTCAATAACATTTTCAAATGTATGCATAACTTCGATTTCTCACTAGTCTCATCATCCATCGTCTTCATAATTGCGAAATTATATTCTGTTTTTAACAGTTGAGACTTCGTATTGGGTTAAGATATTTATTGACTACCTTTTTCTTTGTGTACATGATTATTTTTTTTAGACGGTAATCGAGAGGTCATTTTAAAATCTGTTTTTATCTGTTTCGTATGAATTTTAAAAAAAAAAGAAACATTCGACTGTAAACTATGAGTAAATGTTCTTCTTTATTCATTAGGACAAATACCTTCATGTTAATATTTTGGCAACTCTAGCAAATCTATCTCCCCGAATTACCAAACTTCATCCTCATGCGTGCGATACACTAGTTGGGTAGGTAAACTTATAAAATCATTTTTACACAGCTTGCATATAGTAAGTAATCTTGATAATTTCAATTATTCAGATTTTCTAGCCAATTATTAGTTTTCATGAAACGTACACATTCTCATGGTATTTGAGGCTTTTCTCATATTATTTATTATCGCTGTTACATCTCAACCCAATATTGTTTGTTAATCTAATTGCTTTCATGTTGATTGCTTACAAATCTTTATAGTGCCTTTGAATCTTATCACGATTTCACTTTTCCCTCAAATGATACTATCTATCATCATTATCTTATAGTTCTTTCATATTTCCTCCTCTTACAGCTTTTTCCTCAGTCCTTGTTAGGTAGGTCTTCCATGTATTTCTGCTTGTCGGTTCTAATGCTCCTCTTCACTTGCTTGTTTGCTTCTGCGTACTCTGCTTGTGCCTTCATTTTCTCTGCTCGTGTTCGACTGTTGTTAATTGCCATTTTCTTGTTCTTCCTTTCTTCAATCTTCTTCAGGGTTCCCATAGAGATCCATTCCTTATAATGATGCTTCTTCCGACCCAGAACCTCCTGACACGCTGAAGTTAGTGCTTCCCTTATCCCTTTCCAGTTGTCCTCCATCGTAGTTTCCTGTTCTTTCAGTAGATTCTGTAGAGCTCGGGACCTGTTGTTGAGAGGTATCTTGAATTGATTGGTTTTGTAAGTATCTCGAAGAGAGACTGTATTGAACCTTTGTAATGTAGTTTTTCCAGTTGTCCAGTGCTTCTTTAACTTCATTTTCATCTTGACCACAACCAGGTAGATGGTGATTTGAAGCTATTTCAGCTCCTCTCCTAGTTCTCCCATCTCCCATTGTCCTTCGAAATTTTTTGTTGATACAAATATGATCTATCTAGTTCGCTGTGGTGTGGTGCGGTGAGATCCATGTAGCTTTATGTATGCGTTTGTGTGGAAATATTGTGCCGCTTATAACCAATTTGTTGAAAACACATATATTTGCAAATCTCTCCCCATTTTCATTTCTCTCTCCTAGTCCATGTCGTCCCATTATATCATCATGTCCAATGTTATCCACTCCGACTTTGGCGTTTAGATCTCCCATCAGGATGGTGAGGTCCTTTCTTGAGCACTTCGCTATGATTCATTGCAACCCCAAGTAGAACTGATTTTTATCGTCGTCGTTGCTATCATTGGTGGGTGCATAATGTTGGATAACATTCATTGTGATCCCTCCTTCTTCGTTTTGAATAATGCTTTGATAATTCTGGACTTCTCTGGACTTTATTAGAGCGACTCCCTGAGTGTGTGGAGCATCTCTCCTGTATCTGGCCTTTGCTATCTAGCTTGAGTCCAATGGCTTTCGCTGACTGCAAGTACTGCCAATTCGTATCTCCTCATTTCTGTTGCTATTCGACTGGACATTCCATGTAGCTATAAAAATTGCTGCTGTGGTTGTTAGAAGGAGCGCCATAATTCTCCCTTCAACTCTGAGGTCGGAGTTTAAATGGTTTAATTTGTTTGATCTGGTTGGCGGTTTCTAGCAACATTTTTTCCTACGAGGTAGGTTTGCCGACCCCATACCCAACTCTCCTCCTTTACCCGATCTTGGGACCGGCAGTAACTCTAGAAGAGTTGCAGGCGAAGTTATTCCGCAATAAGGATCACGTTTTCTGGGAAGCTATTCATTGTAATACTAGTGCTTTGACGAAAATGTGTAATTTTCGTAAGAAAAGTCCCTTTAGGTTTCATACAGATTCACTCCTCGTTTTTTTGTTTTTCGCGGTATATTTAAGGACATCTATACTTAATAGCTCCTTCGTTAATCCGTTCTTCGTTGGTCTCTCCTAATGAATATTCGCAGAATCGTTTGTCTTTTGAATTAGCTCAAGTCCGAGGAAAGAAGAGTGCAATATTTATTATAATCAAATCATATCTAGGACATGCTCATTATTCTTATGTTATAGTTAGCAACGCTTTTATCACTTGACAAAATAACATATTTCATAGAATCGCTAAGCTTAAATGATGTTACTTGTTAGTAAATCGGGGTTACTGTGGAAATCAATCAACTTAATACGGTACATGAGATTTGCAAGAAATGTTTGCATTTCATGTATGAATTTCAGCATTTCCAACGCTGGAAATTAACCTCATTATTTCTTCTATATCAGTAGATGGCTATTCTGTTGACTTCTGAATTCAGTGATGTTTTCTTGTTTGTGTATTTTCAGCTTACTTCAATTATTGATCAAGCGTCATAATAAAACTGTGGATATTTTGCGTAAAATGTCTGATGACAACCAATCACAATCGGCTGCCGAAATCACTAAACTTCTATCCAATACATCACTTATATCATCTAGTACAGAGGAAGAAATGGTTCGTTTTTATTGGTTTGTGGTTTGAAAATATGTTTAATAAGCATATTGTTTAGGTGGTCGTGGCATTGTAATATTATGTCACATTCGTTGATTTCACAAATGATAGGTCCCTTCTACGTTTACTCATATCATTTCCATGTAGTTGTCTCACGAGTAGTAATGTTGTAACTTTTACTTCATGTAGCGCTTTGTTGCTGAACGTGTGTAGAAGATACTAGTTTCTGTGTCGTGATTCAAATTTTAACATTTCCCATAATTGTATTCAACATATTCGTATTTTTGCTTAGTTGAATAACAGGAATCACCGTCTATTAATATCCACGATGTGGGCAGCCGGGAAGTGATGTTAGCCCTCATACCCGTAACTGCGCACGAGACCAAGTTGGTCACTTTCAAATCCTTCCTACACCTAACAACTCTCTTATCTCCACGACTAACCTTTCCCACGTCCTTTTATCACCTCGCAACGCTAGGGCAAACGATTCGAGTACACAGAACGTTATTCCTGGTCTCCTGAAACCACGCTGTAAACTACATGTAGGATTTTTAATGTCCGAACATTGTACCAAATAGGACAACAGGCTTCCTTAGCTAGGACTTTAGAATCTTACACCATCGATATGTGCTGCGTCTCCGAAACACGCATACAAAATCCGAGTAGCGTCATTCATTTGACCTCACCTAATCAAAATAAAGAACCATCTCGATACACGCTTCGTGTATCTGGAAGCCCTGATGCTGCTTCCCGTGGCTTCGCTGGAGTAGGTATAGCATTAAGTCATAGGGCAAGCATGTTCGGTATGCGATACTCTCCCTCGAAGTGCAAAATGTTACTTCAGGATTGGGTTGCATCGGCAGCTGAACTAATGATAGGGAGTGAAGTAGTTGAGTGTGTTGACTGCTTCACTTTTCTTGGGTGTCTCATCAGCCCTTGTGGTCTGGTGTGCGACGAAATCTCAGCACGGATACAGAAGGCTCGTCTAGCTTTCGCCAACTTGCGTCATTTATGGCGTAGGCGAGATATCCGTCTAGCAACAAAAGAACGGGTTTACTGTGCAGTAGTTTGTACCGTCCTACTTTATGGCAGTGAAACATGGAAGATAAGAGTAGAGGATATTCGTAGGCTACTAGTATTCGATCATAGGTGTCTTCGACGCATTGTTCATATATCCTGGGACCACCAGGTAAGTAATGCAGTTGTTAGGAAACGGATACTAGGTAAGGATGGCAACTTCATCAGTTGAGATGGCTGGGACACGTGTTACGTATGGCCAACCACCGACTGCCCCGACGTGCATTGTTTTATGGTGTGGGAGTAGGATGAAAGAAAGCTGGGGGCGGCCAGACCAAAACGTGGCATAAATCCATGAAGCCACTGACAAGTAGACTGAGCCATGTTGATAAGTGTAGACTACCTGGTTGGGGTCCGCGAGATGATAACAACCGATGGTTAGAGACCTTGAATGACATGGCTCGAAATCGTTTGCAATGGCGAAGGTGCATCCACTCTTCGTGTTCTTCCAAATTCTAATCTTCTGAATTCTTCATGTTATTATCTTTTTTGTCTTTCCAAATTTATTTCACTGGATTATACTCCTTGAATAACACCTTCAAACCCTAATCTTTCGGATTACTGCTTATACTCTTACTACTTCTACCAATATGGGATTTGAATCGACAACTTCATCTCTGTGTTAATGTGGTGTGACAACTCGAACTGATGTACGTACCTAAGAAGTTCTACGTTGAGACTGACTGAATATCCTTTTTAGTAGTAGGTATCATTACCAAGTTTTGATCTGATAATTTTGAATAAATTGAGCATTGGGTAGATTGTTATAAATAAATTAATATATTTGTAATATCCTAGTGAATAGGAAAATTAGATTTCCCGACGTTTCGTGACTCAGTGTAAGCCACTTCTTCAGAGAATAAATAACCAAATTAACAATAATCCAAGTTTAAATAGTACAACGGAACAACGCGAATATTAGGTGCGATCAATCAAAAAACAGGTCTGAATAAATCAATGTCATGTCATTTCAGTTCGGTCAAGGTGATTCATAAGCGACAAGTATGTAAATTTGTGTGTGTATATGTGCACTGTTGATGATGAAAAATGTGTGACCGAAAGCCCACACACTCTAATCGTTATATTGACTTCCATTCAACACATGCTTTCAGTGCTAAGATCTTGTTAGCCTTAAATTTTTTTAGAAGAGTCAACGAGATCATCACATCAGAAGTGGACAAATAAAAAGAACAAAAGAATGTAATAAGTATCTCACAATTTAATAATTAGAAGTATTTTAAAACAAGACAGTTCAATACGTAATAATAATTCGTATGAAATGCCATGGATTGGTACTGCAGTTTTACCTTACCGTCATGGCACAACTGAAGAACTCCAAAGGATCTTAAGACAACACAGAATTAAAGTATATTACAAAACAACGAACACACTTTGAAATACTTTAGTTCGATTAAAAGAAAAAATCCCATTCATGTCTACACAGAACTGTGTCTACAAATTAGGGTGTGTCGATTGTGATGCCTCTTATATTGGAGAGTAATCTCGCGAACTCTTGACTCGTACCAAAGAATATATTAGGTACACAAAGAAACTTTTTAATCTTGTAGAACTGGATAGACTTCAAATTAAATCGGCAATAGCAGTTCACGCCATTTTCAACAATCATCAAATTGATTTCAAAGATATCAAAATACTAGAAAAAGGCTTTTCCAATTACAAAGAAAGGAGAGTAGCTGAAGCATTCCATATAATGCTTAATCCCACTGCTCTCAATAGAACGGAAGACCACACCACACATCCGACTTAAACTATCTATCCTAGTCACCTAGTCTGATATTATTTACAATTCCACACAATTTCCTTACAAATTAAACTCTTTCCTTTGTCATTATAAATGCCACGCATTTTTCATCATTAACATTGCACACATACACACGAAATCACATACTTGTCGCTTATGAATCACCTTGACCGAACTGAAATGACATGAGATTGATTTATTCAGACCTGTTTTTGATTGGTCACATAATATTCGTGTTGTGGTGGTTATTTATTCTTTGAAGAAGTGGCTTACACTGAGTCACGAAACGTTAGAAAATCTTATCAGTAGTAGGTTGAGATATCATTTTCGGTTAGGGTCTGACCTTGTTAAGTCATTCGGAATTCAAAGAATAAACTTTTGTATCTCCTTAAAGCACAAAACAAGCTAAACAAAACAGGGAATTTTATTATTTTATATTTACGAATGTCAGTTTTCCCTTTAATTTTTTTTCTCACTGGTTAAAGTGTTTCTTATCCACCATCATTATTGTGTCGTTTTGTGACTTATTTTCACAATCTTATCTTCACAAAACTACTAACTCCGTGTGTGTGTTTTAAGATGAATTTCATCATTAAACCTCCTGTATTTGTAGTTCAACGTGTGTAATGGTCTTTGATTAAGTCCTTACAGCGATACAATTAATAATAACGTTAATTTGATATCGTAATGAGTTATCAGATATGTCTCAGAATAGAAGCCAGTGGCGAGCCTGCTGTAACCTTCTTTTACTTCATAAAGAGTGGTTCTAACTTTCTTGACTGAAAGAGTCTTCTGGTTGTACATTTGAGTCCCCCTTTTTTTCATCCTTTCTCTTCCTATTTTCATTATTTTGTGTGGCGCATATGTATCTGGTGCCCTTTTGTACCAATATATATGTGTTTAAATAAATAAATAAACGTTAATTTAAAAATCTCCTATCACAGAATTTTTTTTATCTATCTCTAATAATTTTTTCGGTTGCTACCTTCTTTACGATAACCTGAGACCAATGTTTGTTTTTTATAGGTTCAAGAGTTAGCCTTACTTGAAGAAGTAATTCGAATGCTGTTAGAAATTATTAATTCAATTCTTACGCATACGATGGTATCGAATCCAGATTTAATTTATTCTCTATTGTATAAAAGGGATTCATTTGCATCACTTCGTTCACATCCATCATTTCAGGTTAGAGTTCTTCATGTAATTGGATTTTCCATTATGTTTATATTTGATCCTTTCAGGTTATATAGTAGTAGTTGTTGCGAAAGAGTTACTATTATAACACATACACAAACTCATCCAGAAATATCAAAAGGTGACAACTACTCACTGTTCTAGTCAACTTTATTTTCTTCAATAACCTGACTATCAACTTTGCTTATTAAAGGAAATTTGTTTGGATGCTGAAATTAAGCGATAGATTTAGTTCTAAGATATTTCAATACTGACAACACAACTTTTCACAACATTTATTTATGTAATTAAATTAAGAGGACGTGTATAGACCGTTTTTCTGCCATATGACATACTTTAACATAAAATTGGAACTGGTGTTCCTTGGATAGCATCAAAGGTGCAACTGTTATCCCTCGTGGAGGAGCATAGGCCGCCCATAAGCATTCTCCATCCAACTCTGTCCTGGGCAATCCTTTCCAGTTTCTATTCATCTTTTTGATGTCTGCTTCCAATTCTCCCCTCAGTGTGTTCTTTTGCCTTCCTCTTTTCAGTTTCCATTCAGGATTCCTAGTTAGTGTTTTTCTCGTGACGCAGTTTGATGATTTCCGCAATGTATATCCTATACACCTCCAAAGTTTTTTCCTAATTTCTTCATATGGAAGTTGGTTTGTTCTCTGCCACAATACGCTTTTGCTGATGGTATCCGGATGACGGATATCTTTTGCGTAGACAATTTTTTTTAAATACTTGTAGATGTTTGATGATGGTTGTGGTGTAGTGAACGAGAACACAAGTGAAGACAATCGAATGTATTTCAATAGAAAATTACAGGGCATCTTAGTAAAATCTGAGAACCATACAGTAAATACTTTATTTGCAAAATGTCAATCAATCGTGTCAGACCTCATTGTTCCTTATTTTCCACAGCAATCATTCTCTGTTCTTGTTCTTTTTTCTTCGATCTTCTTAACCTTCTGCCTTCAGACGACCTGCTTGAACATCTGGGCTACCTAATCCTTCTATCTAGATATTTCAACATGTTTTCTAATTTTGTTTGTTTTAATACATCATTGTGGCTATTAATCGCATAGCCTATTCATGTGCGTTTCTGAAGAGTGTACAACCTTTCGCTGTGCAAGTTACAAAAGGCCCAATCAGAGATATCGTGGTTACTGGCAATATTCAACGAAAAGAATGTGCATTATTTAGATGTGGATTGACTGGACTGCTAACTTATAACTGGGGACCACTCAATATTTGTCGCCAGGATCAATCAAGAAGGAAGAAACGAAACTTGTTGAAATACATTGTTTTGAGGATTCTATATTGCACAAAATTATAATATTGAATAAAGCTAATGGTAATAATAATAATCTCACTTTCAATTGCTGATGCATGCTACTTATATTTGTTGACATCAGTACACACACCACAGTGTTGGTTCTTCAAGTTTCAGCTCCGTACGGTAGAACTGTCTTGATGTTCGTATTGACGACTGTGCCTTAGATGTTGACTGACAGTTGTTTTGAGTTCCGTATGTTCCTCAATTGTAGGAATAATACCCCTGCTTTATCGATCCTTGCCCTTACGTCTGTATCGGATCCTCCTTGTTCATCGATGATGTCGAACAGATACGTAAACTTTTCCATTTGTTCCAGAGCTTCTCCGTCAAGTGTGATTGGGTTAAATAGCAAGTGAAAAGGACTTTCCAGGACAGAGTTAGACGAAGAATGCTGATGGGTGGCCTATACTCCCACACAAAGGATAACAGGCGTAAATAAGTAGATAATGTTGCATAAGACTGACTAACTTCTTCGCTGTACTAAAACTCATGTGGTTAGTATCTGAATATTCCATTCCACTCTAAACAAGCATCTGCCTAATTATCAGGACCATAGCCAATAGATTCTCATTATTTTAACTTCACTAATGATTATTATTCCTTGATTCAATGGTCTAGATAATAATCACTTTTCATCTTCTTAATGATAAGCTCGTTTATGTCCGTGTTTCTTTGAAATTTTAGAATGTGCTACAAAACATTGATATTGTTTTAACGCATTTTTCAAAGAAAATTGAGTCTGAATTAGGACCTCAACCAACTCAACCACATGCTGTTATGCAAGTGATTATAAAACATATTGGTAATACTCAAAGAAGTTGCAATCTGAAAGTAATTTAACAAATAGTACTAATTACTTTGTATAAAATTATAATTGTTCATGTTTTTAATCTTTGTCTACTTTAAATGAAAATGAAGTTCATGACCGGAAGTAAAAAGTAGAAACAGATAGCTAACAATCAATGAAATTCGGGATTTTCATACAATTGATGTTCGCTTCGTTTCAAAATGTGAAGACTGTAATCAATTAAAATTACCTTTTCTGGTCACAACTAGTCGCCCATGTAATTCATTAAAAATCTATTGTAAATCTGTCGTAACTACACAACACTATCATTTGTAAGAACTTTCGTATAAATTTAAACGAATAGTTACACAATATTTGGGCTTTGAGTTGATGTAAGACATTAAGGAAAAAGAGCGTGTTTCTAAAATCTCAGCGAATGGATTCCGGGTAAATCCAACGTTTCTCTTGGCAATCCTGACCGTTGCTGCTACCCTGACGTGGTGACCGGGCTTACCTATCGTAATGAACCAATTGAGCTATACTGGCTGTAGCAATCGTTCTTCAAGGTACTACCATGCCGGACAGGTCGGTTGAAGAGCGGTAAGACTAAAAGCAGCGAACCCAAGGTCCGAAAGCGAAGTCGTACTGCTGACTGTACAGAAGTGTGACGGTAGTAAGGTGCTTCCTTCAGACAACCAGCAAAACATCAATGCTACCTTCCCACAAGGAGGAGTAGGGTTAGAAAAGGTCGTATGTACTCAAGATTACTGTATTCATAACCAGTCTCCCTATTCAATTCCTATTATTCCTCTTACATTGAATTTCAATCCTAAGCCTCCTCTTTCAACTTCCTCCTTAAATGTCACCATGGTCAAGTATTCCAGTGCATGAAATACTGTCCCAGGTCTACTGAAACCCCGCTCCAAACTACGCATTCGAGCCTTCAACGTACTCACCTTATGTCAAGTCGGCCAACAGGCCTCCTTGTCTAAAACCCTAGAATATTGTACCATTGATATGTGCTGTGTCTCCAAAACACACATACAGGATCCTAGTGTGGTCATTCACTTGACCTCACCTCGCCAAAATGGAGAGCCGACGAGATACACCCTTCGTGTATCTGGCAACCCGATGGCTAGTTCTCGTGGACTGTCAGCTTCAGACATATCACTGAGTACGAGGGTAGAAAAAGCACTAATAGAGTGGATTCTCGTTAACAGTCGTCTATATGCTGTTCGGCTAAACGACTCCTTAAAACGTTGTCCACTATATCCATTTTTGTTCAACTTCATCATAGACTTACTGCTGGAAATAACGTTCTCGTCGACTTGATTTTCACGAATTATTCTCCTACCAGGGGGTCCACTAAGCCACTTAGAATACGCAGATGACATAGTCCTGTTTAGTGAAGACGCTGATAAAATGCAGTCTTTTGATAACATTGAGTAACAATCCCAGGATATTTGGAATGCGTTTTTCCCCCTCGAAATGTAAACTGTTATTCCAGGACTGTCCTGCGTCAACACCTGAACTAAGCATAGGGAGTGAAGTAGTCGAACGCGTCGACAACTTCACTTATCTTGGAAGTCTGATCAGCCCTAACAGGTTGGTGTCTGACGATGACAGATGCCTTAGAAATATTGCTCACATCTTCTGGGACCACTTGGTAAGAAACAGTGAGGTTAGGGAATAGTGGTAAATCAGTTGATGAGGTTGTAAATCTTCATCGACTGAGATGGTTGGGCCACGTGTTACGTATGCCTGAACTCCGATTACCACGACGCGCTATGCTGACTAGTGTAGGGGATGGTTGGAAAAGAGTTAGGGGCGGCCAAACCAAAACATGGCATCAGTGATTGAAGTCACTAACTTCCGGTCTGAGCCATGTTGGTAGATGCAGACTGCTTGGTTAGGATCCGCGCGACTATCGTAACAAACGGTTGGAGACTTTGTGTGAAACTAATTAAGCAACAGGAAGGCTTATTTTTAGTGCCGCCACATCTTTCATCCCCAGTATATAGGTGAGAATTGGAACTGGTTTTGCTTGATAATTACTGACTCATATACTATTAAACTTGGTTATATCAGTAGTTGTTCACCAACTAGTCAGATCATAGACTTCTATTAACATATAAATAAGAGTGTAAGTCACCCTCATCAAATAACGTGAATTAGTTTCATGTTTTCCTCTCCTAGCTTATGCATGTTCTTTGTATCCTACTTTTTGTACCCCAGAAATTCCCAGATCTGAAATTTAAATATGTAGAAGAAGAATCTCCAGATGAATTTTTCATACCATATGTTTGGTCTGTTGTACGACGTCAGTCAGGCATACATTTTAAGTCTGAATCGTTATTGTTATTCTCGGCTGCTTCTCAACACATTCAAAATACAACTGAAAACGACGACATTAGTGAAGACAATGATAATGCTATGAATAATGGCGAATCAAATCATAAACAAGTACTGGTTTAACCATGTCAAACACGTTTTTTGAACAACTCTCTTTCTATGAGTGCTTGCTGCTAATTGTTGTTAAATATGTTCCGTATCATGTATTTGATGATCATGAACGTCTTTGGAATTTTCTCTTTCAGCTTTCTGTGATTACTATCGTGTTTTCGTTTGGATTTAGTTCCTTTTTTTCTTTTTTTCGTTTTCAATTTTGTTTCTAGTTACACTGATTGTCTTTTTTTACGAATTTGTCTTCATATTTTATTCAAATAGAAAGTTTTTCCATAGGAATTAGTGTCTGATTTCTACATTCACTAAAAAAGAAAAGGTGTGTCTGATCACTTTCTAGTAATTAATTACTACTTATTTATATGAGAGCGTAATGCATTTACTTTGGCTTAGGGTTATTAACACGGTCACAGTGACAAATTTTGTTTGGGAAAGTCGAGCCGTTTGATTATCATGACTATTTCTCCTTACATTTTGTTCATTAGTGAATTAGAATAATTACGGACCGTAATATTGGATTCCCTGTTGTGTGCCAAGAATGATGAAAGTTACAAATAATTTATAATAAAAACAAGTTGAGCAGGAAAATATTTCTTTTCAACTAGTTCCTCATCAGGACTCCACACTAATATATATGTTTTGCAAATAAGTAGAAAGTCGATACCAATTAGATCAGTCATCTTAACAACATACTAATCAGTGAGCTGCGCAACCTTTGGAACATTAAAACTAAGGTGAGTCTTCATAATCACTTGTTTATTCCAAGTAGTTATATAAGAGTAGGAATTGAAACTGGGTGTAAATGTTGTTTTTAACTGTGAAATTAATGATAAGTAATTAGTAGGACAGGCGGAGTGGAAGTTACATAACAAGATTATTAAACTCATTTGTAAAACTTATATTACTGAAGAGCTAGTTGGAAGAAAATATTTCTTTGCCCAACTTGTCTTTTCAGTGTATCATTGTAAATATCTAGTGAAATAATTTATTCACAGAGGTTACGCAAACAAATGAGGTAATATGAGTATAGTCAAGTAAGGTGACTAAGATCATAAACAAATCTCAATTATTCAATCAATATTATTCCATCATATATGTGCCGGAATTCGCATAGTAGTTGCCTTACATATGGGATAGTTTTGGTAGTCTATTTACTATAATTCAGGGCACGTTTGTTAGAATTTATCAGCGCTACACTTGAACAAATGACAATCAGTGATGCAAAATTGTGTGAGCATAAGAAAACGACCGTTTGCCCGTTACTTCCAATCAACCGGATTTAATCGTTTCCCAGATTTCTTGAACCCTTCTCTTCTCAGGATAAGGCAGCAATTCAGGAGATGAAATAGCAGTAAAACTACATAACATCTGCAAAAAAACCTAGATCTTATGCAGGTCGGTTGGACCATTATTTACGAAACATATACATACTTGCCAATACACGACTGAAGTTGTATTTCTTAACAGTAATGAGAGTGTCCGCTCTTTTAGCTAGGATCTTGAGGCAGTTTTCATCATTAATAGGTGTCCTGAATAAGCAGGTATGGTTTTTGAAGTCTCTTTATATGAACAATGAATTGAGTCAGAACTTAAGAGTGACCTGTCATTGAAATCGTCGGATTCAACTGGTATTTGTTAATGTTGCCTGTTTTACAGGAAACTCTTCGAATGTTTACTGAGGTCGGTGAATATATGAATGCATCAGAACCCGTGGAACAACGATCCAGACATGTTTGAAATACGTTTCTCCACCTCAATTGCTTGAAGATTGGTCTGCATCATCGTCTTTATGTATATATTACTTTATAACTATCTCAAATTAAATTATAGTTTTAATCACTATCACTGGTACTACTATTGTTTCGTTTTATTAGCTTCATCTCATACTGATTTTTTAATGACAGCTTGAGCTGACGCACATCTATACCAAGCCCTACGTAGGTCGTAACTGACTATTGCCATATTCTTGTCTAATTAGCAGTACATTACTGATGAATCTTCGTCTCACTTAAAGCTTAAAATATAACAGTAATAGTAGTCTTTCCACTCTGACATAATTCGAATTAAGCTATAACCTATTGTCTAGTAACTAAAACTGTACCTAGCTAGTGAGTCATAACACTCAAAGAAAAGTAATTTCCATTATCGAGGATATTTTTTGCATACACTTTACTTGATACATTCAAGAGAAATTAAAAGTTATCAAATTGAAATACAGATTGCTGAGCATATATATACATCATCGTACAAAAAATTTTACTGGGCAGAATTTAATGTTAATTCATCATCACATGGGACGAAAAACATGATTGGGAATTGAATCCATTTGTGTCAGGACATTTTGTTAAATTCTTAATCCTTTGAAATTGAACATCTAGATACAAAGTGTAAATCAGATTTCTACGAACAGTTTCTCTTGATGAAAGCACTTATAGTTGAAAATTGAGAACCATTTTTTTTAAAAAAGTTAATAGAAAAATAGGGACTACTTCAATATTGAATACTCTTATTAAAGCAAAAAAAGAAATGCAGCCTCTTCTTGATCTAACTTAGATATTTGTTCCACGTCATTATGTACAACAGTGGTGGTTTTTGATATTTCACAGACATCTAAATCAGTATTACTGAATATATCTGAACCTCCTTCTGTAAACTCATTGGGTCCAAGTGGTCCAGAAAAGTTTAATGTTGGAGGAACATTGATTTCTTTAGAAATATTTTTATAGTCATTTAATGTGGGTTGTGATTTCTGTGAGACAAAGACAGGTCTATAATAGAAGTTGGAAGGAAATTTACAGTTAGTGACAAATCGAATACATAGTGAAAAAAAGAGTAAAAGACTGTACTCATCAGATACTTATAAATCGCATTGATTTAGACATTGGATACACATTAGCATCAATAAAAACAGTTCAGTGGATTTTTACTTAAGGCTGAAAGCTTCTTACTTTGTTTACTTTTACATTTAATAGATGTGGGATAACATAAGTTATTTATCTATTTGAACCCATAAATAATGGTACAAAGGGGCACCATATACATATGGGCCGCACAAATCTCATTTGATTTGTGTGAGAGCTGTGATACTGCCCAGATGCCCAAACTGAAGCAGGTGGCTTTCTTAAGGGACCACACCCGGAGCCTTTGACCTGAATGTCTGATCCACAAGGCAGTGGAGCATCGTGAGGAGATGCAGTCCCATGGTAGCCGATGACCAACGATTGATTCATACGCCATTCGTCCAATCAGGATACTTGAGCCCATGTGCACCATTGATTTGAAATCAGGATTTTCCAACTATCCTAGGTGGAGTTTCCATTTCCACCAACCCGGTTAAAGCGCCGGACATTCGCTTTTCGTCCTCTCAATTTCGTAAATAACACCCCCGCTGAGAGAAGGTAGTAAGTAGGACTTTCCTGTCAGAGGCTGTATACGCGTGGCCATATGAGAGCATTTCGAGAGGGAGAGCGGACTCTCCCCACTTTCGGCCGTACCAGGGCATTTTGGGGCGATAACATAAGTAACTGAAACACAAACAATTAAATATTTAACCTATGATGATGTATTGTATTAATGGGAATACAAAACATGACTACTTCGATCATAATTATTTTCGTGAACTGTTTCCAAAAGATGAAGCCTCCATCAAATAAAGTTTGTCTGAATGATTACGTATGATTAATTACTGATCCGTACCCGATAATAACATGTTAATTTATGGCGTAACTGACATTCCACGTCAATGTGGTTGGTTCGATTCAATCGAACAACTAGTAGTAAAAAATAAACATGCACGTCGGATTTTATCGGGTTTATGAATATATGTAACTATTCCATACAAAAGTATGTTTTGTTTTAAAGATGAGTAAAATTAGTGAACTCATAAACTTACTCAATACTTTCATTAATTTTTGTTTGAGTGGGAGGTATATTTTCTTTTTGTAACATTACACACTTGGAAGTATTTAAGAGATAATCTTTTTCATGTTGCGAATCACAAGGACTTATTGCAATAGGATTTAAATAAGATGGTAGTTGCGAAGTGGTCGATGTAGTTTTTGTTAAAAACTCTTTTAATGTGGGCAGTTTATTTAGAACATCATCGAGAAGACGATAATTTTCAGAATTATTAGCAAATTGCTGATGATCTGTACAATGCAAATGCTAAAATCAAGAAGTAAGACGAAATAACGACGATTGAGTCTCTTGATGAAATACATATTATAAAGTTGAAATCATGAGTTAATTGAAGCTAGACCACCATGGAAAACCTGGAAGCACTGGACGGCCGTTTCGTCCTATCATGGGACTCCTCAACAGTGCGCATCCACGATCCCGCACTCGCGAGATTCAAACCCAGGACCTACCAGTCTCGAGCCAGAGCCCTTAACCGATAGACCACTGAGCCGGTACCCAACGATGTTAATGTCTAACTTCAACCGATCCACGAATTTTTGAGCAACCATTCACCAATTGTCTTCAGTGAGTTGTTATCTCACAACAGATATGGTTGAACTCCACTGGTCACTGCTTCCTACTAGAACCCCAGGACATGTATCTTGAAGTCAGTCACTAGTGAGCATATGATGGTCTAGCTTCAATTGACTCATGATTTCAACTTTGGAAAAATACTGAAATCTCCACAAAACCCCTTCTGAACATATTACAAAATTGCGATTAAAAAGTAGTCTGACACATAAATATGTGATATATTTTGAACTCAATTACTGAAAGTTTCAAACTGATCAGTTAAAGCCTAAATCAAGAAGCTTGTAGTTCTATATAAGAAACAATTTAGTTCCAGACGAAAAATCAGTGACAAACTATACGCTTAATAATCAAATGAAACGTCATAAATATGAGTCATATGTATTAGGTTTTCGAAACAGAAAATAAATTTCATGCATCCATTTGTTACGAACCCGTAGCAAGTTACCGATGTCCAAAATATGTTAATTTTATTAAAGTACACATGAAAATAACTCCGCCTGCAGCTCCTCCGGGGGCTACTGCCGGTCTCAAGCCCGGGTAAAAGAGGAGGGTTGGGCATGGGGTTAGCGACCCCATTCCGTAGAAAACCAACTCGCTAAAAAAACGCTAACCAGAAAAATTATTCAACACATGAAAATGATGAATACGTGGATATGACATTTTTGGGATTATTTTCAAAAATATGAGCTAGATAATTCGATATTACGATTTAGACCTACCTGACCAGAAATGAAAGCAATCATGGGGTCGACTGAAAAACTAAGACGTACATTGTTTTTATTCATAAGAATACTTAAAGTGCAAGAACATTTCTAAAATCCGTACCATATATTATAGTGAAGACTTTAATTATCTAAACCTAGTTAATGAACCAACTTTTTGTCCGTTATCGTGATGCAGAAGGATTTAGGTTCACGTCCTTAACAAACAAAATACATTATTACGGTTGTAAATGCATATCGGCATGATTAGAAACAATGTAAGGCTCACTGCAAACGGTTATCAACTAAAAGAAACAAAGAACAGTCTATATCCAAAGTGACAACAATGAACCGATCTCATAATCCACCATTAAAAGTTACTTAACTGATCATCTGTCTCACATCCCCTTAAGAAAGTTTACCAACCCAACGAATTCTAACACTAATCTTTATGAAGGATTGATCATTTGCGTATGAAACACGACAGCGTATTCACTTTTTTTCGGACAGAACACAACATATCATTTGAGCTATTGTATGTTAGTCACATGTGAACAAATCAACTGATTTGCTTGTTTAGGTTTAATATTTTAGATAATTAAAATAACTTACCAAACAACTATCAATACAAATGTACGGCTTAAGTAAATGAGTCCATCAAGAAGAAAATTCTCTTCGCTGAATTCTCATGATTTTTAAACACTTTATTTAGATTAGCACCAGATCACTTCCAACTTTATTTGGGAATATGGGATTGATCCTTGATGAGTAGGTAATTCCTAAATTTAACCTTGGGGATACATACAAGTCATATTCGTCATATACGAAAAGACAGATTGTTAGAATTAACCGATAACTGATTATCATTATTTTCGGATGTCCCATTCAACCAATGTAAAGAGAAGCACATCAATAGTTTCAATAGTTTGTTACATAAAGACAAGAAATATACATGATGGGCACTCGTTATCAATACCAAACTATCAATTGCATTATTTACGAAGAAAAACGGTCGTTGATTTTAAACCAAATTATATTGGAGTCAAACGCTATAATTATCATTATTTACAATGGGACTAGCTGACCTACCTCAAACAAACTCTTAAAATTCGCAGAACAACATTCACAGTAGCCAGATGGTTCATCATTGATAGCAGCAGTAGTCGAAGAAGCTTTCGGATTACTACAATAATAAAACGAAAATCACACAAAACTGATCTATTCACAAAACAGTTTAATTACTATCTACTGATTAAAGACTGGTACTTTTGTTTGCACTTCCCACTGTATTCATATACTAACGGAGATTTTAAAGAAAATATTACTACTGGGTTAGTTGTGCAATAATACACAATGGTTGTATTTCAAAGTATTAGTCCGTGGATTGCAGCATAGGGGTTGATGATAATGCACGGAAGAAAAAAGGCCGTGAGTTTCGTTTACTCACTAAATTAGATAGGAAGTATAACCACTGTGTTACACTCCCAAGTCCGATTTGGTTACCGATGATTCACGATTTCCATACTCTTAAAAACCCCACTATATAGAGAGAGGAAGCTAAAGACTACGTGGGAGATATTTTGCCAAGAACGGAACAAATGATGCTTACAACACTTTCAGACTTATGTGTCCTGACTGACTTAGACAAAGATATGTGAGGGTTGACCTTCGTCAAACGGATAACTCTCATTAAGTAGACCACCTACCAACTTATAGTGTGATTTTCTGTTACGTTCTGCAGTCATACGATTCAGACATTGATATACACACTTCTTACAATCGAGCTCCACCTATCTGATAGATGAGAGAATCAAGAATAACTAAAATGTAGTTGGCAAACCGAATGTGTAATGTACATTTTACTTGTTCAAAACTTGTTTCATTCAAACTGATGTAGACAGTGTAAGTCAAACATTGATGCACACAACTGATCATGGCTAACATGTTACCAAGAGTGTCAGTCACACCTATAAGCGAAAATGGGACAAAGTAAAATGTGTTTTGGCTAAAGTTATCACACTTTTCAGTAGCATAGTGAAAGAACTTTGGCAAGAAAAAAAGGCCAGCATAATAATATTAGTAGTAGCTTTAAAACGAAATAGTCTGTACATTTATAGAGAAATGAATGAAATCGCCGGATAAATAGTATACGGTAATAATAAAACTTGAGATCTAGAGCAGGTTAAAGAATGAATACACCTCCATCCCATTTTAGACCATGTCAACAAAATTTTTTAGTCATAAGCAACTATTGTCTAGAGTATCTCAATAAAACACGTAACAATAGTCAATGACTACACAAACTTATGATGTTTTTGGTCTGTCTACAACAAAATTTTTTTACCTTACTCCAATGTCGTCAAACTTACGATATCCAATTACTGGGAATGTTTAACACATCGCCTAACCAGTTACGTCGTTGAAAGTTCAAAGAATCATCTACCGATTCCCGATCTCTATTTAGCACTCTTGACTTAGTCTCAGTGTAACTTACCTGGTCAGTATTCACCCGAGAAACACAATTACTTATGTCACTACAAAATAGTGTTGTAAAAAAAGAAAAAACAGAAATATCTACCTTTCCGCTCCTTTAGTGACTAAGGAAGCTGTACGTTGTAATGGAGTAGTAGTATTATGTTTTTTAAGACGATGTTTACGTTTATTTCGACTATCTATGCGTGTTAAAATTGACTGAGTGCCTGTTCCAAGAATACAATGACTTGGATTCTGTAGAGTAAAGCCAACGCTTGCTCCCGGGACGCTACCACTACACGGTCCATTAACAGTAGTAGTAGCAGTAGTGGTAGTAGTTGTTGTTGTTGTAACAGTAGCAGTAGTAGTAATAATAACTATAGAATTGGTCGTAGTCATTGGAGTCGGAGATGATGGAGTATCATGTACGCCCACTTCGAGAAAGGATTTTGATTTTGATTTACAACGATTGGTTAGATCCCATAAGTCAGGCAAGTAGTCTGTTTTATCTAAATAAATAGGTCGGTAGTGACTTCTTGTATCGATCACTTTGATACATGGTGTCACCAGATGTCGAACTGAAATTAATAATACATAGTAAAAACGCAATATTACTTCAGGTCAAATTAATAGTATTATTGATAAAATTCGTGTTGACTCGAGCTCAACATAAAAAATCTAAAAAATCGTAACTACGTTTATATAGAAAGTGTAGTCATAAGGTAAAATGACAACTGAATTGCGGATATATTTGGTATCACTTAATGAAATAGCCGTTTTCTGACAAGAGATACTTGTAAGAAAAATGATGTTATTTACATTGAAACGGACTGTCGCGAAATGGTATCTTTGAATATTGAAAATAATAGGCAAGTAACTATCTGTCTCGTTTATTTATCAAACAGTGTACTATAAAAATTACAACTATTAGACTGTAGTGTACTTTGACTGAAGATTATTGATGATTTAACGATTATCAACATACTGCCCAGGATCTATGATTGTATCGAAGACAGTTAATAAAATATAATGAAATTGTGAACCGATCAATCCTAGACCACGATTGGAAAATTGAAGACACAAGATGACTGTTTTATTCTAGTATGGGACTCCTCGACAGTGCGCATCCACGATCCCGCACGCGGAACCCGAACCCAGTTAGATGTTAACACCATTGGATGCCGGCTCAGTGGTCTAGAGGTTGAACTCAGGGTAACTATCGAAGTACATGAAACTAAACGTTTATTAATTATTCAGCTGTAAATGAATATAAATATTGATTGGTAAAGCAAGTCTACTCGACCAAATACACTGAAATACAACAATGTCAATTGGATATATGTCAATAACACTGAATAACTGTAGAAAGATAGTCTGGTGAAGATAGGCAATAAAGGCACTAGGATCTAATTAATGTAAGTTATCTGTGAACATTTTTGTTAGACCCAAATTGATCAGATATATTAAACGAAAAAATTTGAACTTTAAGCACAAAATATAGTCAAGCTGTTAAATGTCAACATATTACCTAATTTTCATCAATAAAAACTTACTACTTATTGAGAGAAGTGAGTAGAACGAGTTAGTTTAAAAATAGCATCATATATAATAAAAGGTAATGATGATGATTCAGACTTGTCAAATAAACATTCAAGAAATTTTACATAAACATAGTACTTGGAACAAAGATTGAAGGAATTACCCTCATGAATCCTATCACGCTCTGGATCATTAGCTAACTTGTCCAAATGATAATCATGATCTGTTCGTTGTATAGACTACAAAATAATAAGATAAAATAGTTTAAATCTACGGTGCAATAAATGATTAAACCACAAAATAACAAAAAATGCTTAATTTGACTAACTACAAGTGTAACATAGACCTTCAGCCCATTAATCGCACTTACAACTACACAGCAAATGTTTTTATAAAGTGAATCTTAGTACCCAGTTATTTTCGGTAGGTATAATATTGAGATATTTCGATTTGTGCATTATTAATATTTAACAGATATCAGTGTATCAAATGATTATGTCACATGTGCAAGTCAAGATTATGATTGCAACATAAAGCGGAATAGCTAGTTATAATAGATATTTAAGACAGGATTAAACATTATGACTAGCAGCAGTATGATAAGGAGGTTTTAAAATAAGTAAACTAACCATTCACCGTTTAAATTGAACCCTACTGAATCTACTTTAGTTTGAACATCCTTATAATATTGTAAGCCATTATACAAAATGTGTAACTCAAAGTCAAGTACACAATCCTGCAAGCTAAAGCTGACAAACTCTATCAACACGGAGAGATGAAATTAGCAAAAAAAAGATGAAAAGTGGGTCAGATAGTAGAAAAGATAAAACATCATGGATATGGTTGAAAAAATGGGAAGAGGCTATGTATTGAAAAAAACATTGCAAATAAATATTAGTACAACAAAGGTGACATCTACCTGGATATATGACTGAACATCTGATGGGAGGTTTTTTATCCATTTCGTTACAGCTACAATAAAAAAAACCGGGAAAGATAGAGATAAATCATGGCGATAAATAAAATTACTCAAAATTTTGAATAGACCTTGATAAATCTTGTTGATTGAACGCTATACTTGGATCGTAAGCTAGTCTCGTAACCCCCAAGCTAGAACTACACAGCGACTTCAACACGAGAGAAAAGGCACAAAATATGCGGGAAGCACTTTACTCCAAAGGTTCATTCATCTACAGAAAATATAGGGTTTTTTAATATTTTAGAAGTCATTGGGTTTTCCTGAAAATTCTAGAGAACTACTAAACATAGTAACAGTGTAGTAATCAGCCAATCAGAACCTGTACATATGACTTTTAATTTTCGCGATATTTTTAGCAAAGCTTCTAATCGAACGCTGATAGGATAAAACGCTTCTTAATGTTTTCTGAGCTTGTCATGTCTATTGCGAGAAATTTGCGGGATCATCCCAGACCTGTACTATTTTACGTGAGCGAAAAGTCTGGAACATGAACCTACAATTGATCAGTGAATAGAACTAATGGTTGACAAGTGATAAACAAAAGAATGTAGTATGGTCCCTAAATTAGGAGTAAAAGATGGTTATGTGAAAACTTTAGAAACTATCAACTAACATTAAACCAGTTTTAACTTTAGTATGTAAGAAGTTTATCTATAAATTTCAAGAAATGAGATGTTCAAATATTTACCGAAAACTGCTATACATTTATGTCTGTGCGGTTTTCGGACAAAGCCTAGGCGTATATTTTTGAAAGTTTGATTCCATAAAAGTCTGAATTTATTTTATCCATGGACACCTTGCTGACGTGTGCTAACTGGGACGAAAATAAAGTTTAGGGTTTCCTAACGCCTCAGTCAGTCAGTCACATATATGCATCGGTCCAAGTCGCCATACCTCATTAGCACAACAGAATGAACAGCGGTTACCTCAACGGTTTTATTATTTATTTATTTGATCACATATATAATGGCACAAAGGGCACCGGATACATATGCGTCACACAAAATAATGAGAATGACAGGAGAAGGAAGAAGATGCGTATATATAAAAGAAGGAAAAAAAGAAAAGGAGAAGAGTAATGATGGGGGGAACGGAAATGTACAACCAGAAGAGCTCTCTCAGTTAGGAAAGTTATAGCCACTCTTTATGAAGAAAGCAAAAGGTTGCAGCAGGCTCGACACTGGCTTCTATTCTGAGCCATATCTGATAACGTCTCTAGCCACTGTGTTGCACCATCTCTCCGACCCCAGACAGGGAGTCGTGAAGGACCAACAGAAGCTAGCCCTTTGCAGCTCTCTTTCATGCCACGACACCATGTCATACACTGACCTCCTCTCCGCTTTTTCCAACCAGTCCCAGAGTCGGCAAATAATGCACGACGTGGAAGTCTCTGGGACGACATTCGTAAAACATGTCCAAGCCACCGAAGTCGGTGTTTCAAGATGGTGACACCAATTGAATTATTGTCTCTGCGCCCGAACACACAATGCCGAACCTCTGCATTACTAACATGGTGTTGCCACTGAATGCCAGCAATCCTTCGGAGACAACGATGATCGAACACAGAGAGACGTCTAACATCCTCAACTCGGAGAGGCCAGGTTTCACAAGCATAGAGCAAAACTGCTCTCACCGACGCGTTGTAGATCCGACCTTTTACAGCCAGACTAACATCACGAAGGCGCCAAAGATGGCCCAGATTGGCATAAGCCGCTCTGGCTTTCACTATACGTACATCAATCTCATCACTCAAGCCCCCACCAGCACTTATGTAGCTACCTAGATACACGAACTTCTCAACTACTTCAATCTGCTTACCATCCAGGGTGAGTGCAGGATGAGAATCCTGCCAGTCTTGTAGGAGTACCTTGCACTTGGAGGGTGCAAAGCACATGCCGTACCTGCGGACATTGATTGCCAACTGATCAATTGCAGATTGCATGCCTTGGGCATTATCGCATAGTAAGACAATATCATCCGCATACTCGAGATCGAGAAGTCGTTCTCCAGGCAACATATCCACACCGCCATTACTTACATCCATCAGAGCTGTTTCCAGGATGTCGTCGATGGCAAAGTTGAGGAGGAATGGTGAGATCGGGCAACCCTGCCTAACCCCACTGCTCGAATGGAACAAGGGAGAAAGGTGGTTGTATGCCCTCACTCTGCCTGAGGTGTTCGTATACAGGGCCTTTAAGATGTTAATGAACTTCTCAGGCACACCCTTCTTCAATAGACAATCCCAGAGAACAATCCTGTCCAACGAATCAAAGGCAGCCCTGATATCAAGAAACACTACGATTGTTGGCCTGCGATAAGTATGACGGTGTTCTAACATTTGACGGAGGGTGAAGATGTGATCAATGCATCCTCGACCAGAACGAAAACCAGCCTGCTCCTCGCGAGTCAATCGTTCTCGGGTTTTAAACAACCTACGAAGGATGATAGAAGCCAGTAGTTTGGACGCAATCGGAAGTAGACTTATCCGCCGATAGTTGTTACAGAACGAGATGAACCCTTTTTAAAGATAGGGACGACTATTGACTCACTCCATGATGTTGGAACACTTTCTTGCTCCCAAACCTTTCCAAACAACACAGTCAGTTCCTTAGCCAGAAAGTCACCACCATCTTTAAAAAGAGCCGGAGGTAAGTCATCTGGGCCCGGTGACTTGTAACGTTTCAAGAGTTGGAGTTCCTTGCGGACTTCCGCCTCGCTTGGTGGATCAGTCGTCATCGGCCATGGGGGGCAGGACAAACTGGTTGATGTTGCCGGAGCAGCAGGCCAGTTGAACTGCCCTTCGAAAAATTCCGCCCATCGTCCAAGACGTCGAGAGATGTTAGTGATTGGCATCCCGTCATCCTCGTAGATTGTTTCACTCACACCAGACTTCTTGCTGCCAGTGGCTCGGATGAGTTGGAAGAGCTTCCGGCAGTTACCAGATGCAGCTGCTGCTTCCATCTCATTAGCACGCTCCGACCACCAGGCTTCTCGGTCCTTACGCAAGCTTTGCCCGATTTCACTACGTGACAGCCTTCGTTTGTGGTCAAACTCACGGTCACCCGGAGTAGACCGACGGGCTTCCATCAGTTGTAAGGAGCCAGAAGAAACCCAGTGCTTATAATCGGGACTCCTTCAGTATTCATAATCGGTGGAAGCATTCACTTTCAACCAGACAGTGACTGGAGATCGTTTAGATAGGACAGAGTTTCCACCATGGGCGAGCTGCTGCATAAGTTGAAAAGTAAGGTTACACAAATTGGGGATAAAAGGATGTGAATTAGCGATATGGTAAATAATAATAATAATAATAATAATAACAATAGCAATAATAACAATAATAATAATAATAATAATAGTAATAGTAATAATGCAAATTGTTTTGTTTCTAGTATGAACGAGAATATAATTGTCAGTTGAATGTTCCATTTCATTTATTTGCGAGAGGGCTGCGATACTGCCCGGGTGTCCAAACCGAAGCAGGTGGTTTTCTTAGGGGGCCACACCCCGAGCCTTTGACCTAGAGGTCTAACCCACAAGGCAGTGGAGCATCGTGAGGAGATGCAGTCCCATGGTAGCCGGTGACCAATAACTGGCTCATTCGCCATTTGTTCCTTCAGGATACGGGGGCCCATGTGCACCATTGGTTTGGAATCAGGGTTTTCCAACTCCCCTAGGTGGATCCTTCATATCCACTAACCCGGTTATAGCGCCGGACATTCGCTTTTTATCCTCTCAATTTCGTAAACAACACCCCCGCCATGAGAAGGCAGTGAGTAGGACTTCCCTGGTAGGGGCTATATACGTGTGGCCATGTGAGAGCATTTGGAGAGGGAGAGCGGACTCTCTCTACTCTCGGCCGTACCAGGGCATTTGGGGGCGATAGTAATATATAAAAGAAAGATTTTGTATACGGATATAAATACAAGGAGAGAATTAGTTCGTAAGAAGAAAGGTTTAAAGCAATTTTAATTTCATAGTTTAAGGGAAGACAAGGAGTGTATACACCTACACCCGTGTGATCGATTCTCAGCCATGTCTCACAGCCTCCAACCATTGGTTACGAAAGTCACGCGGACCCCAACCAAGTAGCCTGCATCTATCAACATGACACATGGGCTCCAGTATCCTGAAGGAACAAATGGCGTATGAACCAATCGTTGGTCACCGGCTACCATGGGACTGCATCTCCTTACGATGCTCCACTGCCTTGTGGAATAGACCTTTAGGTCAAAGGCTCCGGGTGTGGCCCCCTAAGAAAACCACCTGCTTCAGTCTGGGGCACCTGGGCAGTATCATAGCCCTCACACAAATTCAATGAGATTTGTGAGGCGCATATTTATCTGGTGCTTCCTTGTACCAATATTTATGTGTTTAAATAAAATAAAATAAAATAAACAGGCTAGAAGTTAGTGACTTCAAGCACAGATGCCACGTTTTGATTTGGCCGCCCCTAATTCTCTTCCAACCATTCCCAATACTAGTCAGCATAGCACATCGTAGTAATCCATGTTCAGGCATACGTAACACGTGGCCCAACCATCTTAGTCGATTACTTTCAACCACATAACAAAGTCCAAATAAATATAATGCACCGTCTTTGAATAAGCACACACTAGTTTCCTTTGAAAAAAATTTTGATATAAATACAAGTATTTGCTTTAATATCATACAAGAGTGACTAAAACTTACTATCAAAGGAGAGAATTTTAATACCTAGCTGACGAGCTTTGTACAACAAGTCATTATTTGAATTTAACTTTTGACCACATCCCAATACACAAGACATAGATGATGACTGAGATTGTACAGGTGCAACAGATACATCATTGGATGTTTGAGCCTAAATTCCAAATAAAAATAAGAAAATCACAAAATATAAATAAAAATATGAATGAATTTAGGACATTATGAAGACAGTGTTAACTTCTCATTACCTAAGGAAAAGATCAGTGGATTTCTGTAGCGTCTACCGAATCGACATTTACTCAGAAACCCACCTCATTAGGCTCCAAAACACGATAAAGAGCGAGGGAAGAATAAACGTAGACTGAAAGAAAAAGCCTACGCCATGATCGTGAACAGTGGTGCACGACAAAGGCAAAAGAGATGGGAAAGGTATAGGCAATCGATAATACTAGACAAGTATTCTAACTCATCAAGTACACATGTATTAAAAATCTGATTGTTAGTGAAACTTTCTCAGAAAAACTAAAACTATTATTCACTTTCGATCCAGAAGATTAGACCGATAGGCAAAATGATTTAAGCAATAGTCCAATTGGCCTCCAGCTACCCTTCAGTTATTCACTATTCCGATGCTTTCAGACACTCAGAGCCGATTAAAAGGCCATAACAAAATTATGCGTAGAAAAACAACAGGACCTTATGGGTTAAACTCAGAAGTATTTAAAGATAGTGATAGTGATCTGATATCATTAAAAACTGACTGATCTACTAATTAAAATATGTTACATGGGAGAAATTCCATCTAACTGATCTCGACCACCGATAGTCTTAGTCTATGAGGACAGAAACCTCTTTCTTCGTGATAAATATAGAGGAATAAGTCCAAAACTGTCTAAAATGTTAGCTCCCGTGAATAGCCAAGACTTGAATAGAGATTAGGAACAACAGACCCAAGTAAACGAAGCACATTTTAAGCATGGTCGTGTATGTATCAAACAAATATTAACTCTTCAGTGAATTTTCGAAATACAAACGTGAGGAGCTACAAGTGTTTGTTCATAGATGTTCTAAAGCATCTCTTGTTTACGGTGGAACGACTAAGTGAGTAACGTTGAGGTTAGGCTCCAGTCAGTCAGTCAGTTACAACGTAGAACTTCGTACGTACGTACATCAGTTCGAGTTGCCATACCACATTACCACAGAGATCCAGTTGTCGATTCAAATCCCATATTGGTAGAAGTAGTAAGAGTATAAGCATTAATGTGAAAGATTAGGGTTTGAAGATGTTATTGAAGGAGTATAATACAATGAAATAAATTTGGGAAGAGAAAAAGATAGAGACATGAGGAATTCAGAAGATTAGAAGTTGGTAGAACACAAAGAGTGGATGCACCTTCGCCATTGCAAACGATTTCGAGCCATGTCATTCAAGGTCTCTCTAACCATCGGTTGCTATCATCTCGCGAATCCCAACCAGGTAGTCTACACCTACCAACATGGCCCAGTCCACTTGTCAGTGACTTCATGGATTTATGCCATGTTTTGGTCTGGCCGCCCCTAGCTTTCTTCCAACCTGCTCCTACACCATAAAGCATTGCACGTCGGGGCAGTCGGTCATTGGGCATACGTAACACATGTCCCAGCCATCTCAACTGGTGAAGTTTCACTACTTCATCAATCGATTTGCCACCATTACCTAGTACCCGTTTCCTAACATCTGCATTACTTACCCGGTGGTCCCAGGATATACGAGCAATACGTCGAAGACACCTAGGCTTAGGACATAAATACCAAATCTGTTAATACCCGGACATGGTTTATGCATGGTGAACCGCTGCACCCCTCAATGAGTAAAAATAGCTAGTTTAGGCGTTGAAAGAAATTTAGAAGTAACCAGATTGAAACCTGGAATCATTCCATGAGGTCAGTACCTAACGGAATAAACTGTCTTGCTGGGCTGAAACCACTAGCTTGGAGTTTGAGCAATAAACGTGACTAATAGTTAGATACCTTGGGTGAAAAGATTCAAAATCGATTGTAGTGGATTAAGTGCATTCATTTATAATTCTCCTTTGGATACTGGTCGAGTAACTAAATCAAAACATTTGGTTTTCTTAGGAGGTCATAACCCGGGCCTTTGACCTAAAGGTCTGATCCACATGGCAGTGGAGCATCGTAAGAAGATGAAGTCCCATGTTAGCCGGTGACCAATGATTGATTCATACGCCATTTGTTCCTTCAGGATACTGGAGCCCATGTGCACCATTGGTTTGGAATCACGGTTTTACAGCTCCCCTAGGTGGACTTTCCGTATCCATCAACCCTCCAAGTTTTAATGTTCTTTCATACACTCTTTTCGAGCTATATTACCCATATATAGGAGCTTAGATTTTGACGTTAACAGAGGATAACCTGAATGGATCTCCTCGATACTGCCTTTAGTTACAGGTTTTACTATCTTTTGGTGGTGGCTAGTGGTCTAATTCAGGGCTACAATCCCGTTAAACAAAACGGCAACTCAGTAGCTTATTGAATAACGCTTTCTTAGTTGAAGAGCTGTATACTCGGTTCAAATCAGTTTAAACATCAAGAGTGGTATACTTAGCTGACGAGTCCGGAATACGATGAAACGCGCACCCTACATTCTACACTCGACCGTTGCTGCTACCTTGACGTGGTGGTCGGGCTTGCCTATCGTGATGAATCAATCGGGCTATGCTGGCTGGAACAATCGTTTCTCAAGGTTCTACCATGCCAGGCAGGTCGTTTGAAGAGCGGTGAGACTAAAAGCAGCAAATCCAAGGTCCGAAGGCGAAGTCGTACTGTTGACTGTACAGAGGTGTGACAGCAGTAAGGTGTTTCCTTCAGACAACCAGCATGACAGCGATGCTGCCTTTCCACAAGGAGGGGTGGGGTTAGAAAAGGTCGACCCTAAAAATGCACGCCTCGCCTTATCCCACGGATATCCGTCTCCGGCGGTAAGGTCCCATCAAGTACGGAGCTAACACAAAAACTACCCACAAAAAGGTCGTGTGTGACCGACCTCAAGCAGTTGTCCCTTGGGCACTGCGGTCACGCTCTCAGGTCATTAAGACCACTTCTAACCCAATTTCCTTTTCAGGTACCTCTAGAAGAACCCTTCCACGGTGTGGGCAACCGGGAAGTGATAACTGCCCTCATACCTCTAACAGCACTCAAGACCACTACATTCTACGGCTAGCGACAACCCGAATGCACTAAAATATATTTCCTATGTTTAATCTTCCTTATTATCATACCCGCCACCACTACTTCGACTCATTTTCCATACCTTGTTGATCTAACCCTTATACTGCCGTGATGTGATTGGGGCCGAAACACACTTGCTGAAAGCCTTGAGGTTATCATGACTACATTACTTCCGCTATATCATTGCATCACAAGTATAAAGACAAAATGGATTGATCTATAAGTAAGTACTTCTAAAATGATTGCAAGATGGAGACCATATTACAAAACCCTCTTATTATCAACATATTCAGAACCAGCAATCTTAAAACTGTTAGACATTCAAAGTATCAAACAGGAATAACATGTATTAGTCAGTTCGATTTAGTCAACGTAACATCTGACATGAATCTATTCATTTAGTTCTCGTCTACTAACACGGGTCCCTACCCTGAAAATGTAGTTTTTGAAATAAGTCTAAAAGTATCACCGACACTAGAAAAGGCATTTGTGGTGATAATTTAAATAAGTTAAAAACAACCAACTTACTTGGTTTAATATCGATGAGGCTGTAATACCTGATGGAGTAGAATTAGAATCTTCAGCAGCAATTTTGCGTGCGGCAAGTAACATAGCTCTACCACGTGTTACTGGGCTATTAACAGGTTTGCTTCCTATTAACACAGGAACTTTGAGATTGTTTGGTGCTTGTGAAATGGATGAGGACTGATTTTGAAGTGAAATGGATTGTTTCGACGATGTAACATGTGATTCATCAATAACAGATGATGTCAATCGAGATGATATCCGATTAGTTATAACGTAATCAACATCTCGACTAAAGAATTCAACTACCTCCTAAGTTTTGGAAAAGGAAAAGACATATAATAATTATTAAGAAAAGAATAATTGAGGTATAAGTGACTGTTTCAACAGAAAGCAATCTACGATGATTAATTTGAACATTTGACTTTAAATTACAATGTCACTTATCTGAATTCTGCTACCATATTTAGCTAACCAGGTAACAAGTCATACCCTCAAATGAGATAGCGAGACGTGAAAATAACTTGAACCTTATTTATTCGGATACTTATCAAAGTCGCTTTACTGTGCACCAGTATGGTGAGAAATCAACAAGAAAAAGTATTACAAATAAAATTAATTAGGAACTAAAGAAAGCAAATGTTAGAGGAAACTCCAAACGAAGAACAAAACGCATTGGTTAGTTACAGGATTCATACGATTCATACGTTCGTGAGTTCCATGAGTTATGAGCTATATAACACACCTCTTTCTCAGAGAACAAATAACCAAATCAAATTTAATACAAGTTTAAATAGTACAAAAGAACAACACAAGAATATTATGTGCGATCAACCAAAAAAACAGGTTTTAACAAATCGCACATAATATTCTTGTTTTGTTCCTTTGTACTATGTAAACTTAGATTAAATTTGATTTGGTTATCTCTCCTCTGAGGAAGTGGCTTACGCTGAGTCACGAAACGTCAGAAAATTTAATTTTTCTACTCACTGGGATATTACAAATACATCAATTTATTTATAACAATCTACTCAATGCTCAATTTATTCGAAATCATCAAGTCAAACCTTGGTAATGATACCTATATAACACGGTAGCGACTCCGATTATTTCAAGAATTTCAACAGAGTATCCTTAACTTTTGGTGGGACCATAAAAAAGGGTAGATCCGAAAAATTCAATGATATTCAGAAACTGTGAAAGCAGCAGTGATATCTGCTAGTATGATAAACCATAAGGTTAGGGAGAAACGATGGATTTCAGCAGCATCTACCACACTGATAGATGCTCGGAAACTCATTCCATCTGGCTCTGAACATAACGAAGAGAGGAGTCAACTCAAGCACAGGCTGATAAGAAGCCTACACAATGATCGCGAACAGTGGTTAGTAGCGAAAACAAGAGAGATGGAAAAGGCAGAGGCAATAGGTAACAGCAGACAACTGTTTAGACTTGTCAAGGAAACCGGTATTAGGAACCCTAATGTCAGCGAAACTATCTCAGATAAAGATGGATATATTATTCACTCTCAAATCAGGAGATTGGATCGATGAGCAGAACACTGTAGCGGTTCAGTTTAACTGGCCTTCAGCCACACTTCGATTTCCTACAATCCCCAGTCGACTTGAATGGCAAGTTAATGTTAACCCTCCAACTCTTCACGAGATCGAAAAAGCCATAGGAAATCTGAAGCGAGGGAGAGCAGCAGACCTTGACAGGTTTTCCTCTGAGATTTTTGAGGATGGTGGTCCAGTAATAGCAGCGAGATTGACTGAGGTCTTAGGTAGAATCTGAGAACTGGACGTAATTCCATCTGACTGGTCCCAATCACTGATTGTGCCAGTCTATAAGAAAGGACAAAAATCCTCTTGCGACAACCATAGGGGGATCAGTTTGACTAATACAGTGTCTAAAATATTAGCTTGAATAGCACTTCAACACCTGACTAAAGCTCGTGAAGAGCAGACTAGAGAAAACTAGGCTGGTTTTCGACCTGGATGTGGTTTTATAGACCAAATATTCACACTACGTCAGGTCCTGGAACATAGACATACATTCAGATGCCCCGAATTCGTAGTATTTCTTGACCGTAAGGCGGCATTTGACTCCGTTGATCGTGAGGTTCTATGGCAGTGTTTGTCACTGAAAGGAGTACCAAACAAGTACATTAACCTGATAAAGGCTCTCCACTCGAACACAACTGATTGAGTTAGAGTCTATGGAGAACTGTCATCAGAATTGATTACCTCAAATGGTGTTCTTCAGAGCTGTCCACTCCCTCCATTCTTGTTTAACTTTGTCGTTGACGTGCTCTTAGAGATAACGCTTTCCTCATCTTAATTTCCAGGAGTTTAACTTTTACTCTAAGGCTCACTTGTTGACTTAGAATACACCGATGACATAGTTCTATTTGGTGAAGACGCTGACAAAATGCGGAGCCTTCTGACCACTATTTATTTTATTTAAACACATAAATACTGGTACAAGGAAGCACCAGATAAATATGCGCCTCACAAATCTCATTCGATTTGTGTGAGGGCTGTGATACTGCTCAGGTGCCCAGACTGAAGCAGGTGGTTTTCTTAGGGGGCCACACCCCGAGCCTTTAACCTGAAGGTTTAGTCCACAAGGCAGTGGAGCATCGTAAGGAGATGCAGTCCCATGGTAGCCGGTGACCAACGATTGGTTCATACGCCATTTGTTCCTTCAGGATACTGGAGCCCATGTGCACCATTGGTTTGGAATCAGGGTTTTCCAACTCCCCTAGGTGGACACTCCACATCCACCAACCCGGTTAAAGCGCCGGACATTCGCTTTTCGTCCTCTCACTTTCGCAGTGAGTAGGACTTCCCTGGCAGAGGCTATAAGCAACAATGCAGGCATGTTCGGGATGCCATTCTCTCCCTCGAAGTGCAAAATGTTACTTCACGACTGAGTTGCATCGACACCCGAACTAATGATAGGAAGTGAAGTAGTTGAGCGTATTGACCACTTCACTTATCTTGAGAGTCACTTCAGCCCTTGTGGTCTGGTGTGTGACGAAATCTCAGCACGGATACAGAAGGCTCGTCTAGCTTTAGCCAAACTACGTTATTTATGGTGTAGGCGAGATATCCGTCTAGCAACCAAAGGACGGGTTTACTGTGCAGCAGTTCGTTCCGTCCTACTTTATGGCAGTGAAACATGGTGGTAAGAGTAGAGGATATTCGTAGGCTGCTAGTATTCGATCATATGTGTCTTGAAAGCATTGCTCACATAACCTGGGACCATCGAGTAAGTAATGCAGTTGTTAGGAAACAGCTACTAGGTAAGGATGGCAAATCGATTGATGAAGTAGTGAAATTTCATCAGTTGAGATGGCTGGGACACGTGTTACGTATGCCCAATGACCGACTGCTCCGACGTGCAATGTTTCATGGTGTAGGAGTAGGTTGGAAGAAAGATAGGGGCGGTCAGACCAAAATGTGGCACAAATCCATGAAGTCATTGACAAGTGGACTGAGCCATGTAGGTAGGTGTAGACTACCTGGTTGGGAGCCGCGAGATGATAGCGATTGATCGTTAGAGACCTTGAATGACATGGCTAAAAATCGTTTGCAATGGCGAAGGTGCATCCACTCTTTGCGTTCTGCCGAATTCTAATCTTCTGAATTCTTCGTGTCTCTATCTTTTTTGTTTTTTGATGTTTATTTCACTGGATTATTTTCTTTGAATAACATCTTCAAACCTTAATATTTCCAATTACTGCTTATACTCTTACTATTTCTACCACTATGGTATTTGAATCGACAACTGCATCTCTGTGCTAATGTGGTATGGCAACTCGAACTGATGTATGTACGTACGAAGTTCTACGTTGTCGCTGACTGATATATTTATATACGAACGCTGCCAAAACTGAAAAACTTGATCTCGATGGGGATTTTACATTGGCACTGAACGCAACCAAAGAGGCCCCAGACTAGTCAAAATAGGGCGGAATTTCCTGTTAAAGCAGAGCTCGAATCCTAATGAAAAAAGAGTGGAGCTCGTTGAAATATTCAACACAGAGAACTCCGACGTTTTTAAGGCCCTAGAAATATGTTTGAAGTCGAAATAAGCGACGGTGAGATCTAGTTCTCGAGATTCTAGCAGTGTGATAATGAAAGACGAATGTATAGGAAAGATTTGATCAATCTGCACGATGAATCGCATTCTACATGATCTATCGATAGCCCCCAAATGCCCTGGTACGGCCGAGAGTGGGGAGAGTCCGCTCTTCCTCTGGAAATGCTCTCACATGGCCACACGTATATAGCCTCTACCAGGGAAGTCCTACTCACTGCCTTCTCGTGGCGAGGTGTTGTTCACGAAAGTGAGAGGACGAAAAGTGAATACCCGGCGCTTTAACCGGGTTGGTGGATGTGGAGTGTCCACCTAGGGGAGTTGGAAAACCCTGATTCCAAACCAATGGTGCACATGGGCTCCAGTATCCTGAAGGAACAAATGGCGTATGAACCAATCGTTGGTCACCGGCTACCATGGGACTGCATCTCCTTACGATGCTCCACTGCCTTGTGGACTAAACCTTCAGGTTAAAGGCTCGGGGTGTGGCCCCCTAAGAAAACCACCTGCTTCAGTCTGGGCACCTGAGCAGTATCACAGCCCTCACACAAATCGAATGAGATTTGTGAG
The DNA here is from genome assembly GCF_000237925.1 of Schistosoma mansoni. Taxonomy (NCBI): domain Eukaryota; kingdom Metazoa; phylum Platyhelminthes; class Trematoda; order Strigeidida; family Schistosomatidae; genus Schistosoma; species Schistosoma mansoni. The sequence continues at coordinate 22,909,986 of NC_031498.1, read as the reverse complement.
GCGCATATTTGTCTGGTGCTTCCTTGTGCCAATATTTATGTGTTTAAATAAATAAATAATCGATACAATAGCATACAATTCTGAAATGGAGAAATCGGCTTCAAGCTAAAGAACACGACAATGAATTAGTAGAAAACAGATGACCTAGATATGGGGCCGAAAAACCTTTTTTCTAACCAATCGCACTTCTGGTCAAATAGCTGCATAAGCATTAGTGTACGCAAGTCCAACCTACTTTCCAGGCTTAGAGACGGAGTCGTCAGTAAACTCCTTTGACCAGAAGCCGTTGGGATTCACAACCTTACTAGCATATTTTTTAGCACAGCAGTGATTATAGAACCAACAAGGAACAAGGGATTCTCATTTAAGTTAGCAAAGTAATTGCATCATAAATGATAGACGACTAGGACAATGGAGATGCTATAGCCAATCATGATGTAATAATCTTAACTTACGAAATACTACATCAAGAAAAACAGGTGTAGAAGCAAAGCTATACAACAAATTGAGTTCAAGTTACCAACTCTTAATTAAAATGTAACTCATGGACTAGAAATTATTAAAAACCTGTACATGCTTATCTTACGGGTGGACTAGGACTAGGCACACATCGAAAGGTGGACTTGTCACTTCCAATTAGACCAATCAATACACATAACACAGTTGATAAATTTAAAGGCCAACGACAAACTATGTCATAGAGTGAAGGCTTTCCTACCGCATAACTAACTCTTGGAATCTGATTTTAAGAGCGTTTGGTGCCCTGACTGAATTATCCCAGAGAAAGGTAAGCAAGATCACTAGAAAAATAGTAAAATGGCTATGGCACTGTCCGCTAAATTCTTCAAAACCTAATGTACTAAACTAGGCTGTTAGATCCATCTTATTGTTTTTTCCGTCCCCAAGTGACTAGACGCACTGAATAAAGACTAACACGTCACAAACACCGCATTCGGTGGGGAGATTGTTTCAGTTTTCAGCCACATTCTAATAAACGTCTTACTAGATCTCGGTGAATACCACGTGTCAATGCTACGGGGTTTTTCGCTGATTTTCAGCCAAACCTTATTAATGTAAGATTGTAAATGTAAAATGTAAAATTCACAGAAAAAATAGTGATGTGCATAAGAAAAATGGTAAACTTGCTCCTTTAAGCTTCTTCAGCACTTGTTCCATTTGCTTATCACGAGCTGTGCCTGATTCATAATGCATGAACAACTTTTTGCCGAGAAGTGGAGCGAGTCTGTTTTCTGGAGGTGAAAATGCCTTACTAATTCTTTCTACACCAGTTTTATCATCGACCAGGGAGCTATCTGACTTTACAGGTGGCAATCCAAACGTTGAATGACTGCTCATTAATTTCCTCTCACAACTGTAGTCACAGTCACCCATATTCCCGTAACCTGAGGCCGTTTGGTCAGTCGGCGTCTAGGTCGGTGTGTTATTGAAGGAGTGGGGAAGTGTGAGTGAGGACCTACAAAAGAAGAGGATCAGTAAAGCGGCGACACAGTGCACGTGAACATATTTCACAACATGCAAACAACAATCAACTAAGAGGAGGGAAACTCAAAGTTTCTGATTACCACAAGTACGACCAAAACAACACCTTGGGACTATACAAACCAAATTGCCATCGCAAACCTGACCTTAACCTTGAACTTAGCTGATTGTCTTAAACAGTACTATGATCCTTCGATGTAGGGACCCTTCCCTATAAAAGAAAGCGAGCTTTTGGAAAAGGTTCGGAGAATATAAACCAAGCCTATTCCCGGATTAGTGAAGCTCCCGAATGATGCTCGAATGGCTAAGCTAAACCTATTCCCGTTAGCATGTTGAATAACTAAAGGCGACTTGATGACAGTTTTCAAATTGCTTAGTGACAAATTTGTATCTGATATACCCTCAATTTTCTTATCTTCCAAAACAGAGAATTTACGAGGACACCTCCAAAAAGTTCCCAAAACCAAGACAAACTACTTGTCAGCTGACTATCGACTTTCCCATCGAGTTATCAACGAGTGGAATTCATTACCTCAGCACGTGGTTGAGGCTCCATCAGTCGACTCTTTCAAAAACAAAAGTGGATTAGCTGAAAGACCATAATTGTCACGACTAACACAGGCCACCAAGCATCCTGTCCTTTCCAAACTGAAACTGAAACTATTCCTCTGAGTAAATTTTATGACATTGATCGTTAAATTACACATCAAGACCACTATTTTTGCTGTAATTGAAGATGTTTCAGTTAAATTAATCCCCAAGAGTACCGCTTTTAATCTACAGAAGCTTATGATCTGTACTTTTTGAGCACAAATATAAAAAAATTGTACTGATATTTATTTTTCCTCGTTGAGTATATCTTTATTATCGTTTGTATCCATAGGTACCAAGGTCTTTTCGTAACTACTGAAGTCGAATTTTTTTATTGTTGTTAGGTACAGTTATAGACAAACCTCCGTTTTTGTTTGTGTTCCGGATCCGTTTGTGGATCCGGAATATATGTCCAAGAGGATCTCGTATTAACAGACGAGCTGCAGAAGTGAGAATAGATGAGCGCCACCGAAACCGTGAAGGAAACCTCGTCCTCAAGGGTTTTCACATTGTAAAACTTCGGAACCAAACCACTCCCAAACCACTCTGGGTGGTAAGGGAAAGTTTTCCACATAATTCAAGGTGTGCTACACAAATGCTAACAGCATACTAAATAAAATGACAGAGCTCAAGACAATGGTAGATATAGAAATCCCGGATGTTATTTCTGTCTCAGAGACATGATTAACATCAGACGTGTCTGATAATGAAATTCAGTTGACTGCTTTTTTAACCAGTCGGGCTGATATATTAAATTATAGGGGAGACGTCGTTATTCTGTACACGAAAAGTATCTTGATCATACGAGCTCTTGAGACAGTGTCACATGTTTCAGGGACATGTGAGCTGGTGCGTTGCAATCTGAAATGTAGACGGCAAGATATTAAATTAGCTGTAGTATACCGCAGCCAGGAATGACTTCCTCCTAAGCACACTTGAGTCCTGGTGTAATAGGGGTAAAGGCCTTATGTTAGGCGACTCTAATTCACCGTATATAAACTGGGTAATTTTAGAAGTAGGGTCATTGATAACGTTATTCGATTACAAACTGTCAGAAACCTCAATTACACACACTATTAGAGATCTCACCAGATATGATCTACGAGGCTTCTCGTCTCTCTTCGACTTAGTCTTCGCACACGTAGATGACGTCGCTCAAACGGCTCTCCTACCACCTCTAGGGAGAAGCGATCACACAGTCATCTTATTAAAATTGATGGCTGGGATGGCCCGTCAAACAGTTAGGATCAGGTTTAGGCCCGTGCCAACATAAGAAAAGCAGATATAGTGGCAATAAACTCCACAATGATCGGTCGGAAACTGGAAAATTGATTCAGGGTCATCAGTAGAAGAGGCATGAACTCATTTCAGGCAGTTATACAATCGGGTAACTTAACCGTATATACACTGGATAGTCCCGAAGAATAAGAAACACTGCCATCCCTGGATAGGCCGGGATATTCGAGGTTTACTAAGACAAAAGAAGAAATGTTGGAACGTTGCCATCAGCCTTAGCACGGCAAGTACAATGAAACACTACAGTTTGGTAACAAACAAGTATACAATTAAAATCTGGGAAGCTCAGAAGAAATGTGAAATGCGGTTGGCATAATCTGCACTCAAGCAACCTAAGAGACTATGCTCGTACATAAATTACAAAATAATGGTGCGACGTTGAATTCCCAACCTATTTAAGGAGCTGAGTTGATCAAGAAAAAGCAGAGGCTAAGGTTCACTATTTTAAGGCAGTATGCACTCATGAACCTCCTCTAGACGAAGAACTAAACACAATTACAAAGTCAACAAATAGTTTGCTCACCGTTGATTTCGATCAAGACGATGTATTTAAGGCTCTTAGCACCTCAGACATAAAAAAGTCAACAGGGCTAGATGAAGTACACCCCAAAATCTTGAGACATACCGCACAATATATCTCGGCCCCACTGACTGTGATATTCAATCTGTTACTTGACCAAGGTGTGTTACCTATGGACTGGAAGAGTGCAGTCGCCACTACAATATATAAAACAGGACAAAGACAACAACTACAGACCTGTCAGTCTCACCAATGCAGCAGATAAAATACTGAAAAAAGTAGTCAAGAAGACAATAAGGACATTTGTGGAAACCAACAATTTGTTAAACAGCGAACAACTTGGTTTCAGAAAAGGTTTACCTTGTACAACAAACCTTATAGCAAGGTAGCAAGGGATAGAAGCTCTAGACAATGAAAAATCAGTGCATGTGGCCTACATAGACTTCAGCACAGCATTTGACAACGTGCCAACAAATAGACTACTGTTAGAGCTGGGAAATCTTGACATTGCCGAACTTCTACTAAAATGGCTAAGGGATTTGTTAGTAGGTCGTTGGCAGAAATCAAGAGTAAATTCGAAGTGTCACACCTGTAGACCAGTACTTAGCCGAGTACTTTAAGGTTCTGTTCTAAGTTCTTTACTTTTTATACTGGATGTAAATGATCTCCCAAGTATAGTAAGGTCCCCAATGTTATTATACGCTGACGATGTAAAACTCTAGCGAGAAATAACGGGAGACGCAGATGTATGCGCACTACTCGTAGACTTATGTATCGTGATTAACTGATCCAAAGAGTGGCTGATACCTATCAACGCGGCAAAGTGTGTTTATATGCATTTTGTGGAAACAAAGGTTAATAAGTACAACATAGGGGAAGTGCCAGTACCCGTGGTTCGGTCTCACAAGGATCTTGGGGTGACAGTGAGTCATGAACATAAGACTACAACCCATTGTTTGGAGGTCACATCTATGAGATTTAGAACCGTCTGGTATTTAAGACGGACATTCACCAAGTTAGATACTACCATGTTCACTAAAATATCAAGTTGATCATGCATGTGAACTGGCGTGACTTCTGTAATTATTTTCAGAATATATATATATATTACTTGCTTACGCTTGTTATCCCTTGTGGAGAAGTATAGGCCGCACACCAGCATTCTCCATCCAACCCTGTCCCAACCAATTCTTTCCAGTTAACATTCATCATTTTCACATCTGTTTCTATTTCCTGACGTAATGTGCTCTTTGGCCTTCCACTTTTCCGCTTTCCTTCCAAATTCCAAGTTAGGGATTGCCTCGTGATGCAGTTTGGTGATTTCCTCAATGTATGTTCTATCCACTTCCAACGTCTTTTCCTAATTTCCTCTTCAGCTGCAAGCTGGTTTGTCCTCTCTCATAAAACGCTGTTGCTGATAGTATCCGATCAGTGAATGTTGAGTATCTGACGTAGACAACTGTTTATAAATACTTGTACCTTCTTGACGATGGATGTAGTAGTTCTCCACGTTTCAGCTCCGTACAGTAGAACAGACTGACTTGACATTCGTATTGAGGATTGTCACTTTGAATTTAGTTGACAGTTGTTTTGAGTAGCATATGTTCTTCAATTGTAGAAATCCTGTATTTGCATTGCCAATTCTCACCTTTCAATCTGCATCCGATCCTCCTTGTTTATCAATGATGCTTCCCAGGTACGTGAATGTTTCCACCTCTTCCAGAGTTTCGCCATCAAGTGTGATTGGGTTGGTGTTCTCTGTGTTGCATTTGAGAATCTTGCTTTTCCTTTGTGTATGTTGAGGCTTATTGATGCAGAGGCTGCCGCTACATTTGTTGTCTTCGTCTGTATCTGTTCGTGTCTATGAGAGAGGAGGGCTAGGTCATCTGTGAAGTCCAAATCATCTAATTGATTCTGAGATGTCCATTGTATTCTGTATTTCCCCTCAGATGTCGAAGTCTTCATAATCCGGTCAATCACCAGAAGAAAGAAGAAGAGGGAAAGTAGAAAGCCTTGTCTGTCTCCGATCCCTGTTGGAAATGCATCTGTCAGCTAAGCTTCAGAACTGTGTTCAGGCTTCGAGCTCCTGTTTAAAAGGTGACTCTGATATACAAAAAAGTACAGAGGGCTGCTACCCATGCAATTCCAGAACTTCGGAGTTTACCATACAAAAAACGGCTTGAAAAGGTGGACCTCTTTACTCAGTCCTATCTCAGACTAAGGGGAGACCTAATTTTGATGTACAGAATACTGAGAAATGATTTTTAAAGCAATATATCTGTAAGATCCAAACCTAAATTCCAATAGGTCTGGATGTGGTCGAATAACCGTTAGATAGCTTTAGACACTCGTGTCTCAGTTCAAATCAAAACAAGGTATATATTTGACACGGTTCTGTAATTCGTTATATATACAAATGTACAAATTTACCTAAACGAATATTATCACCCAGTTATTCAACCAACAATTGATACCAAAATATTCAATCTAAATTACGATAAATAGCGAGGTGATAAGAAATATATGAAAAATTACCAAAAATACCAAAGAATAAGCGTTATTCTATCCTTTCTGGATAGATCAAGGGAGATTCCGTTTGAGCGGTTATTTTATAACACCAAGTGTTTCAATTTCTGGAAAAGTGCTCCAAATACAACCAAAAATGCACGATCCCAGTCAAGTTCAAACCGCACAATCAAAAAGCGAGCAGCCAATATGACAGATACCAGAATAATAGCAATTAAAACAAACTATATACAGCTCAGTAAAGAACATGGAGACTCAATAAAAAACGATAGTAAAACCAAGAAAATTGAACGTTACAGTCTTAATTAGCATAATAAATGTTAACAGCATATACAAATAAAGAAAACGTAAGGAAGAAATCACAAGTGTATGCATGGAGGGATTTTCACTTGCAAAATGGATCCAACAGTTGGTTGTACTTCTTATATATCTGTATACATTTTTCACGTAGACTGGCTATACATATATACCATATGAACTAATTCTAAAAGTTTTCGGTCGAAGATATGTTTAGTAGCTTGATACGATTAATACTACTATTAATAAGTGTTTATTTTAGACAAAACATTTTGGATTAAACCATGGTCAAGTACTTATTAAAGTTCTCTTTTTTTTTCATGTTTAGGAAACTTACGTAATGACTTAACCAGTTTTCCTGCAGCATGCTTTTTAGTGTGATCATATAACCCATCTTTATTGGCAATATTCAGATTTTTTTTAAATTTCTGACATTTAAGAATCAATAACCGTGAAGATATAGTACAGTGCGTTACTGTAAGGTTACTATCTTAGCCGCGTTGATTCCACATACCTAATTTTAAACACAACGTATAAAAGAACTGTTAAGTAATCATAACATTGAACTGACGATATGACTATCGTGGCTATGTTAACGTTAAACCAATTATTATTAGTGGCCCATACAAAACCCTGGAACTTAACACTAGCGTTATAAAAAAGACATGTTATGTCAATAGCTTATATATATACTTTTTTTCTCGTTGGTTTAATTACAACATAAAATGGAAATCTACCGAACTTGTAGTGTTTTTTTTTCTATGGTATTATTATTAATACAAACAAAGAACTTGTACTGTTCCAATATGGCACTTTGACATATCAATCCGTCCTCTTGTTATCTTTCTCTCATATCTGAGCAACTTATGGCCAACAAACGTCGTATTGAAGGGGGTTTTGATGAACAAAAACGCAGGCCTCACGCACTCGAACCTCTGCCCTCCTGAATGCTGGACCGTGTGCCTAGCCATTAGACCACATCAAACCACGGGGGAATGACTGCAATTTTTCCTTTTATCGACTAATCATTCATAATACTAATGAGTAATAGGACTTACACACTTCTGAGGTGCAAACCAATTCGTTACTTGGGTGAATTGACGAAATATTGCCTCAATATATCATGCATACCTAAATCAAACCAGAAAAGGGTATTTGTCACAACTGTACTTGATCCGCATACTCCACACAATTTTTTTTTGCTCCTTAATCGTATATTCGTTTCCGTTTTGTGGATTACACTGATGCACCCTTGGTTACGCACCTAGTTGTAAAAGGCGGTCATCACTGGCTCAAGGTCATGCATTTGATCGATTTTGTTAAAGAGTCCAACTTCTAGCGAGTTCACCCTTTTACATATATGCATTACAATAGTTTTTTTTGTTGCTGTTTTCATGGTTCTTCGTGCACAAGGTATCTACACAATGTTTATTTCCTTCCAGAATACCAATCCGTTCTGGAGGCCAAGCACTTACATGAACGGAACAATTATCAATTGCATTTATGTATTTCCATTTTGTATCTTATTATTTTATGCAGGCAGTGGAGCAGTTCTACAGGTTTGCTTGATTTTCACCATTACCTTTGAAGTAGACTCTTCTTTACTTTTTACTTGAGGGCGACTCAAGAGGCAGGTGAGTAAACACCTGATAGCCGGTCTGAGCATGGAAAAATCGTACCTCACCAACATGATGTTGGGTAGCCCGCTCGCGGCACTTCCTCAGATATTCTTATTCCACATTCTCACACTTTCTCTTGAAAGCACGCAGCAAACCGTCAGCGATAGTTGTAGAAAAGATCACATGCTAAAAATAAGATGACAAGCTAGTAAATGAAGAGACATCCATGGACTATCGTTTAAAGCGTTAGTCGTAACTGATTGTAAGTCAAATAGTGAGCGAGTTGATAATTTCGCCTTGGGATGAGAAATAGAACGAAGGTGTTATCGATAGATAGGTTAATCGAACCGACGTTCCTACGGAAGTCGATTCTAGGGGGAAGCTAATGTAACAGCTCAGGTTGGTTGGTTAAGAGTTGACCCCAAACAACCAAGCATATGCTAAAACAGTATTGTTCAAGTATTCATTCACTTCCTTACCTTTTGTAAGCGTTATATTCCCTATTATCTTATATTGAATGTTGAGAGCCTTTGTTTGTCTGAACAGATAATCCCACGCTCCACTGTGACTGCGCGAAGATCGAAATAAAGACCTATTCACTACTTCTCTGGTTTCTTCTATCAATAGCACGAGGGTTACCTATAGGCACGAAAGTTCTTTCGACATGTCTGTCTCTTGCCACCATAGGAATCGTAAGGCTCCTTGATCGGATTCAGGGACCTTTACTTGCATGAACATTTCTTCAACGTCGGCACAAATGGCAATTGCCTCCTTGCGGAATCGCAATAATATACAGACTAACTCTGCGGTAGTGTCAGGACCTTGATAAATCATATCACTCAGTGAAACCCCAGCGAATTTAGCAGCACAGTCCAGCACCACCCTCGGTTTCTCTGGCTTTTTGGGATTTATTACCGCGTGATGAGGCAGATACCAGCGAGGGAGATAATCTGACCTTAACTGGATTTCAGGGACCCTTTGTGCATATCCTTTAGCAAGATTACTTTCAATACTTTTAGCATATTTAGTGTATAGGTTGCTATCCTTCAACAACCTACGCTTCAAACTAAGTAATCTACTGGCCGCTACCTCATAATTTCCCGTTTTTTTGTTTGGATACATTTTCCATGGTATTGGAACTACGAAGCGACCACCATCGTAGAAGGTACCCCTTTCCACTATTTCTATTGCTGATCGATCCTCTACTGACGGCGATTTATCGCTTGAATATACATCAGCGAATTCTACGTCATAAAGCTTACGGAATTGATCTTCTAACGTCTGCAGCTTACTCATACAATTACTAACTTTTTTCTTCAATCCCGAAAATGATGTAGGTCCAAACACGGTCCACCCGAGCAACGTTTTTACTGCATATGGATTTTTTCTTCCACCTAACCGTTGATCGAGTACCCAGTGGGCTTCCGGGACATCACAACCAATCAGTAACACAACTTCGCCAGAATCTATAACTTCTAAAGGTACATCGCTCAAATGCGGCCACTTCACTAGGCTGCTCATGATTGTTTTCGTCGGCTTATGCCCAGGTATTTGCGACACTACCAGGGCTCCTTGAATTTTAACGTGCTCAGTTTGATCTAAGGAATACACCTCAAAAGGTGTCTTTATCACTCGTGTTGCCTTATTGCCGCTCACGGTTTGTACAACCACCGACGACTGTTCCTCGTTTAGCCCCAACAACTTCAAACATCCTGACCTGATCAAGGTTACGTCAGAGCCATTATCCAAAAGGGCATACCCCACAACCTCAGCGTTTCCCGATCTCAACCTCACGGGAATCATTCCCAGACACACGTGACCGTCCACTGGCCTATCATGTCCACAATGGTTCACCGTAGCCAGTCTATCCTCTGATTTACTCTTTGCCGAACCCTTATGCAACAGAGAGTGATGTCTCCCAGAACATCCGTCAATGGCGCAACGTCTCGTCACCTTGCATTCAATAGCTTTATGCCCTTGTTTAAGACATACGAAACAGATACTCTTACCTTTGACGTGCGACAGACGTTCTTCTGTCGTGAGAGCTAAGAACTGACTACACTCGTAAACAGCGTGATCGCCTGAGCACATACTACACTTAGCACTTGCGATCGGTGTATTCTTCGGTCTCACTACGGAATGATAACATGATTTAGTAGTAACTCCGCCTCTTGGACGCTCAGCCAATTGTCCAAACCTACTCGCAGCTACTCTCGCTTTAGCTGCTACGAACTGAGTGAGTTCGGCGAACGTTGGCTCCCTGTCCTCTTCTGTCAAACTATCTACCACTTCGGCCCATTGTCTTTGCATAGGTTGGGGCAGAAATCTTACTACTCTCTCTAACGTAACCAGCGAATTCAAGTCGGCAGTGTAATTCATTTGCTCTAGAATCATACTACAATTTTCCATCTTTATTGCTAAACTTGAGAGTTGCTCGGCGTCATGACAACCACGCCTTACATCATTGAATAAATCCTCCAAAGTCTCTCTTGCTATAACATGAGCTTGACCGAATAATCGTTTCAAAATATCTCTAGCTCTTTTATACCCAGACGTGGCCTCCATCATTACACATCCTTCGATGGCTGCTTTAGCCTTACCCTTGCAATAATGGAGCAAATACAGCAAACGTTGACTATCATCAGATACTCTTGCCGCAACGTAGGTATCGTATTGTTTTATAAACTTCCAATATTCCTTCGGCTTTCCATCAAAATAACACAATTCAACTTTCGGTAGCTCTAACCCAACTATAGGAACCTTAGGTGTTGTGCCCGAGACTGCATGCCTAAGTCTTTCCCCTTTATCTAAACTAAGATCCGCTACCTTATCTAACATTGCGTCACTATCACTATAGCTCTCTTTAAATACATTAGAACCATGAGGCGTAAAGACATCAGAAAAAACTTGCTTTGTACTAAGGGATTTGTCGTTAACCTTGTCTTCACCCTCTCCGATCAGCTTAGGGATTGACTTCTTTGCACGATTGTTAGGCATCTCGAATTATCGACCAAATTTGTTTCAGAACTGTGAGCGAGGACCAAGCTGCAAACCGACCAATATTTGTTCAGGACTGTTGAACACGGACCAAGCTGCCAACCGACCAATATTCGTTTAGAACTGTAAGATCCAAACCTAAATTCCAATAGGTCTGGATGTGGTCGAATAACCGTTAGATAGCTTTAGACACTCGTGTCTCAGTTCAAATCAAAACAAGGTATATATTTGACACGGTTCTGTAATTCGTTATATATACAAATGTACAAATTTACCTAAACGAATATTATCACCCAGTTATTCAACCAACAATTGATACCAAAATATTCAATCTAAATTACGATAAATAGCAAGGTGATAAGAAATATATGAAAAATTACCAAAAACACCAAAGAATAAGCGTTATTCTATCCTTTCTGGATAGATCAAGGGAGATTCCGTTTGAGCGGTTATTTTATAACACCAAGTGTTTCAATTTCTGGAAAAGTGCTCCAAATACAACCAAAAATGCACGATCCCAGTCAAGTTCAAACCGCACAATCAAAAAGCGAGCAGCCAATATGGCAGATACCAGAATAATAGCAATTAAAACAAACTATATACAGCTCAGTAAAGAACATGGAGACTCAATAAAAAACGATAGTAAAACCAAGAAAATTGAACGTTACAGTCTTAATTAGCATAATAAATGTTAACAGCATATACAAATAAAGAAAACGTAAGGAAGAAATCACAAGTGTATGCATGGAGGGATTTTCACTTGCAAAATGGATCCAACACCGGCCCCCAAAATCCCTCCATACTGCACAAGCTATTCTGATGTCTTTTTTGCCATGGTTCACCTAATCGCTTTCCTCACTAAAAGAACGGGTAGGACTTACAACAGTACGCCTACTCGTTCTGTCTACATTGTTTGACAATTAACTAATTGGACCCTTCTAGGAGACATACCTTACGTATATCCCTTCTAATAGACCCGTTATTAGTACGTACTGACACCGTCCTAACCTTTCCGTCCTTGTCTGTTTCACAACTCTCTATTACCCCTAGAGGCCACTTACCGCGGGTGAAAATATCAGAAACCACAATTACTACATCACCTGGCTGGAAATTACGACGCTCAACCAACCATTTTTGACGAGCTTGTAAGGATGGTATGTACTCACGCAGCCACCTTTTCCAAAACACGTTAGCTAGATAATTCACCTGTTTCCAGCGTTTATCATAATTAACTCTGATACTACTTTCGTCAACTATACTGTCGCATTCCCTCAACAAAAGCAAACTGTTAGGTGATAATGCTAGCTTGTCGTTAGCATCCTGTACAATCGGGGTTAAGGGTCGATCGTTCAATATCCTTTCAATTTCAACCAAATAGGTGCCTAAAGTTTCATCATTCAACGTTTGTTCTCTGGTGATCAATAATAATAGTCTACGTACGGATCTTATCATTCTTTCCCACACACCCCCTCTGTGGCTGGATGACGGAGGGTTAAAATGCCACTGAATCTGCTTCGCTGACAATTCATTACTTATCCTTTGTTGGTCCCACTGCCGAACATATTTCCTTAGCTCAGATATTGCACCCACGAAGTTCGACCCGTTATCACTATATATCTCTGAGGGCTTCCCTCTTCTTCCAATAAAACGTAACAGGGCCATCACAAATGAATCGGTATTCAAACTATAAGCCAATTCAATATGCACTGCACGTGTTTGCGAACAAGTAAATATACAACCATACCTCTTTTCTAGTGATCTTCCCCTTTTTACTAAAATGGGTCCGAAGTAATCCACCCCTACAATTGAGAAACTATGCCAGCCTGGTTTCACTCTACATGAGGGAAGCGGTGCCATCAATTGCTGTCCTGAGTTCGTCGTATACCGCCGACAAATTACACACTTACCTATCACTCTCCTGACTGTGCTGGTCCCTTTTACTATCCAATAGTATTTTCGGATTGCGGCAAGTACTTGAGAAGTTCCTGAGTGTCCTTCTTCTTTATGATAATGTCTGACTATCATTTCTGTCACTAAGTGACGACTAGGTAATATTACTGGATACTTGAAGTCATCAGGGTAATCGGAGTAGTTTAGACGACCTCCAACACATAGTAAACCGTCGCGCATTACAGGCGATAAACGTTTCAGATCATTTTGACTATTCACATTACTGTTGTTCTTAAATTCACTGAGTAATCTCCCATATACCTCTTTCTGGACTATCATTAAGACCTTACGCTTGGCACTTTCAAGCTCTTCGACCTTCAGGCATCCCAAATGAACGGATCCTTCAAGACTTGATGAATGAAGTATCATCCAATATTCTATAAACCTTCGTAGCCAAGCTACTGCCCTGACTAATCTTAACCAGTCTGAGTAATAAGAAATAATAGGGAACTTGTCATAATTCAGTTTACTCAAATTAACCACAGCAGTCTTTCTGAACTCAATACTGTCCGGAATGGTTTGTGGACAATCGGTAATAGTTTTACCGAACTCGGCTTGCAGTAAAGTAGGGCACTTAATCCACGACTCAAGGTCGGCCAATTTTTGTATACCTCTCGAAGTCCAATCCGCTGGGTTCTCCGACGATTTGACGTAAGTCCATTGCTCAACCTTAGTGTGCTGATGTAAGATAGCAAGACGATTAGCAATATAGGTACTATATCGGTTTCCTGTATTTCTAATATAATACAACACTATCATAGAATCAGTATGAAAATTTACTTCGCAGAAAAAATTGGGTAAGCTTCTTTGTAGCACTTCACTTAGCCTTACGCTTAAAACTGCTGCTGCCATCTCAAGCCTCGGAACAGTGACTGGTTTTATAGGTGCGACCCTGGACTTGCTGTACAACAAAATACAATACGGCGGTTCGTTCAAATAACTGACTCGTGCATAAGCTACTGCTCCATAACCAATCTCGGAGGCATCACTAAACAAATGCAATTCCACCTGTGCATTAGGTTCATCTAATTTATTCTTGATCCCTCGAGGTATTTTAACGTGACTTATCTGTCGCATAAAGTTCACCCAGTTTAGCCAAATCGACGTATAAGGCTCATTGATCGGCTGGTCCCAGCCTATTTGGGACTTACATAACTCTTGCAGCAGAAGTTTGACCGTCAGACAGACTGGAGAAATTAGACCCAAAGGGTCAAATAAAGAAGATGCCACAGATAGAATACCTCTCCTAGTCAACGGTCTTTCTGGAGCGTCAAAGTGAAACTGGAAAACATCTCTTTCACAATCCCATTGTACCCCCAAGGTACGATGAATGACATCACAATCTCTAGACATTTCCATCACAGGCCCTTCCTTGCATACCCCAGGCAAAACGGACCTAACATCTACCGAGTTTGTTATCCACTTCTTTAATGTAAAACCGCCTTTACACAGTAATTCACTTACTTGCTTGACAAAGTTTTTTGCTTGATTACTAGTGGAAAAAGATACTAGGCAGTCATCCACATAGAAATTGTTCTTAACCGCCTCTACTATGTAGCTATCAAATCCATCGGAGAATGTTTGAGCGGTCTTGATCAAGGCAAAGTTTACACAGAATGGCGAAGACGTTGCTCCGAATGGATGGACGGTCATTTGAAACTCCGATGGTTCTTTCGACATGTCTGTCTCTTGCCACCATAGGAATCGTAAGGCTCCTTGATCGGATTCAGGGACCTTTACTTGCATGAACATTTCTTCAACGTCGGCACAAATGGCAATTGCCTCCTTGCGGAATCGCAATAATATACAAACTAACTCCGCGGTAGTGTCAGGACCTTGATAAATCATATCATTCAGTGAAACCCCAGCGAATTTAGCAGCACAGTCCAGCACCACCCTCAGTTTCTCTGGCTTTTTGGGATTTATTACCGCGTGATGAGGCAGATACCAGCGAGGGAGATAATCTGACCTTAACTGGATTTCAGGGACCCTTTGTGCATATCCTTTAGCAAGATTACTTTCAATACTTTTAGCATATTTAGTGTATAGGTTGCTATCCTTCAACAACCTACGCTTCAAACTAAGTAATCTACTGGCCGCTACCTCATAATTTCCCGTTTTTTTGTTTGGATACATTTTCCATGGTATTGGAACTACGAAGCGACCACCATCGTAGAAGGTACCCCTTTCCACTATTTCTATTGCTGCTCGATCCTCTACTGACGGCGATTTATCGCTTGAATATACATCAGCGAATTCTACGTCATAAAGCTTACGGAATTGATCTTCTAACGTCTGCAGCTTACTCATACAATTACTAACTTTTTTCTTCAATCCCGAAAATGATGTAGGTCCAAACACGGTCCACCCGAGCAACGTTTTTACTGCATATGGATTTTTTCTTCCACCTAACCGTTGATCGAGTACCCAGTGGGCTTCCGGGACATCACAACCAATCAGTAACACAACTTCGCCAGAATCTATAACTTCTAAAGGTACATCGCTCAAATGCGGCCACTTCACTAGGCTGCTCATGATTGTTTTCGTCGGCTTATGCCCAGGTATTTGCGACACTACCAGGGCTCCTTGAATTTTAACGTGCTCAGTTTGATCTAAGGAATACACCTCAAAAGGTGTCTTTATCACTCGTGTTGCCTTATTGCCGCTCACGGTTTGTACAACCACCGACGACTGTTCCTCGTTTAGCCCCAACAACTTCAAACATCCTGACCTGATCAAGGTTACGTCAGAGCCATTATCCAAAAGGGCATACCCCACAACCTCAGCGTTTCCCGATCTCAACCTCACGGGAATCATTCCCAGACACACGTGACCGTCCACTGGCCTATCATGTCCACAATGGTTCACCGTAGCCAGTCTATCCTCTGATTTACTCTTTGCCGAACCCTTATGCAACAGAGAGTGATGTCTCCCAGAACATCCGTCAATGGCGCAACGTCTCGTCACCTTGCATTCAATAGCTTTATGCCCTTGTTTAAGACATACGAAACAGATACTCTTACCTTTGACGTGCGACAGACGTTCTTCTGTCGTGAGAGCTAAGAACTGACTACACTCGTAAACAGCGTGATCGCCTGAGCACATACTACACTTAGCACTTGCGATCGGTGTATTCTTCGGTCTCACTACGGAATGATAACATGATTTAGTAGTAACTCCGCCTCTTGGACGCTCAGCCAATTGTCCAAACCTACTCGCAGCTACTCTCGCTTTAGCTGCTACGAACTGAGTGAGTTCGGCGAACGTTGGCTCCCTGTCCTCTTCTGTCAAACTATCTACCACTTCGGCCCATTGTCTTTGCATAGGTTGGGGCAGAAATCTTACTACTCTCTCTAACGTAACCAGCGAATTCAAGTCGGCAGTGTAATTCATTTGCTCTAGAATCATACTACAATTTTCCATCTTTATTGCTAAACTTGAGAGTTGCTCGGCGTCATGACAACCACGCCTTACATCATTGAATAAATCCTCCAAAGTCTCTCTTGCTATAACATGAGCTTGACCGAATAATCGTTTCAAAATATCTCTAGCTCTTTTATACCCAGACGTGGCCTCCATCATTACACATCCTTCGATGGCTGCTTTAGCCTTACCCTTGCAATAATGGAGCAAATACAGCAAACGTTGACTATCATCAGATACTCTTGCCGCAACGTAGGTATCGTATTGTTTTATAAACTTCCAATATTCCTTCGGCTTTCCATCAAAATAACACAATTCAACTTTCGGTAGCTCTAACCCAACTATAGGAACCTTAGGTGTTGTACCCGAGACTGCATGCCTAAGTCTTTCCCCTTTATCTAAACTAAGATCCGCTACCTTATCTAACATTACGTCACTATCACTATCACTATAGCTCTCTTTAAATACATTAGAACCATGAGGCGTAAAGACATCAGAAAAAACTTGCTTTGTACTAAGGGATTTGTCGTTAACCTTGTCTTCACCCTCTCCGATCAGCTTAGGGATTGACTTCTTTGCACGATTGTTAGGCATCTCGAATTATCGACCAAATTTGTTTCAGAACTGTGAGCGAGGACCAAGCTGCAAACCGACCAATATTTGTTCAGGACTGTTGAACACGGACCAAGCTGCCAACCGACCAATATTCGTTTAGAACTGTAAGATCCAAACCTAAATTCCAATAGGTCTGGATGTGGTCGAATAACCGTTAGATAGCTTTAGACACTCGTGTCTCAGTTCAAATCAAAACAAGGTATATATTTGACACGGTTCTGTAATTCGTTATATATACAAATGTACAAATTTACCTAAACGAATATTATCACCCAGTTATTCAACCAACAATTGATACCAAAATATTCAATCTAAATTACGATAAATAGCAAGGTGATAAGAAATATATGAAAAATTACCAAAAACACCAAAGAATAAGCGTTATTCTATCCTTTCTGGATAGATCAAGGGAGATTCCGTTTGAGCGGTTATTTTATAACACCAAGTGTTTCAATTTCTGGAAAAGTGCTCCAAATACAACCAAAAATGCACGATCCCAGTCAAGTTCAAACCGCACAATCAAAAAGCGAGCAGCCAATATGGCAGATACCAGAATAATAGCAATTAAAACAAACTATATACAGCTCAGTAAAGAACATGGAGACTCAATAAAAAACGATAGTAAAACCAAGAAAATTGAACGTTACAGTCTTAATTAGCATAATAAATGTTAACAGCATATACAAATAAAGAAAACGTAAGGAAGAAATCACAAGTGTATGCATGGAGGGATTTTCACTTGCAAAATGGATCCAACACTTCCTTTAAAAATATGACTAAAGCCACAAAAAACATCGGTGCAGATTAATATGAGATCATTATATTTCGTGACTTCTCATCAGCTGCTTACAACCATTTATGTATTGAAAGTTAACACTTACGTAAGATGGAATGTTCAAAACTTCCCAACCAATTTAGTCGACAGATATCTACACCATCTGCACTTCATTTAACTTTCACAAAAAGAATTCCCGTCATTTTATGAAATTGGTATCAGTTCTTAATTAATCGTAAGCCGTTTAGTGTGATGTTTCTTTGAACTAATGATTCCTTTGTACTAAATGACTACCTGACTTCGTATTACAAATTCGATATGTTCGTTCGTGCTCATCTAATACTTCTATGTTAAATTGCGTTATTCCTGGGATTCCTAGGTTGTACTACAATTCAAATACTCCTAGTTATTACATTTAGACATGATTTAAGTTTTCCTCCTTAAACTTACTAATAAAATGTTACTATTTTTCGAATACGTCATGACAAGTGGACAGTCAATACTATATTCCAATTGGCAGCATATTGTGCTTATATTGTATATTCACACTCTGGCATGGAACACTTTTTATCAACAGATTAGTCTACACAGCGGAACGGTCGGAGGCAGTGAAAAACGTAATTAATTCCCCTTAAAGCTTTCTTTTCACCTCAGATTGTTGGCTGCCCCAGCCTTACAAACGTCAGTCAGGAGGAGTGACTGGATTTAAAAAATGACGAAGTTCTGTCATGAATTGAGAGATATAGTCTAAATGTCTGCACACTCGTTGTGAGTAGCGGTCAGACGTGGTATGAAGACCATACGTTAAAGACTTATGGTCGGTGAATAGGATGAAATCGCGATCTTCTACTGCATGCCGGAAATGTTTGATGGCGCAGTAGGCTGCTAGCAGTTCTCGACCAAAAGCGCTATATCTCGTCTCCGTAGGAGTGAGGAGTCGTGAGAAACATTCGAGAGGTTGCCAACTCCCGGAGATATTCTGTTGCATAACGGCTCCTATGGCGAAATCCAATGCATCAACCGCTATACTAAGCGTGGCTGATAGGTCAGGATGAGAGAGAAGTGTGGTTTGAGCTAGGGCCGTTTTATTCTCTGAAAAGGCCGTACGCGCGGCATCATTCAATTATAGTTTGTGTGGACTACCATTAAGTTAATCGGTTAATGGCCGTCATCAACGTTTGATGATGGGATTAGCAGGTCATCAATGTAGGCGTGAACAAAATTAAAGTCTTGTTCTATGCTATCGATAAACTTTTGGAAAGTTTGAGCAGCATTCCGTAATCCAAATGGCATTCGTAGGAACTCAAACAGGCCGAAAAGAGTTGTGATGGCGGTTTTCTCGATGTCTTCAAGAGCGACTGGGATCTGGTGGTATTCTCGTTCCAGATCGATCTTAGACAAAATAGTCGTGCCCTTGAGTGATGCCGTGATGTCATGTCTGTGGGGGATGGGGTGGCTATCGAAAAGCCTAACTGCGTTTAATGCTCAGTAGTCTCCACATGGTCTCCAACTAACCTCATCCTTTTTGCATACCATTTGGAGAGGTGAGGCCCAAGGACTGTGAGAAGGACGAATAAGACCAGTAGCTAGTAAATTAACAAACTCACGTTTAGCGAAAGCTAATTTGTCCGGTGCCAGTCAGCGAGGTTTTGCGTGATTGGTGGTCCGCGGGTGACTGTGTGGTGTATCACACGATTGGTCACCGATGAAATCTCCTCAAGAGGTTTAGTTAATTTGGGGAATTCCTGAAATAAAGCGTGGAATAAATCGTCCTGAGGATGAAATACATCTGTGATTCGGTACGCGTTTGTGTGAGCTGTAAAGCCCATGAATTTGCTGTTCGACGGAGTATTGATTAGCTGCAGCTTAAGTGAATCGACTAGCAATTCATAGTGTCGTAGGAAATCGATGTCGAGTATGGCTGTAGGAACATTGACAGTGATGTACGTCCACAGATACTGTCGTCGGTTGCTCAGGTTCACTGTAAGCTTTCGTGCACCATAGGTAGGAATGACTGAGCCATTCGCAGCGCGTAGTCGAAGCGTCGTAGCTTGAGACTTACTGTTAATAATCGGTACGACAGAAACTTGAGCACCTGTATCTGCTAAGTACCTAACGTTAGTGCGGTAATCGTCCGCGTAAAATAAACGGACAACCGGAGGTGAAGAGCCGGCGAGTGCGACAGCATTTACTGGCTGGCTTGGGAGTTTCTCGCCTTGTATGAGCAGAGGGCTCCACAATGGCGGGCGCCGGACTCGAAGGCACGGTGGAACCAGCATCAACCAGAACTCGCTTCCGAAATCGCCTTTTGGCGTGGCTTGGAAGATGCCCGCTTAGGGCGAGTTGTTACGGCTTTACGAGAGCGTTACCTAGTTCAGAGGACGTAGGCTTCTGGTGTATTGAATCGGTCTCGAGGACTGAGACGGGTATGAATACGGTAATCTCTATCTCCATGAGCCGTAGGCTGACTAGCATCGAGATCGATGCTTGATCGTGATGTCGAGGCAACTATATAGTTGTCTCGGGTGCTAGTCCGTGCCAATATGTTATCTGCTATGAGGTGTTCTCGAGCAGAGCCGTAATAGTTGGTTGCATATGTGCTGGTAATGGTTCGAGCCACAGTTCGTTAACGATCTCGGAATCGGCTATCGTATTTCCTGCAAGAAACTGCAGGTGCGTGAGGTGATGACTCCGTTTAGCATCACCAATTGGGTGACGTGCCAATAAAGTCTTCAATCGTTCTTCCTTTGAAAGGAGGAAATGTCTAAGGATTGCCCCCCTGAAACGATTGTAGACGTTAAGTACATTTTCATTGAGGACGACCTAACAAACAGCAGCTATGTGATCCCCAGACAGCGTTTCCAGAGCATAGGCGTACTTTTGTCGTTGGCTCGTCCTGCGCGGATCTTGAATTGAGACTCCAGTGCCGCCAACCAAACTTCTGGATCTTGGGGGATAAAGGGAACAAGTCGAAAACTGATTGCCTGCATTTCTGAGCCTATTATATTACTGCTATTCTTATCGCTATTCACCATATTGAGTTGCTGCCAAAATATTATATATTGAAAAATTTCAATACGATTACGTGCAACAGAAGTGCATAGATGAATAATAGACTCACAGTTGAGATCTTTGGAAGATTTGCCAAAGGTTAAACTGTGTTCGAGAATTTGGCTCACCAGATGTAGATGGCGTGTCGAGTCACGATTGAATATGATCACCACTACAATAAGGTTACGTGCCAGATATCGACGTGGACCTCTCGGTAGGTCAAAAACAAGAAGGCTGTTAATGGTCCAGATAAGGTATATTTGTTGGCGATCTCGTGGTATCGAAAGAATACCAAGACGTGCCAAAGATTACAGGCAAAACGGCGAAGCGTAAGATCGTTCCTACAAGCAAAATGAACAACGGAACGAAAAGTGATTTTGCTAGAGTTAAACAAACAAGTACAGTAAAACAATCACTTGTTATAATAATATTTGTTTTCATTACACCAATCGCGTTCCCATAATAAAAGTAGGTCACTACAATATCATGAAATCAGCAACCTCAGTTGCTCTCAGGTTTCTGAAATACGAGAACTTTCGTTTTACAAAATCCAAATTTAGTTCATAGTTAGACAGTCAAATATGTTATATATATGTATGATTTACAACAATAAAATAATAATCATCGAGTAGTTGCGTTACGTGATAGTAATGTAATGTTAGTGTGATCGTAAAATGGTATCGAGTAGTTGGAAGAAATAGGATTATGATAATCAAAGTAAATATTCAAAAAACCAAACAGTTAATAAGTTGCTATGGTAATCAGAAGTATTTGAATTGTAGTATAAACTAGTAATCCCAGGAATAACGCAATGTAGTCAAGAAGTATTAGATGAGCCCGAACGAATGTATTGTATTTGGAATTCAAAATTACAACAGTCATCAATACAAAGAAAAGTCATTGATTCATTTAAACATCACATCCGCCACAGCTGAAATTAGAGTGTAAGTGTCTGTAATCGATTGTACGTTTTCTTATTAAGTTCATCTTACATCTGTCCAACAGTGCATTGGATGTAGACTCTGTATTATCTAGAATGCACTCATAAGTATTAGAATTAACAACCGAAATTGGAACAGACTCACCTAGGTTCTGGAATTGTATACAATCAGCATGTCGGTTGTGTAGTGAAACCATTGATATTTAGAATTTGCATCATAGACTTTCCAACAATATCCTCCCCCACGAAATAATGTTGGGTCCTTACGTCACAATGTTTTAGCCAATATGACGTTCCCAATTTGCATTATCTTCTCAAATCTCACGCATCGACTACTGTATGTGAGTATTTGGGGATAAACACTGATATGTAATTTGAGGTATTCCATCATGTGACTTTGACTTGAACAAAAATCATGATACATATTCTTTTTGTTATTCATATTAGAATACACAGATAGATATGCATTGATATATGTAATTAACACATGTGATTCAATTAGGCTTGATTTACCTGCGAAACAATCGAATAGAAAACATTCATCTGCCTCATATTCATTAAGATAATCTTGGACTTGATTTGGATTCTCTGTCTGTGCAAACTTCACTTCTGGGCAAATTGGTTCTCTGATTATTTCGGTAAATTTTGCTATCCCCTCTGATTCATCATACCCCTGACTAGGGATTCTATTCAACATACATTGTTCGTGAGAGTATCCAATATCTGATACAATAACATCAGAAATATGACTAGAATTCGACTCATTCGGAACATATTTTTCACATTCATTAGGAATATCATTAGAGATAAATTGATTGTGATGACCACTGACATTTGATATGATATCAGAATTCGATTTCTCTGAAATATTTTCCTCAAATTGATTAAGAGTTTCATTAGAGAATAATGGATTATCAGGGAATTCAGCATCTACCAAGACTGAGTCTGGTTTTTGATCATGATTTGACTCATTTAACATTCTATTCTCAGAGTTGTAAGAAATTCCATCAGAAGTATGTGAATTATTACGACAAACCATATCTGGTTCAATAACATGAGAAATCCGATAAGTTTGTTGGTTAAAAATTTTTGTCTCACAATGATTCTGGGTTTCATTCAACTCTGGACTGTTATGCGACGTTATACCACTTCTAGATAAAGATAACTGATCATTAGAAGCATCCATCTTAGCATTACTTTCAGCAAAATGAAGCATGGTATTACAAACTGACTGAATGTGTCCAGTTTCACCACAGTTAAAGCATTTAGAATTACGAAATGCACATGAATTACATGGGTGAAACTTGCCACAGAACATGCGTTTACTAAACTCGTGTTCATCTTCATGGACTGTTTCACAGCTCAATGAAGTATTATCTGGATAACTTTGATTACGCATCGAACTGCGACGACTTAGTAAAGTAGTGGAATTCCTGATCTTCTGTCGAGTCATTTTATCGGATTTGTGTCTCTTACCACATTCAAAATTTGTATACTTTACATGATCCAACAGTAGTTGCTTGAGAGTTGCATAGGGGAGTGAAATCAGTTTGTCTGGAAGTGACAAAGTCTTTATAAGGCTGTATGTTTCTTTTCCAATGAAAGTAAGGAAATGAGCCACAATATTAAAATCTTCATCGTCTTCCTTGGTCATAGCCCAGATTTCGAACCTCTCCATGTACTCCTCAAAAGCATTAAAATCTGAATTTATATTCAACCGTTCCATCACAGGCTGAATCACGACGCCAATATGATAATCAGAAGTATTTGAATTGTAGTATAAACTAGTAATCCCAGGAATAACGCAATGTAATCAAGAAGTATTAGATGAGCCCGAACGAATGTATTGTATTTGGAATTCAAAATTACAACAGTCATCAATACAAAGAAAAGTCATTGATTTATTTGAACATCACAGTTGCACAATTCATAAGAAGATAGAACTAGCAAAATATTTTGATAAAAGGTCAGTATTATAGTAATATTGTATGAATGAAGTGACAAATGTTGAGAATATGTAAAATACAGTGTAGAAGGAATAAAAAAGTACTTTAGATATTTTTGAAGGAAAGGGTTTCATCAAAGTTTAGCTACAAACTCATTCCTATACCGATGGCCAAGGTAGCGAGAGTGGTTGTACAAACTTCTTTTGAATGCAAAAGTTTGGTTTATGAACATGGATTCTGGTTATCTCAGTATTGGGAGAAAGTTGAACGCGTAAACCATGAGATAAATTTGATGGAATATGTTGGATAACCTTAAAAGTTTTATTCAAGTCAATTTGATGACATGTGTCCACCATGTGAGGGAAAATAGAAGTTTTAATCATTCTTACCTGTCCTTTGCTCAACCAAGACGGAACGGTAGATACATTTGTTCTTCTTTTCATTTCATCCATGTGTTTGTTGATGAACTTCGTTGGGTTTACATTCCTACTAAGCAGGTTGTGAATATTACTCAATTCATTTACAACGGTGTCATCAGAGCAAAGAACTCTAGCATGATGAGTGAGGATCTTTACAAAGCTTTTTGTATCTGATTTGCACAGTACTATAGAAATGAGTATATTGTTCAACTGTAGACTTTCTATGTATCCGTCTTCTTAATGTTCCATCTACTCTTCTAGTTAGTTGGACATCTAGAAACGATGTGCTTTTGTTGGTTTTTTCTTCATGTAATGAGTAACGTAATCGATGGATGAATGTTATGTGAATTATCTTTTTCGTGTTCTTTTTCTAATACCATGAAAGTATTATCTATATATATGTAGACAGTGCGATATTAGATAACAGATCATCTCTTTAAGTGGTCCATTTTCTAGATTTTCAAGAAAAGTGTCTGTCAATATAGGGTTCAATGGCAACTTCTTGGCTGTACCATCTAGTAGTATTCATTCTCAAATCGGAAGCAGACATTCATCGTGCAACTAAGAATTAACAGTCTTATTGCGGATGGGGAAATTTAGGTTTCATGTGCACCTCTCTGTTAGTTCACTGTAAATAAAATCCTCAGTTTCAATTAGGAGAATGTTAGTCAATAAGGACGATAAATCCAATGATATCATGAAGTTATTTTTGACCGACAGACTTTATATTATCAACAAATTCAAAGGAATCTTTGACGTTATGCTTAACGATTTCTTTGTGCAATGGTTTGAGAATTTGAAATAACCACTTTGCTTAAGTATGACTGGCTGGATTATTCATATCTAAAACGGATCGAAGGGACAAACCACGTGTACGTATTTTTGACAGACTATATAGCCTTGATGTTATCGTTCCTGTAGGTCTCAACACTCCAAACACTTTTTCCGAACCTTGTTGTTTAATTTCTTCTTCAATGCTTTCTACACATCACTCTTTACCACAAGTTTCCGAAATTTACTCCTATCATTTAAAAAGGCCTTCATCCGGTCTAAATAGTTGTTTTTACCCGTGAATACTACACCACAACCTTTGTCTAGTTTAATGATTAATAAATTGCAATCAGTTTTAAGTTTCCTTACGTTTTTTCGTCAAAATCCCTTACAAATTGTGTCCATGTTTCAGATATCCCAAGCAACCATTCACCAGTGTTGATTTAAAACTCTCGACATAATCTTTTGATGAAGTTACTAGTTCTGCCTTCTGGGCATAAAGATTTTCAGATTGAATTTCAACGTCCATTTTATTAACCGTTTTATTAAAGTCACAAAACTTAAGGCCTAAAAGATAATGCTTCTAACTCAGCCTTATTGAGCTTAACACTGAAAAAATTGTGTGTATACTGACCTGGGTCAGATGGAAACGTCGTTACTGGAGTCTGTTTGTCTAGATTTTTCATTAGTTTCATACGTTTCTTTTCTTTTCTTTTATCAACCACTAGCTTAACATAGTGCAGAAATTGTTCTTTTAATTTATCAGCTAGCACTTCCATAGAGTAAATTCCCTCATTGACATTTTTTAGCATCTCAGATAGATTGTAACTGGTTACTCGACTTCGCCAAATTGTTTAAGCTTTGTTTAGGTAATATTTATATAACAAGAAAAGCACTTGTTGATATACTTGCGAACATATTCATAGTTATATTTATATTGTCAACTGCCACCAAGGATACTTGATGCATTATGAAAAATCTGTGATCGATGTTACTATTGTTATTATGCCTTGATTAAAAAATTGATAAAAAATCTAACAGTCTTTGGACTTCAATTGAGAACATGTAAGCAGCTATCAGTATTGAGTGGAGTGACACTAAGTATGTAGCTTAAAACAATACCATTCTTACTGTAAATCTATGGATGAATTATAGGAATCGATCACTGAGTGTATCATGCTTACCAATGAACTTTCTCAAGTTGAGAAACACAAAAATGCAATTCTTACCACACACCAGAAAAATAAGTTTACCACAGTCGTCAATGAAGACTATGCTTTAGTACATCAATAACGAGTTGGCAAGATAATACAAAACCGTCTAACTTTGGGGAATGAAATTTTTGGATAGGAATTACTATTAGAATGTCCTTCCTACGATTTATTTCATCCATCAAATAAAACCTTAAGGGACAACTCTTAGAGTTTGATTACTAAAATGGATTTATATTTATGAAAACCTGAGAATTAATTATTATTTCAAGAGATGAAATTGGGTGGATCACTGAAGTATCTTCATGTAATGAATTATCACTCTAGTAACCCTTCTTTAAAATGAAAACCCGAAAAATATGATAATACGCACTGGTGGTTAAAGTTGTAACTATTTTAATATTAACATTCCTTTCTTTATTTAACTATGAATAACTGTTTTGTAGTGCTTTAACACTAATAGTTATAGAGTCATTGAAAATGTTGCCTATTCAAACTCGAAGTCCAGTCAATAAATAATAAAATCTGGCTTTATAGATTTCAATATGATGTATACGCTGATAGTTAGGTTTGTCCATTGTTTAATAAATGACCTATATCTATGTGTCATATTCAACGGTTAGAAGTGAAATCTTTAAACTGCAGGAAATGCTGAAGATAACAAGTGATGGAATTTTGAAGAGTCGAGTTTACCAGCAAAGTCTTAAGGTGAACTGTGGACGGAATTAACAACTTCAAGTTGTGCTGATCATGGTTTTTCTATTTTCCCACTTTGATTTGACCTTTTCAAAGATACATATTAAGACAACGCTCTCATCGTCTGAATTTTCAAGAACCGATCTCCAACTAGGAGATTCTCTTATTGAATTAGAATACGCAGATAATAGAGCTCTGTTTGCTGGAGACGCTGACAAAATGCTAAGTCTTCTGACAGCCTTACTCAACAATCCAAGCATATCTGGGGTGCATTTTTTCTGTTCGAAGTGCCAAGTTTTGCTTCAAGACTGGTCTGCAACAGCTTCTGAAATAATGATAAAGGGTGTAGAATCTGAGTAGGTCCATGACTTCACTTGTGTTGGAAGTATAATCAACCCTTATGAGTTGATGTCCCACAAAATCTGTAAACGGATTCAGAAATCCCGTTTAGCTTATGGCTAGTATCCTTGCCTTTGATATCGATTCGTTAAAGGGGTTTGATTCAATGATCCTGTTTGTGAGCAACTATCACTCGAACTTATTGTATTATTAAATTTATTTATTCATCAACACTATATTGATTAATTCTAACAATTACAACTCCTATTCAGCAAAATCGAAAAATTTTTTCTTACAATACTGAATGGTATCAAAATATGACAGAAAAGTAATCCTTTATTATTGTATGTTTTCTTTATATAAAGCATAAACACATAACAATGCAATTTAATATAATAACATAATAAAATTACAAAAAATTCGGAATAGAATTAACATCATACATTAAAAGGAAGACAATATGTAATTACATCAGTCAGTCAGTCAATCAGCTACAACATAGGACCAGGTACATATATGCATCGGTCATAGTTGCCATAGCCTCATTAGCACAACAAGATGAACACAGGATTCATAGAAGTAGTTAATTTAATGGTGGTAATATATAAAAGAGGTATCGTATATAAGGATATGGTATAGGAAGGAAGAACATTAATGTAATTTCATTTTCAAAAGAAAGGCTTAGTTACAATTAAAATCATGATAATTAAACTTGATATCCCTAATGTTACACCAATCTCAAATGTTTGTTCATATTTACCTGTGAATTGATATAATTTAATTAATCCTGTCCATGCATAAAATGCATTAGTCCAACAATTATCTAAATTACAATCTAATTGTTCATTTATCGTTAATTGGTCATCTTTAGCTGATATATCAGAATGTATAATAATTGTGTTAAGATAAAAGTATTGTACATCATTTAAAGTAGTTGAATTTCTACAAAATGATGGATACATTGAATAATCACATAAGAATTGCCAATTTTCTTGGGAATATCTAAAATTTAGATAAATAAGAAAATTTTTTCATAGTAATAATGAAATTTCACAAAAATTGTTGAATTTCAACAAAATGGTTTTTTTATATAGTTGAGATCATGAGTCAATTAAAGCTAGACCACCATGGAAAACCTGGAAGCACTAGACGGCTATTTCGTCCTATTGTGGGACTTCTCAGCAGTGCGCATCCACGATCGCGCCTCGCGGGATTCGAACCCAGGACCTACCAGTCTCGCGTCAGAGCATTTAACCACTAGACCACTGAGCCGGCATCCAACAGCGTTAATGTCTAACTCCAACTAATCCATGAAGTTGAGCAACCATTAAATTAAATGCTACTATATTTATTGAATAACAGAGAATAATACACTGAGATAAGTGAAAAGAGAAACAAAAAAATGTGGAATGCTCGTTTATATTCCCTTTTAGATTAGAGTTTACGCACAGAATTATTCGTTTTTTTTGGGGGGGGGGAGGGAGAGGAGGGAACATAAATATTTGTAGATACAATTGACTACTATTTTTGAAATCGAAACTATCATTAAATACATTGGAAAAAAACATTTGGTAAACATTAAAATTCTTTTCAAGAAAAATCTGACCAAATTTATTGATTACACTGATTAGTTAATTACTTTGTAAGTTGTTAAGTTTAATGAATAAAACTTACTCAATTGATGCATATATAATTTGTCTTAAAGGTATTCCTTGTAATTTGCCTTGAATTGCAGATATTATTTTTAAGTATATAGTAGATGTTATATTTGGACAGAAGCCAATGAGTGCAGATGTGTTATCGTTTCCAGTTGATGACTGTAAGACAGGATTATTTCTGAATAGTGAACAAGAATAGTTTGAACATATTGTGAAGGTTATATAATCATAACTATATGTAGCTATCACACTATTGTTTGCTTTCTACTGAATAATTAAAGGCTAGTCTCCATATTCATTGATAAATTTAATTAAAGATCTTCCTTATACTTAATGTTAACTGTTTTGCAGTTTTTATTACCTTGAATGTAAGTTGGTTACTAATACTTACATATTCTGATTTTATCCAACTTTTGCTACATCTAATAAAATGAAACTGACAAATTAAATACTTATATTATCCTGATCACGAAAGATAAACATTGCCGAGTAGGGCCAGTGAAATGTCACTGAGCCCTAGCCAAATCATTAGGCAGTTGAGTCACTGAATATCGAACAGATAATCGATCCCTGTCAAGATCAAGGACAACCAACGCGCATCAGCTAATCGTATGCCATAAACTGGCTCATGCGATGGTGGTCTCAAAATCTTCTCTGTGCTCGTTCTTACTAATATATCGCCGCAATAGCGTTCTTTGTGTTACACTATTTATAGTTCCTCTTTGATGTCAGTTAATCGATAGAGATTAGGGGGAATTCACTAATGTTATAAATTGGTCATTAAAACATTAGTTTTTAGCAAGTAACCTATTAATATAGACACTTTGTGCCTACAAGAGATCTGATAAGTCACAGATAGGTTAGCAATAACGTCTGTGTCTGTGTCACTGAGTAGCAGGGGTTCGGACGCATATAAAAAACAATAATTTTTTAGGGAGACAGATAAATCTTACTGACAAGTGGTTATCAATATAAAACCCAAATTCAGAATTTGCTGACTATTACGTTCAATCTGCTAACGGTGTAAATAGTGTGCACAGTAATTTGAAATTATTCCAATTCAACCTGTAGAAATCAACCAGCAACACGACATTGCTTATTACTGAATCACCGATTAATGCAAAGTTATTACTGTTTCTTATAAAAAGACATTAAGTTCATGTATTCATTCTATATGATAATTTGCCCGATAGCTATGCTAAAAGTCCTATCCATATAGTTAATAATTTAGCCAAGAAACATAAATGACAGTTTACATCACTGACTGATTTTAACTAGACTATCATTGAAGATCAAGAAGCGCAAGCTCCCTTTTTTATTGCAATTTCAGTTGTTTAATTTAAATCCGACTACGGTATAAAGTTTTTGATTTGAACGGTCTTCTTAAAAAATGAACGCTTTGTGTAATTTGTTGAGTTTTATATTTCACATCATGAATTGACCTTAGTTGGACAAGCACTGAAAACCACAAAGGACTGAACAGCTTTTTCGTCCATGTATGAGAATCCTCACTCAACTACACTTATGACCTCACCGGGGATTGAAATCAGGACATGCATATCTTTCAACGTACGCTTAACATTTAGATCACTGAGTTAGCATCCAATAGTATACATTTATAAATCTGATCAATTTGTGTTGTTGCAAAACCACTTTTCACTGCCATTGATAAGTAACTGCCTCGTACTCAACATAGTTGAACTAAGCTGATCACAGATTCAGCCACCGAAAACCACTTCTTAAAACTGATAACTTGTGATCACATGATTATTATTAGTATAAAAGATTTATGGAAACTATTAAAATTTAAAATTTACACTACAGACTGTAAAAGAGGTCCATACCATCAGAAAATAAGTCTACTGCTTTCTAGTTTTTTTAATGATTATCTAACTAAAGTCGCTTAGTGATTTAAACAAGAAAATCAAATAATTTTGTAGTTTATTTTCACAATTTAACACATAACATAACATCGTTTGCAATGGCGAAAGTGCATCCACTCTTTGTGTTCTGCCAAATTCTTATCTTCTGTATTCTTCATGTCTCTATCTTTTTTTCTCTTCCCAAGTTTATTTCATTTGATTATACTCCTTGAATAACATCTTCAAACCCTAATCTTTCACATTAATGCTTATACTCTTACTACTTCTACCACTATGGGATTTGAATCGACAACTGCATCTCTGTGCTAATGTGGTATGGCAACTCGAACTGATGTACGTACGTACGAAGTTCTACGTTGTGGCTGACTGACTTATGAGTACTACGTTACTAATGATTATAAAAACAATGATGATGATAATAATAGATTTAGTGAAATATAATATTAACCTTCGTATAAAAATCCAATCCTCTGGTGAAGTTTTAGATGCTTGTGGATAGGTTGCGATTACTTCACTTGGCATAAATTGATTTAATCTTTCAATAATAAGACTTCTATAAAAAGAAAAACACATACACATAAGTCCAATTTTAGTATAATTAACCAATAATAATAATCAGGTGTGGAAAGTTAGTAAAATGAAATATTACTCAAACAGATGCTAGAACAACCCCCAGGACCGGTTAGGTTCGGTGATGGAATAAGAATCTGTATTTTCAAAATGGTATAACAGCGAACAGCTGAAATACCATTCAAACAATCAATCAAAAAAAACAACACCTCCATCCTATTCTTTAACATTTATATAAGAAACTTTTTCAGTGATTTATGTTCAAAATATCGTCTCATTCATTCACATATAACTCATCAAAGTTACTACTGGATGATTTCATTCAATGAGCAGACATAATATACTGAACAAATCCACTCCAGTCTGAATCATTCACTCATCACAGTAACCGACTGAGTCAAGGGTCTGGAGTGTCATTAGGATACGTGAGACACCTACGCTATTAACTAGCCATTGTATGTATTTGTTCATAAATCTTATTGTATTTCTTTGTTTTTCTTTAAAATTACCTCTGACTTATATATGTGCTAAAAACGTAAACAAGTAATGTTCATGATAATTTTAGTGTTTTTAATGTTGATATTTTTGATAGAGTCGGAAAAAACATTAACAGAATTAGTAGTAGTATTATTAAGATTCTCCATGTGATGAATTACAAGTCTCTGCTATCAATTGACAAAGAAATATTCCAATTTCATCAATCAATTACTATACAAACTTAAGAGGATAAATCCCCTACTCTATAAATTTGACTAAGTTGATTGAATGAATCAATGTTTCCCAATAAAACTTTTATCAACTGAATTGTCGAGGTAGAGTTGAAATAAAGACAATCTTTATTACAAAAGAGAACATTAGTTAAAAATCAGGAAAAATACTACAGAACTGCTTTATCATTATCCCATCAATCCAATCGGTTTTATTAGTTATGCTTTATTAAGTAATCTGTTATTCACTCACCGAAATGGAGAAGTTATACCTAACAATCAAAATTATATATAAAGCAATTATTCCGTTTTATAATTTCCTATAGAACAATGAGAAGACGGTGTTGATCTGAAAGATGTGATGTATTTGCGCTATACATTTCGAACAATCTGGTCATACATTTACCTGTCAAGGCATTTTTATATGCAAATTAATAAATTTCAATCAAATGAAGGTCGAAGTAAGGAGGATAAATTTACGGATAGACAAGGTTTCTATAAACCTGAGAATTCGTTCTTGATAATTTCCATACGTCGTTTCAAAAGCTGTATTGATGTCCTGCTTCAGTTATGTGCTTTGCTATCGATAAATATGGTTTTTTATTTTCTATGTTGATCGGAACATTTGATGTCAACTGATTTTGGAGCAATCTAAGTGAAAGTATAGTATACTGACGTCCTTAAGTGAACCAATCGGGACTAGGATAGAACCCCATAAATTTCTGCGCGAAACTAAATACAAAGTGACAGATAGCTTGTAGGTTGTCACGAACTAAGTGAAAATTGGCGATTAGTGTAATACAAACAAAATTGATTTCTTACCTTAGTTTATCACAATTTGTAAAATCGTTAAGACCCAAAAGAACACGACAGGATGTGATCATAGTTTTACCAAATTTAAGCTGATCAACTTCTGAATTTTCACATAACATATCTGGGCCTGAAGTCAAACAAATCATACTTTCTTTAATTTAAGAGTATTCTAATATAAAATGAATGCGAATAATCATTTGATCAAAATAGCACATATACTTTTTTATAGAAATGAAATCCTCCAAAAAGTAATGACGACCATTTACCGGTTAAAAAATTTGGTCAAGATTACAATTGGGGATAGCCAAAAGAAATTTTTAAAAAAATGGATTTACATAATGACAAACAAGCTTAGTGCTTAACATAGCTGGTCACGTAATTAACCAAGGGAAATCAAGTTGGTTATAATTAAATATGACGTTTGCTCTAAACTACCGATATTTCTTTCGGTCAGCCAGCATCAGCATAGAGCCTGGGATATATTTATGTCGGCTCCAGTCATCATTCTAGATTTATACAACGAAATGAAATCAACAAGAAATAGTAAAAGAAATTAGAATAATGTGGCAATGACAATGAAAAAGAAACTAAGGGTTCGAATTCGGGCTGGAGAAAACAGTTAAAGGGTGTATATGAAGGTGTGTCAAGATTTTGGACCAATGGTTGATTAAAACAAAGTCATAAGTTAAATTAGAAACAAAATTGAAAGACAAAGTAATGAAATAAGGAAATAAAGTACAGCAGTTTTCTATCTGAATCTAGATATAAGCATTATTTTGGGAAAATATGTATTATGAACTTTGATCTTGCTACGTTTGAAGAGATTACGATGTCACCGGCGAACGGAACGAAAGTCAGCAACACAACTACAGGACAAGCTAGGCTATTTCACTGTACCCCAACCCTTCTAACTAGAGGGAGGAGGTCAGATTCATCCGGCAAAATATATATTCCACAAACAGCCGGAAGCATAAACGAACAAGCACACAACTCATTCGTAAATATGCAGTACATAAACGTCCTTAAAAAACGACGCAAAGTAGCGTAATAAAAGAGGAAACGAATCAATGACATTTGAAGTCCTTTCAGGTAGCGATTAAAAACTTGAAGTAAAAATAGGTGCTTTTGGTGCAAAAATAACAAATTCAGATTTCCATAATAAAACTACAAAACGAGATGTTTTTATCAAGCGATTACTAGGGAACTTGTATTTTGTCGCACTTAAGACTTATCAATTAGATGTACCTAAATTTCATTGTTAAACTTCATAACTGCATTTGAACCCAACATTCATATCTGAATATGTCAAAGTGTCACCCATTAGACTGTAGTGGGAAGAAAGCTAATCACGGGAATGACATTAACTGTTGATCGATGTGTGAATGTGAACAATATCGAAGTATTCTTTCAAGAAGTTAATATTACTAAGAAAGAATAATCCAAGTCAGTCCCGAATACCGATAATTATAAAAGTTATTTATTTTTGAGTAATTTTGTATCCCAACCTGGATAAACAAGTGTCGGACTCGTAGTTTGAAGATCATAAATTTGTTACAGAATGACTGACACTATTAACGGGTCTTGAACTAAAATAACGAAACTATTCAACATCCTCTATATTTTTTAGTTCTTAAGGCGATATTCAATAACCGTTAAAGTTATTTTCATCAAGACAAGCTCTATTAATAGGTTGTTTCATTACTCAGTTTCAAACAAATAACTGAATACAAGTCTTATTAAATTCCCTTATAAGTTGATATCCAGGAAAAAAACAATATTTGAAGTGGTACACTAAAAATCATCTCTCTTTGCAGGAAAGAACCATATTATCAATGAAAAAGTTTATGAAAATCTGATTACCTACCAGTTTTCATAACACCTGATTTGATATTAGTTTCATCATTCGTTTGAACTAGGAAACGTTGAGTAGATGTTGATGTAACCTGACCGGTTATAATTAAATCATCCAATTCATAACCTTGATAAGAATGATTTACATAGAAAGTAAATAAAGGAAATAGAAATTCACTTTCGATAAATAAAATTACGTTGTCAACAGTGGTTAAAATATATTTTACTGATGAAACAATCAGAATTCAGTTGGCGAGTAACTGTTGGATTTTGGCATGAAATTCTAAACCTGCTGAAGGTCATCAGCAAAGCATACTATCATGTCAACTATTTACAGGATATGAAAATGGTTAAATGTCAGAATTTTAAAATTCACTTTTTTCAAATAAATGACTTATTATATTTTGATGTATACTATTTATGTCGATAGATAAAAGTAGTATGTAACACCAATCAGAAATGGAATGCCTGATAGCAGAAGGTTGAGAAGATCAAATTAATGAGAATAGTAACGTAAATAGACATTAATTGCAATAATAATGAAGAAACGGTGAAGTTTGAGACAACTGATGAAAGATTCGAAAATGAAGTATTTAGTGTATGGTTTTACACATTTTACCAAATAACTCTAAAATTACTTACTTACTTACGCCTGTTATCCCTCGTGGAGGAGCGTAGGCCGCCCACCAGCATTCTCCATCCAACCCTGTCCTGGGCAATCCTTTCCAGTTAACATTCATCCTTTTCATATCGGCTTCTATTTCCCCGCATAATGTGTTCTTTGGCCTTCCTCTTTTCCACTTCCCTTCCGGATTCAAAGTTAGGGCTTGCCTCGTGATGCAGTTTGGTGATTTCCTTAATGTATGTCCTATCCACTTCCAACGTCTTTTCCTAATTTCCTCTTCAGCTGGAAGCTGGTTTGTCCTCTCCCACAGAAGGCTGTTGCTGATAGTATCCGGCCAATGGATGTTGAGTATTTTGCGTAGACAACTGTTTATAAATACTTGTACCTTCCTGATGATGGTCGTAGTAGTTCTCCACGTTTCAGCTTCGTACAGTAGGACCGTCTTGACGTTTGTAGTGAAGATTCTCACTTTGAATTTAGTTGACAGTTGTTTTGAGTTCCATATGTTCTTCAATTGTAGAAATGCTGCCCTTGTTATGCTAATCCTCGCCTTTACATCTGCATCCGATCCTCCTTGTTTATCAATGATGCTTCCCAGGTACGTGAATGTCTCCACCTCTTCCAGAGTTTTGCCATCAAGTGTGATTGGATTGGTGTTCTCTGTGTTGTATTTGAGCATCTTTCTTTTTCCTTTGTGTCTGTTGAGGCCTATTGATGCAGAGGCTGCTGCTACATTTGCTGTCTTCGTCTGTATTTGTTCGTGCGTATGAGATAGGAGGGCTATATCGTCTGCGAAGTCCAAATCGTCTAATTGATTCTGAGATGTCCATTGTATTCCGTGTTTCCCCTCAGATGTCGAAGTCTTCATAATCCAACTCTAAAAATATGCATTGAATAATAAATTGATATTCCCCACTTGAGTTTTCGTTCACTGCAATATAGCCGCTTAGTTTGTTTTATAGATTTATTTACTATTATATTTTTGGCACAATATAAAATTCTCAGCACAAACTGTTTTAACAAGTTTCTTTTTCTTATTTTTTGATCGATCCTGAAGATGAATATTGAGCAATCACCAGTTAGGAGTTAGCAGTTCAGGACTTGACATTTGAACAATGTACACTGTTTTCGATGAATATAACCATCAACCACGATGTCTCTGATTGGGTTGTTTTGTAACTTTTACAGTGAACAGCCGTAAACGTTTCAAAAAAGCACCTGAATAGGTTATGCGATTACTAGCCATAATGATGTATTAAAACAAACAAAATTAGATACTTTTCTGAAATATCTAGATGGCAGCAACAGGTAGCCCAGATATTCAAGCAGACCGCCTTAGTTTGATTGTAATATTTAGATATATGGCAATGGTAATTATTGAAGCTTGTACGATGTTTTAATGATTGATACATTTTAACTATTTGCTCAACTACAAGGCTCAAGAAACAGGTTTAAAATCTGGCCTAATAATATTATCATTCATACGATTATGAAGAATGGAATGTAACAGTTTATAATAATTATTTGAAAGACAAACGAAAGGTTATATGTGAGTGACTTTATATACTGATCCAAAAATTCGATACCTTTATATGATTGGAGTGAGTAACATAGTTCATCATATATAAGTTAAACTACACAAGATATAATTTAGACTTATAAAGCTTGAGAATAAAGCATATTCAGTTAAAGATGTAGAACGGTATTGTGAGGAGGAAAACATATCATGAAATGACGATGATTTCAAATAGAAAATTTGAAAGTAATGTTAAGTCGTGTTGATGGGA
Organism: Schistosoma mansoni; assembly: GCF_000237925.1. Taxonomy (NCBI): domain Eukaryota; kingdom Metazoa; phylum Platyhelminthes; class Trematoda; order Strigeidida; family Schistosomatidae; genus Schistosoma; species Schistosoma mansoni. The sequence continues at coordinate 22,872,610 of NC_031498.1, read as the reverse complement.
ATCAAATGAAATATATTCTTGTAGTTGAACATTCAGAAGATTTTCATTTTCGAATCATTCTTTCGTCTAAAATGTAGATTTAGATTGGGGTTATTAGAAGAGTTTAGGAAATCAATTCAAGAGTTCAGTCAGATGATTTATCAGTGGCGATGGAGAAAACTACAATGAAAATTTTTTTTGAATAATTAGAAGCCTATATCGAGCGTCAAAAGAAACGGTTTGAACTGCCTCAAATAAAAATCATAGAAGTCTTTATACAGAAAATGTGCTTGTCCTAGCAAAACCTCGCTTCTGGTGAACTACAAGTAACATACCGATACAGTCATTAGGCCATCGATAAATTTAACTTTGATGGTTTAGCAGGTGTTACTTTTGACTCACGGTTCAAGAAATATGAAGATCTGTTCCATATTGATCTCTGTAGACTGGATGATGCTTCAAAAGTCAAAATACGTTTAAGAAAACTTGGAACGCAGAAACATGAACGCTATAGTAACTTTATTCTTTCAAGAAACCCATAGGACTTTAGTTTTGATGGAACAATTAAAATTCTGTCTCATATCTTTGGAGAATAGTCATCTATATTTAACATCCGTTACCAATGCTTGAAGATAAAGAAAGGACCAGATGACTGGGTGAAACATACAGGAATCGTGAACTGAGAATAGGAGAGCTTCAAGTTGTCTTCCATGACAGAACACCAGTTTAGATGCCTCGTATTGGTCTGTAGCCTGCATTCACTCGAGGATACTGATATCTGAACAAGAATCCCAAGCAAGCGTGAACAGCATTACTCCACAGGAAGTAGCTAGCAAATGCCAAAGATCAGTCAAGTTGAAATATGATACCATAATGGTCGGGAAGAGTAGCCGGTTCCTTCACATCAATGAAGTCGAAATAAAAGACTTACAAGGTTTCGGCACGCAATTGATTGACTGAAATCATTCATTATTTTGATGATCATTAACTTACTTTCATTGATTTTATTTTTGATACTCCGAAAACAAAAGTACTACTCATCTCGAAAATCTGTTCGTTTTGGTTAATTACAGATTTAGAAGCTTTAAGTTTCATCCTAAAATGCGAATAATAGATGGATCGTACACAAGTTTAGTTTAACTGAATTTTCCAAAATGAGATAACCCATCATAGTACTTGATAAAAATCAAAATAAGTTCTTTTAAGACACTGTTAATCCAATCTTGACCCCCGGTAAAATACAACGTCTGGGGGTCTAGAGGAAATTCACCAGAAGTTTTCAATGGTATACTTTCTCCTGAATATATATATTGCAAATTCAATAATAGAGAATCAGACTGTTAAAACTATTTTACTTAGTCGAAATTCAGATTTCTTTTATCATTATTTTCAACTTACCATAAAGGTGTGAAGGCAGCTTTGTGTCAATTTCATTGTCTACTTCAGTAGTATGAATAAATTTAACAGAATATTCCTGATAATATGTTGTTTCAGTGCTAGTTACAGGTAAGTTGGCTACATATACTTGAGCTAATGCTTGTTGTATACTTCCATTGGACCAAACAAATCTGTTATAAAGAAAAGGTATAAAGATGGTTACCAAATGATCTTGTTTAAATTATGTGATTTTCTAGGTAAAGAAAAAGCTTTCAGGTTTAGTTAAGAGAAAAAAACCAAATTATAGCTTTCATTCAGATTATTCTTCAATAATCTCCAAAGAAACATCAACTATAGGAAATATGCTGAGAAGTGTTTCATCTAGAGAAGTTCTATTAATGACATCAACTTTTGACAGAATCCAATTCCAAATTATAATAATTTTATCACCTTTAATTTAAAGGTGATAGCTGTGAAGTTCGACTATCTAGTTAGCAAACATTTATTTAAAATATCAAAATACTACTGATAGATAGGTGTGTGAAAGCGCAAAGATTTAGATTTAGAGTTTCAGCTCGCTTTAATTTGAATGATCTGTACAAGTCCTGAAACTTTTTAAGTGTTTGTTTAACAGAAAATGATTTTATACGTTTACTGGCAATATCGTATATTCGATATTTCATCAATCTGGGAATAACTATGGTGAGATTTTTGATGGTCAGTTATGGCTACAACAAATGAAACAACAAGATTTTGGTTTAACTTATTTAACTAATATGATTAGCTGGTACGATCCTTTGAAAGATATCTGGAGATTCGGTGACCGATGCTAGTGGACATGGTGGAATATGACAAAAGACACAATTCTTGAATGTATCCACAGCAAGCCTTCATGTTGCTCGATAGAACATTTTTATATGGATTCTAAAACATCATGAAATATAACATTTGCTTGTAGGATCACCCTAGGATCTAGTGAGTGGAATTCGAGTGAGTTTATGACTCAATCGTATTATATGCTATTACATATGAGCTAAAAGCCCAAGTATATATATATATATATATATATATATATATATATATATACTCATATTATCAAGTGACTTGGTCATTGATCATTCTAATTTATGAGAATAGAAAATCTTTTTTTATAAACATTGAGAAGTTAGCTCAAGTGAATTGAAAATCGAAAGGTTCATACTGACTCCACACCTTTGCGAAGCTCAATAACAGAAATTCTGAAGAAGTAGATAAATTGCAAACTTAAATTGAAAATTGCTTGATCATGGTTATTATTTCTCTTCTTATTTATATAAGAGTCGGCACTGTGAATTTCGGTAGATGATATCCTGACACGTGCAACATCTTATGACAATATTGATGTTTATATCCTCAGTGGTTTAGAGGTCAGGCGTTCGCGCGCGAGGCCGAAGGTCATGGACCCGATAACCTGGTCAAAGTAGTTGAAGTGAACTTTTGTGGTGTCTCATACTAGGATGAAACAGTTGTGCAGTGGTTTATGGTTTTCAATGATGGTCTAATTAGGATCAGTTCGTGATTTAAAAACTATGGACATTCTATCATCTCTACAAGACTCTATTCTGATAATTATTTATGTTTTATTATCCATGTACATTTTTATTTGAGGAAATAAGTTTGTCTAGAAAACATTACATATATAAAAGAGGAAAAACTCACTTATAATCCACTTTCAATACAACATTGTTGCACATATTATTCAATAAATCAATGTCAGGTGGAAGATCGAAACCATTATGCCAGGGACAGGTAGTTGGGACTAAAGGATTTGACTTCACTGAATTTTGTGATGGGATACATGAAGTCAATTTGGACGTCGCATTATATGTACAGTTATGATTGAAAAAACCGGTTTGATTTATTTGATCTACATTAATATTTGACTAAAGAAACATCGAAATACAGCAAGAAAAGGTAGAAAACACTTGAGTTTTTCGGATATTGTACGACGTTGAAATTTCAAACAAGGATTTTAAAACATACTGGATGTTAAGAAATTTAATACTTAATATGGATAACAAGAATTAGGCTATAAATGATATTTTGAAGTCGTCATTAAGCATTTTCGCGCATTTGAATTTGAACCCACCACACTGAAAGTTGCATCACTAGTGACCGATTCATGAAACCTTTAAGGGAATCTTCATAAATCCTCAGTCAATTCGTACTTTATCACAGTCCATCAGAACTACAATGATCGTTTTTAGTCATTTCATTAGTATTTTTCAGTTTAAAAGTACAAAGCACTATCCGTTGAGCTGTTGATTTGAGATAGTCACTAATTTTATTGAAGGGTATGATGTGTGTATCCCAATTAGTAAGAGTTTGAATTGTTTCGTCGATATTCGGGATTGGAGCTGAGGCAGGTATATTCGCGTGATGAACTTTAAATAGAACAAAATGCATGACCTAGAATAAACTGCTAGCCACACGCTATACATACTAAAACTTGTAGCATAAAATTGTGTGGAGGTGGTATGCTCAGGATGTACACATAGCAACAGACATTGGTCAGTTGCAATCCTAAATGTGAACAATGGAAGATTGAAAATCCTTACTAATACTTGTCACCAAAATTTAAAGAATCTCATAGATCAATATTTCAATTTATGACACATAAATAATACCTAATCAATGATAAATAATAAAAACACTGGATTATCACATACCTGAGAAGACATTGTAAAGTTCTGTAATTCATTTTGCTTTAAACATAAGTAATCTACCTTTACTGGGACTGGTGTATCATCACGTAAACGATTCATGCGTAAACGAAATATTGGTTCAGAATATCTTGATATTGCTAAATCATCAATTAAATAAGCACGTGCAAATAAACGATCCAATAGTGTTCTTGGTCCCCAGCCTAATCATGTTATGAAATACATGTATATGAAAATTTTATTTTAAATATACAAATGTTCAATTTATATTTACTTAAAATTGTTTACTTCAACCGTTTTCTCTCATAACTTCCATCACAGACTGACCTTAATCCAACAATTATTGGAAATCAGAAAGTATTGAATAGCTGTTTGGTCCTAGAATGGTATTCCTGAAACTAACAATGACATTGGATGACGGTTGAGTAAAATCGCGAATCGATGAAACTTAGAACAAAACTATTGGATGATAACTTAAAATTCTAAGAGTCGAACTTTAAACGCGAGATCTGAAGGTCCTGAATTCAATTTTCTATGAGGTTATGAGTGTGCACTACTGATGATCTTCATAATAGGGCGAAACGGCTGTTTAGTGCTTTATGGTTATCAATGACTGTTTAACTAAGGTTAGTCCTTGAAATAAACAATAAAATTCAATAATTTCCATAAACTCCTCAAACTAATGATACTGAAACAGATTGAGTTCAATTGATAAATGTTAGTTTATTCTGTCTGTTTAATAAGTGATAGATACATTTAACTGTTTCTTTAATTCTTCTCATTCTCTAGCTGACTAAATATAGACTGTTACTGTTATTAACCATTTAGTAGTAATCAATGTCCTGCTATGTAGTCCTTAGAGCTATTTGAATTCTCTCGACTAAGTTGAAATATACCAGCTAAAGATAATGACTCTATTGTCAAAATTCTTTTAATTCAATGATCGACGTTCGAAGACAAACGGTAGGAAACTATAGACCGTGGTTTCGTGTTTGTTAGGACTCATCAGCAAAATATACCTGTAATATTGTAAAAAGTGATTTTATATTTGGATTCACATCTATTTCACCCACAATCAAAATCAATAGTGTTGCAAGTGAGCTATTCAGAATAGTGATTCAGCAGTAGACAATTCATTTGAAATGGGTATACATACAACAAACAGTCATAAAGTATCCTAATGATTAAGATTAGAGGTTTAGAAAGACAAAAGTTAATCAAAATAGTAGAAAATCAATATATATATATATATATATATATATACATTAGCGTTACTGCTATATAAATTAAGACTCGTTGTTAGTATTAATTACAAAATAAGGCTTACCAATTCCTATATTGTTTTTTATATTGATTGCATCTTGACATTGCATGACTGACAAAACAATGGGACATCTATAAGTATTTCGACCAGAAAGATATTCTACAGGAATATTTGATTCTAAATCACAGTTCATTTCATTGGGTAAAACAAAATATTCATTATATTGACTAACGAGAATAATTGGATCATCTGAAGATGTTAAAATTACTGGCTGTATCATTAAAAGTAATGGATCACCATTTATATATGAACGTTGTTTTTCATTCTTTTGTTCAACAATAACTTCTCGAACACCTGAATCACTAATTTGATCTAATGGATATTCAATTTTAGCATTTTTAACATTCTTATTAAAGTCACTAAGACTACGAGCAGGCGAAAGTGAACTGTGATATTTTCCAAGAACTGCACTATTATCAACAGCAACACATAGAAGTGGATGATAATCTGGTAATTTTGTGAAACCTCGATTAATTAAATCAATTTTATTTTCTTGATTTTCAATTCGATCTAGCATTGCATCACAACTATGATAATTTGGTAGATTGAAATAACCACCAAAAAAGCTTGATGACTTGACTGTAGACTGATTAACAGGACACATCTGATAAGAAACAAGAAATATTGGACTACAGAATCTCGCAAAGAGTCCTTAAATTTATAAATCATTCAACGGAGTAAACACCGCTTGACCGTACAAATCACATTAAGTTGAGCGGAAATACATTCAACAATTCAGATGATTCATAGAACTATTCTTTGTCATACTACTACTTAAAGGTACTGAGATAGTATGATCGCTAATTTTGAGTTCATGTTCAATGAACAGTAAGACGGAGTTATTTATTTGATGTTGTAGAAACCTATGATAATAATGCCTACCATTATTTAATTAACTTAAAGGTTGGATAGTTTGGATCTTCTTACCCATAGAGGGTAATGAGAGACTTCGTTATACTAAATTGAACATCTAAATTTAATCTAATTTTAATTATTAACAAATAATGTATCATTCATGTTGTTACTTGGATGAGATCAAATATCTTGAAAGTAATCATATGGTAATTTATACAAAATTGTAGATATATAACTAAAAAGAACATTTTTCGAAAAGCCAGAAACCCTTCAGCACGAATAAAATCCACAGTTAAAAAATTCCAGATTAATGGGTTTTTTTGAAAACAAACTGACACACAAGATAACTGCACTGAGTTTTACGTAGGTTTGAACCTGTAATGAAACTTCAAGATGGTATTAATACATCATATACATGAGTGAAGTAAGATAATATAGTTAACTTTAACGAGTTGTGGTGACGACCTATCTATTTCTATCATCAGTTTGATGCTATGGCAAAATTATACAATATTTTGCTTTACTTTTAGACTTATATTTGATTAGAAATATTTGATTATCAAAGTGAAATATCGGAAAGCGATGATGATCTTGAACAAGGTATGGTCCAAAATTCTATCTTAATGAACTAATTTTGGTAAAAAGATTTACGGAATGAACGTGACACGAATACCTAATCAGCTATGTAATTTTTTGAAAAGTATTTTCTTGTTTAGATACACTTACGTTATCGCATGGACATCCAAGGTCACATGTATTAATGGTTAGGTCACAGGGACAGGGAGAAATGTTTGTCCATACAGGATCAGGATAGGGAAATGCTTGATCTAAGAAAAAAGAACAAAATGTCAATTCATATCAGAACCAGTTTAATGCTAAATCAAATTACGACAATTCATTATCGTGAAGAAATTATTTCGTTGACCTCTGTTATACTTATTAAAAAGGCATCCGAAAGACAGGTTATATCATTTTGACTTACATTATGAAAATTGAGAAGAAGGCTTATATGAACTAACGCTCTCAGGTGATCATGTCCAATTCCTCGGGTCTTGGTACCTCTAATTCAGTTCGGGCAGCAGAATACTATCACTAACCTTTAAGCATAAAGGGTGACTCTGAGGGGAGTACATAGATCTTTACTTGGTAAATATGTTACACCACAATTCAGAGAAATATACACCATTTAAATACATAATTAACTTAACAAGTCATAACTCTTAGACAATGATTAACTAACCTGTTGGTAATTCTTCACCTTTATTAACAATTAAACGAGATTTAAGTAGAACATTAATTCGACTTGTTGTCACAATATTAGCAAATGCTGGATCCATTGTAACATTATTCGTAGTACTGCAACATTTTAAAATTAATATTTCCATTGTATTATCATATTCACTTGTTGGATAAGAGTTACGTTTTACTGTAAGTAAACGTGTAAGTGAATCTGTACGACTTGATATTGATGATGCCTATAAAGATATACCACAAAATTAACTTTTTTTTCTTTAAAATGACTAATAGAAGTAGTATGTTGTACTTTCAATCAACTTTTCAAAAGTAATTTTTTAGAAAGATAGCTTATTTGTCTAGTTAATACTGATTGTCATTTAAAAGAATATATAGAATTGGTCAATAAAAGTAGTGGCCTTTCCCTATTATATTAAAAAGACAGTTTTCATTTATTTATTACGACGTAATTCCGTTGACAATTCAATATATCAGAAGGGGTTTTGCGGAGATTTCAGTATTTTCATAGTTGAAATCATGAGTTAAGTGCTCTGGCGCGAGACTGGTAGGTCCTGGGTCCGAATCTCGCGAGGCGGGATCGTGAATGTGCACTGCTGAGGAGTCCCATAATAGGACGAAACGGCCGTTCAGTGCTTCCAGGTTTTCCATGGTGGTCTAGCTTCAATTGACTCATGATTTCAACTATGGAAATTCAATATATACAATTCATAGAATGGAAGATATAATGCCTCCTCCTAATGAATTTAGATATTAAGCAGACGAAAGACAACCTAATAGTAATAAAACAATGGAATAAGTTTTATTAAAATCGGTTTAAATAATAGATAGACGTCAGTTGAGAAACTGGAAAACAAGAAAGTACTGTACAGATATTTTACCTCATTATGAGGTTCCTAAATAGTACGAAACAACGACACTAGGGGAATTGAATTCAGTACCTTTAGAATTCACAACAAATGTTTGATGTTTAGACTTTACAGTTATCATCCAATAGTTCACATTTCTAACTTAAATCAATTCGAGGAACAGTGCGACTACCATCCAATGGAATTAGTTATGATTGTTTCACTAAAAAATCTGAGCTCAATCAGTCTCAAATTTTCACTAGAACTAATTATGAGTATAAATTCTTTAAGAGCCTCATGATAGGACGAGAGAGTTGTCTAGTTTACTTTATTTTTCTTCGCTACACAAACTGATGTTAATTTGTAAAGAACATAAACTACAAACGCATTATTTGTCATTCAAAAGTCACAACAAAGTAAATAAATTTTATCATGGGGTATGATTTCGCCTAACTAGATAAATTTTCGGCAATACTGATGATATTTACAATATAATACGGAAAGTACATTAGTATGAAGAAACATTGAGTTACAAATCTGTAAAAAGTATAATCATTTATATTTTCTACATATTTAAGCGAACGATATTGTAGAATATAACCACATGAATCACTGTTCAAGTAGTGCATCACATTTCTGGTAAAACTGAGTCCTGATTTGTCTTTGAAAATATACATAATTTTATAGATATTCAAAGCTAAATTGCAGTTTCTGTACTGAAAATCATGTTTCTAGGAATCGAAAATCAGCTATTAGTGTTTCGATATGTAAGTGCATCGAATAGTGTATGTGGAATGTGGGAGACCGGGAGGATCATTCAAATAGCTGAGGAGATACTTGTTGGTTCTCGGAATCAGCGAAACCGATTGGACCGAAACTGGACAAGAAGGATTAGATTTAGGAGAGATGCTGTTGTACTCTGATCACGAAGAGGAAAATGCTACACACACTCTGGGAGTTGCTCTGATGCTGTTCAGAGAAGCGCTTAATGCAGTTATAGGGTGGGAATCTCACGGATCCAGGAACATCAAAGCATCCCTCAAAGCAAAGAAGGAGGGAATCACAATGAATGTCCTCAAATGTTATTCACCAACCAATGATAGCAACAATTACAATAAAGATAATTTTCACTATAAGCTTCAGTCATTCATTGCAAAGTGCCCAAGCAAGGATCTCACCATCCTGATGGGAGATCTAAACGTCAAAGTTGGAATGGATAACTCCGGCTTTGAAGGTATCATCAGACCACATGAACTGGGAAAGAAAAAGGAAAATGGGGGGAGATTTGAAAACCTATGTTCGTTCAACAAATTGGTTATGGGCGGCATAATATTTCCACACAAACGCATACACAAAGGTACATAGGTTTCACCGGATCACACCACGAAGAGCCAGACAGATCATATGTGTATCAACGAAAGATTCGGAAAGGACAATGGAAGATGTGAGAACCAGGAGAGAAGCTGACATAGCTTCAGATCACTACTAGCTGGTGGTTGATAAGATGAAATTGAAGCTAAAGAGGGAATGGACAATTGGATAAAAAGTATTACGACGGTTTAATACAGCCTACCTTCGATATGCTGACAAAATCGACGAATTCAAGATAGCCCTCAACAAGAAGTTCCAAGCTTTACAACATCTACTCAAAAAAGAAGAAACTACTATGGAGAACAATGGAAGGGAAATCAGAGAAGAACTAACTTCGATGTGTCAGGGTGTTCTGGGACGCAATAAGCATCACCATAAGGAATGGATCTCTATCTATTCGAGATTCAAGAAAGGAAGAGAAAGAAGACATCAATTAAAAACAGCCGATAAAGAACAGAGAAATTCAAGACACTAGCTAAGTAATTTTTAATGGGTCCAAACACCAACACAAATCAAGTGCATTAGGCTGACTACTAAATAGATAGGAACGTGCATTCTGAATTTTACTTTTAACTACTATCCAAAATATCGTCAATTTGTAAATACACATCGAAATGTCTGTTCGTGGAGCCGGTTCGCATGCATAGACTGATTAACCCTACGTCCGAATATAATAACAATGTAGATATTCACACTCGTACAATTAGCAGTATCTGAATCCAACGATAGAGTCTAATCAGTTGTTCTTCTGAATATGGTTAACAAAGCTTTAACCCATAATGCTCGTTCTTAGATATACAACTGAATGAATTGTCAAAATATTTTACAAGATTTCTACAGGTCGTTTTTCGATTAATTATCAATAAATAAAGAAACTAACTTACCCTAAATTCATTTAATGAAGGTGTTACAGACCAGCTGCTCGAGGGTACAACTTAATATGGAAAATTAAAAAAATAAAGGTAAAATTCAGATATTTTAACATTCAATTCACTGGTCTATATTTTATAACATTTGTGAAAGCAAGTCAAGCAAACTCATAGTGAATAGGTTAAACTATATGAGATATTTAACGTTGATCTAAATTAAAACACATAAAAAGTCGATCCTTGCAGATCCGAATGGTATGGAATGTATAACATCCAGATTTCACATTAGTTGTCAATATTTCATCACTAGTATATAGTTAAATACAATTAAAGCATGATAATTGTTGAATGTAATTGATGAGTACTTGTTCATACTCACCATCACTTTGGTGACCTATTGTATCAATAATAAGATTTCAGAAGAATTCTAAGGAATTCAACCTGAAGTCACCAATTAATAATAGGCTTTTTTGAATATTTAAATGGATTATTAGAAACCAGTGATCAAAAATTAGTCTGTACACACGACGTACGTTTACTGAATCTAAAATAGTCGATTTCTAAATTATCTGAACACAGAAAACCGAAAAACTGGATACACAACGGATAAGTACAAAATTATTTCGTGCAAGGTCAATAATTCCAAAGTCAATCGTGAATGAGTTTGAGGTTGAGCCCTAATGATCATTTTGGATTAAGATGAAATAAATCCTTGACAATTCCCTCCTTAACTTCCTTGAATTTTCTTTGAGTTTCAGTTAGGAAATGATTGGTATGAGATACCCAAATTTGGGCAATTTTTAACCTGACTCAAATTTATGAAAAAAATACGAAAATAATTCACGTCTCCGTCCTCCTGAATTTGAAGTTTAATCTACTTTGATGGTCAAAAATTTTATGTCCTCGTTTTGGACGTTTGTATTTAATGTAATGCGACCTCCTTAATTTAATAGACAGTCTTTTAATATTTAGAAAGACATTTCCACGTAAGAAACTTCATACTTCACCTTACAGTGATAGTGAGACCATATTATTCAAGCATTGAAATATTGGGGAGAATAGATCTTAAATTGTGACTACAGCAGTTATGCAATGACACCATCATGTACGGAGTTGAATAAAGAGAAATTGAGTTTTAGAATAAAGTGAAAATATTAATAGTTATCGCTATAATACCCAATATAAAGAACAACTGATATGCAAGAAAATGATTCCGAATTAGTCTAAATCCCTGAAAGTAATTTAAAATAGATTAAAACATATTACCATTAGTTGATACTATTCCACATGTATTATCACTGAGTAAATTATTGGCTTGTGTTTCATTGTTGGCCACATTAACGCTACAAAGGACTCCTAAATCTTGATTTAATCCATTCAGAAATAATAAAACCTGTAAAATAAGGATAATAATAAATGCTGAATTTTGAATCGAATAGTTCTGTACAACTTACGTTTCAATAGTGACTTTAAATAATGGATTTCGTATTCATTGTTGTTTAAAAATACTTTTTTAAAAATGTGTAAACAGAAATTGTATATTTTAAAATGTTTTAAGATTTCTAATTTAAACATTGGGGCGGAGACGTGGAGAACTACGAAAGCCATTATCCAGAAGATACAAGTGTTCATTAACAGCTGTCTACACAAGATACTTCGGATCCGATGGCCAGACACTATCAGCAACAAGTTGCTGTGGGAGAGAACAAACCAGATTCCATTCAGCGGAGGAAGAAATCAAGAAGAAGCGCTGGAAGTGGATTGGGCACACTTTGAGGAAATCACCCAATTGTGTCACAAGACAAGCCCTCACATGGAATCATGAAGGTCAAAGGAGAAGAGGAAGACCAAAGAACACATTACACCGAGAAATAGAGACAGACATGAGAAGAATGAACAAGAACTGGATAGAACTAGAAAAGAAGGCCCAGGACAGAGTGGGTTGGAGAATGCTGGTCGGCGGCCTATGCTCCATTGGGAGTAACAGGCGTAAGTAAGTAAGCAATTTAAACATGAATAATTGACAAAACTATGTTTTTTTTTCATTATAAGCAAAGATGGATAGTGGCTAGCAGTGGAATCCAGGATGCGCGTTTCGTCCTATTTGGGACTCGTCAGCTCGCCGTACCTACATCTCAGAGTTGATGTTCACTCTGGGACTCGAACCCAGTACCTTTCGCTTCAAACGGCATGGCGTTATCCACGTAGCTACTGAATCCTGATAGCCACTTGCTTGTGCAATGAGGTGAAATGGGGCAATACGCACAGTAAGCACATATACCAATTAGAGACTGACCAGTTGCAGCCCTAAACGTCAATGGGAAGATTCAAACAAACAATACTAAGTGATTTTAAACTTCAGCCCATTGAACAAGCAAGTGGCTATCAGGACTCAGTAGCTGAGTTGATAACAAGATGGCGTTTGAGGCGAACGGTACTGAGTTCGAGTCCCAAATAGGACGAAACGCACGTCAAACTGGATTCCACTTTTAGCCACTATCCATCTTTGCTTATATTGCTTGTGAATTAAGGCTATATCGAGGCAATACGCACAGTATGCACATATGCCAATAAGGGACTGACCAGTTGCAGTCCTAAACACCAATGGGAAGTTTCAAAGAAACAATACTAAGTGAATTTATGTTTTTTTCGGTTTCAAAAAAATTTATTATCTCAATATATAATAGTATCAATGTAACTCGAATAGTGTCTACACATTTTGCGCAAAACCCTCATTGGTTTGCATAAAAAGAAATAGTTTAAACATTTACAATATACATGTTCATTTGAATGCAAGCTATGAACTAACGCGTGTGGATTATAAGAAATACATTGGTTCTGTGATGCATGACAATTACACTTTATTACACTACAAATGTGAAATTCTCAGGATACAATAGATTACATAACTTTCTGATCCATCTTGAGTCGATGGTAAATTTTTAGCAATATTCCTTGAAAGTACGCTTATTAGTAGTAACTAGTGAAGTGTATCCAAAATCTTTGGAAAAAGGTTTATGGAAACTTAATTCAATTTAAATAGTTAGCCACCTACATATCTAGCTACACTAACCGAAGTAATGTCGAACAAATATAAGCGTTTTTCTGTCTCTTGTGTATTGAAAAAACATGTACATCAAACTAATATCACCCCCTTATTGATTTAATCACTGATATAGATCAGATTACACCTTCTTGACAACTTCGGCTGTATCAGGAACAACAATTTACTATTATAACTGACCACTATTGATTCATTATATATTTTTTGTGCTATGACACGCTACTTATTATTGGTTAATAGTTTGGTTTTAACACTTGATTTCACGAGTCAGTGTAAGCTAGACCACCATTGGAAACCTGGTGGTTTAGCTTAGATCAACTCGTGAATTCAAATGTAAAAAATACTAAAATCTCCACAAACCCCCATACTGATAGTTTGGTTTTATTAAACCATCTCAACAATTTGTGTCGTAATGAATGGTACATCTTTATTGCAAAGACTCATTTATTCTAACCATTTGGTTGAATTTTCTTTTTTTTTTAGATTCATTTTGTGATATTTTATCCGAAACCTAGTTTAATTTGAACGGTTTGTGGATACATAATGCTTATAAGTTTCATGCTAGAACAGAAAAGCTGTCCAGTACTTCCTACTTTTAAACGGTTGCCTAATTAGTATGTGATAATAATGCATATAAATTGTTATCGAGTTGCAAATTAACTTTTATACGTTTTGTCTGATGAAAGCATGTTCCTTTTCCGCTGATACTTTGACAGTTTTATTGATGCCTAGAAAATCCATAGTTAGAGGTATTTAAATCCTTTTTTCTCATATTTTTTCACATAACAGACAAATCTAGTTCATCAGTTTCCGAGTTTTGAGATTTGATGCAGTCATTGAGGGTAGAAGTCTTCCACAGATTTCATTATATCAGTTTCAAACCTAATAGAACTGTAATTTGGTGGTCGTTGTATTGAATCCAAGTTCATTCAGTATAGCAGCTTAATCTATCGATGCAAAGTTGGTTTAGCTCAAAGGATCCAACAACTGGAATATTTAATGTCAGTCTTTTCAAAGGTAGGTTATATATGCGGATTTAAAAATTCATTAGTAAATTCGTTACCACAAAATGTTAAAACGATGCAATTAAAACAAAACAGAGTATAATAGCATCTTAGGATACGACCGACAAGATATTTTTTGTGTTGTAATATGGCAAATAATAATAACAATAACTAATAGAAAATACGATAAACCAACCTGAAACTGTAGGCTATACAAATTCACATCATTAGGTGTAAGGATAATCTCTCCACTGATTAACGAGATCACTGAACTGCTTCCTTTAATGTTTATAGACATTATGACTGAATCGGAAAATTTTTACTAACCCTCAGATGTTGCCGACGTATACTGATTACCATTAATTGATTGTGCTTTACATGAAATAGTAAATGATTGAGCACTTGAAATTGACTGAATGGTAACGGACACCTGAAAAAGTAATGTCCGATCACTTTTGATCTCGAAAACTTACAACTCCAGTTGACGTTCCAGAATATACTGTGACAGGGTTTATGGAAACTAATATGTCTGCTAAAAATAGGGGAAAATAACAGTTATTTGCTGGAAACCGTTTCAAAATGTTTAAAAGAAGTAAATCCTTATTATAAAGCCAGTTCGGTAATTGAAACTAGTCGGCAGGATATCCTGCTTAACAATCCTTTCATGACAGTTGGCACTTCGAAGTTAGGTATACCTTTAATCTTAGAGTAACTGATGCTCCCTGTGAGATTTAAACTTACATCTCCAAGACTCTTAGCCTGACACTTTGCTGATAAGCTGTGACTGGACACTTTTAGCACTAGGTTTTGCGTAATTTGTTGTTTTTGCATCTTTGTTTACGGTTGGGTTGTCATACAACGGAAAAAAATAATGAACCACCGTCCCCGATTTTTAGATATTCTTTATTTAACAATATTTTGTGGTTAAAACTATCTTTGAATTGAAAAAGTTACAACAACTTAATTATTGAATTCAGAAGTATGAACCTGATTAGCTGAAATTGTGGGTGGGATCTAGGCAAAATTTCACCGCAATTATTTTTTTATTCCACTTAAAAATAATTAGTTGTGATTCAGTGTTGAAGAAAAATTATTTCAACTGAAGAAAAAATGAATCACGTAAGAAATGAATTAAGGATTCCTGTCCATGTATGGTAATTAATATAGGTTTATTAGTGGTTAGGGTGCAATGAGATTAGATACTGCTACAGCAATAACTTTAAATTTTAGTAATATGATAATATTAAGACATTTTAAAGACAAATGACTACTTACTTGACTCATCTTTTTTCAGACATGTCACAATAATGTTGCTTTCTGAAACAATCTCACTATATGTACATGAGACAAATGAATAACGTTTACCTGGTTAGAATAATCATTCGCTGATTAAAAGGAGTTGGTTTCTTCAGAAGACGAACTGTCCTTGGAGCAATAGATACAACAGGAGGTTTTCTACACTGAATCCAACTGTTATACGAGTAAAACATGAGTGGCTAACAAACCTTTTATTTGAGAACAAAACACTTGAATTAACTTTATCATGACAGAAGAAAAGAACCTCATGGCCAACTTGGGAGCATTGGAAAGCGATGGTTCCATTTGGCTTTAAATCTGATAATAATATTTCTGAGAATAAGCCATTCGTATCAGAGGCGATGGGTGTTTTTAGAAAGGAACAAGTAGCTGTACTCTGACAACATAATATGTTTGTAACCATCTTACCCGAAATACGCCTGAAATGTTTGTTGAAATTGGAATCGAAATATTCTGTTGATTCATGTTTGTGCTATAGGAAATGACATTTCCACCATCACAAATAGTCAAAATAAAGACTAGGTTAATCATTAACTCTGTAAAAACTTACAGTGAAAGAACATCAAAATCCAAGGGTGAAAAAGTAGATTGTACAGTCTAAAACCTTTGGCTTTAGGCATATCTGTATATGTCGACGAAACCTGAGAATAATCAAACAACTGCTCATTAATCATAGTTTGAGTGTAGTTTCCAGTCTGATCAAGTGGTTTGGATTGGTATTAGAGTAAACCTCCGGATTAGACTCAAACAAATTTTAACTTGACGAAAGTTCAGTTAGCTGCAAATTTTGATGCAACTAATTAATCAGTCAAATCAAAGGTAGTTTCGACCTCACCTTTACCAATTTTACACTTCTATTTCCTTCATCTAGCGCTGTCCTCAACAGCTTTCTATAATGAACACAGAAGGAAATTAAATAAAGCATAGTCGAAAATCAATTTGAAAATAATTGGCGTTCTAAATTTAGTATATCTTAGATCATTTGGATTCGTTTACCGGTTTGGATGAACATAGTGGATTGTCAAAGCTAAATGCAAGCCGACGTCTAAACAAATGGGACGTTTATTTTTCTTCGATGAATATCTTCACTAGATTTCTTCTCAGTGTCTATTCCACGGGACTTCAACACAACTCGGATCGAGAACACGTGATTTGCCTGACTAGAACGTAAATGTATTTCCACACCAAGACCCGACAACAATTCGACAAGATCATGTTAATAACAAGGGTAAGACAATATAACTCATCTAGTACCCATCAGACTATCGACAAGTCTGACTAAGCAAACAAACAATCATTATCACACCCCCGCACACATCACCTATATATATACATATACATATATATATATATATCTTTCCGAGTTGTTTCATGCATTGATCCAATAAAGTTAATGGTCGTTATTCCATTAGGGGAACCTGGTTCCATATTAATCAAAGCTACACGAGGGTTATCTTCCAGGCCTTTGATCATTGATTATGTCTTAAGAGCCGTGGGATGAATCCGCATGTTTTATCTCTGCTCTGCTAACCAAAATATACGTTTGGTGGCCCTCATTACATTATGTTGACTTCCTTGTCCCAATCCTTCATGAAATTTATCCAGAACACAATCGACTATAGATAAAGGAACTACTATAAACTTGCAAATTATATGGTTCATAACAGAGGTATGATACTCTACACATCAGTATTAGGAATTCTTAAGTAAATCATAGAGAATTTTCCATCCGATTAACCCCTAGTATATCCCTTGAAGATAATCAGAAAATCGAATTTTTCAAAGCATTATACGCGGTTGACGCAATAAGTTCTGTTTCCTGAATGTGGACCAACTTAGCGTCTCTGAGGAGTTTTAGTGCTATTATATTTGAGTAAATCTGAAACAACGATTAGGGCAGAATAATGTACATTTATTTTATCTCGTGGTTCCTTATCAGTTGCTTGCAAACATTTTTACTTTAAATTCGAACACAAGATACAATAGCTTATGGGGTAGCAGGCAACGTTTTTTAATTATTACCGTTCCAAAAAACGAGAAGTTAGGTTATTTTCTTTGACAGTAGTTTTAAAATACCCGTTGTTAATTAAACGGGAACTGTTGTACTGTATTGGATTCCCATATTGGTAACACAATGGAAAGTTTTTATGAGGTTTGTCTGTCCTGCGTGGTACGATACCAGAGTTTTGATTTCAATAAACACGGATAAATCAATTCGAAGTCACAATCTCGTAACCAATAATACAATCAGAATCATTTCTGAAATTCTATAGCCACTTTAATGCTACATGATAATTTCAAATAACGAACTTGAATTCCGTGGTGATATTGGATAAAATGCACAATATGGACGACTTCTACAGTTTGTTTCTAAAGTTGCATGAGTATTTTCTGTTTATTGTAACATACGACTTACAAAAGTTACAGTACTTTTCTTCCGCTAAAAAACCTTGCGGTAGTGCATCACTAATATCCTGGACACTTGCATCTATGTCCAAAAAAACGTGTCTGATTTTGGTTATTCTCTCGATAAAACTGGGGGAACTTCAAGGCTGGTGAACGTTCATATAGCATCATGTACACAAATAAATGAGATTATTCAATCAATGAACCAGTAATAACCACTAAGTAGAATATTATCTCAAAAGTACTGCTACAAATAAGTGTAGTGGTTTGCGTCTAGCCATAGAGTACTATGTGTACCAGGAGAGGATGGAGAGTAGAGGGAGTGCTGAGAACTGGACAAGAGATCAAATGTTTAAAAATCAGTTGAAAACCCGGGAATGGAGCACAATGCAGTTATATTAGGTAGCAAAAGCAATAGACGATAATCAGTATTAGCAAAAGCCTCGGATTGAAGTAACCTCGAGATGTAAACTAGGAGAAAACAATATGCAAGAGAGATGTAATTTAATTGTGTGCCAGTTACGGTGCTGGTAATATTAACTTATTTGATGTATTTAAACGAAACATCAATTATTCCAACAGAAAAAAACTGGTGGGTTGTCAGTTCAAGTCACAATTATTTATCGTTAATCATGTATATAATTTTTAAGCAGATGATTTTGTCGTTTGTATTATGACACTCGCAGATTATCGTATAACTGAGACCCTGGAGATGAAAATGACAAAATATGTGGCTGATGTATGTAGTCTGTGCTTATTCAGGTATAAAAAATAAACAAATTTCTTCGTGTTGTATTTGTAGGGCCAGTGAAATGTCACTGAGCCCTAGACAAATAGACCTGCAGTTGGGTAACTTAACATTGAACAGTTCATTCACCCCCGTCAAGATCAAGGACAACCAACGCGCACCATTTGATCTGACGCCATGGAATGACCCGTGCGGTGATTGTCGCATTTTCGCTTGTACCTACTCTAACTAATATATTTATGTAATCGCGTCCTTGCTTTTGTACGGTCTTCAAAACATCAACAGTACGACAAAGGTGCATTCCAAGTTAGATACTGACTGTGAGGCGTGTTCGATGCTAGCTTTTGGTCACACCATTCCCGTCCAACTCGAGTAAGCTCCTAATCATTCCATATAGATATTCTACGTTGGTGACCTACAATTTTAACTTACATCAATAAACTTTTTCCTGATCTGATTTGATTATCAGCGGACTAATAGAGTGACAGGGATAAGTGTATCACGTAGTTGAGGATCGTTATCTATGATCTGTCTAGTGCTACAAGTCGTTTGAATAAATGAAGCTCTTCAACTGATATAATAAATATTTGGGCGGACAAGCCAATGAACAAATATCGCGCCTTTACTTTGGGGGATCCAAGTAGTCAATGACACGGCTTTTTTCGGAATGGGCCAGCAATATATGCAAAATTTGCCGAGTTTGCTAGTGTGCTCTGGACAAAGAAAGGAGCCTATTAAATATTGACTGTCTGTTATTATGTTTCTTTCTGTTCAGTGTTCCGAAGACGAACTAGTTAGACGGTAGTGATGTTTAGTAGGGAGGATATATATTTAAATATTTTTAGAGATAACGAAGCATGAGATTTCTAAATTGGCCATATTAATGAATAGATAACTTGCGTGATGCGGGAACAACAGGTATTGAGAATTCAAAGGCGATTGCACGGAGATTCAACTTTTTATCATCATTTGTGAACCATAGATGGCCACACTGATAATGGCTGTATTCAATCATTAGGTTGTTTAAAATTCAGTCAATCAGCGCTGATAGTAAACAACACGTCAATTGTCTTCCCTTTTTGATTTTGTTGCTTTCATTGACTGTACTTGTACATATTTGCTTCTGAATATAAACACTCTTCCAGAATTAGAAACACCCCTTGTAATAACTAAAGGATAGAATAACACTTATTTGTTACGCTTTGCATCCCTTAATTGGACCAACAGTTTAGTGAAAATAACCACTGAAATTTTAAGCAATCTGTTTCTACTTGTTGTCATCTTAGACTATAGTAATTAAAATTGTAGCTGGATAATCTTTATTGTAGCAGTAATTAGGAACTGTCCATATCAATTACTGGGGCGGATTTCAGTGCTGTTATTCGTCGGATTGTTCTAGTATGGTAGTTGTTGATAATTTGTCACGTCACAGTTTCTATACGATTTCGACATGAGTATTTTGGTGCATATAAGACTATAACGTCATTTGAGAGAGTAATTCGGCTCTTTGTCGACATAACTTTAGCTTGTTTTCTTTATCACAGAAGCAAGGCATTTGATCCAATAAAATTAAATAAGTTTAAATAATCATACTGCAATTTTTTAGTCGTGAATGATTAAAATTTTCCAGTCGTAAACATGGTCTGTTCTGCTTCTCATGCATTTACTTATCTATCTTTTTTTCAGCATGGTCGTGAAACTTTATCAGAAGCTAATGGAAAACACGACTTTCTCCTACACTGTAATCACTACTTTTCATATTTCTGAAAGATTTATGGTTATTTTTAGTAGAAACCTGTCGAATTTGTAGTCTGAGGAACAGTATCATGAAGTACAATGTAGTGAGATAGAGGTGACCTTCTTAACTTATCATATTACTTTTTGTTATGAAAATCTCTGAAATTTATCTACATCTATTACTGACCACGAGTTGTTCGTCGCAAAGATTTCATATGGTGCACCAACGTTCACATCGGATTTCCTAGTTTTGTCAACACTACTGACATTCGCACATGTACAACTTTATCAGCCTCTTTATACGACCACTATGTTTTCTGACATGTCAGTCAAACTGAGTTACCAATTACAGTAACTCCTATTGACTTCGTAATATTTTGATATCGCACGTGGACTGGCATGCATCTTGCAGCACATTATTGTTTGAGAATAAATTATCATTAGCGGTGAATTAGTAACGACTTTTTACAAGCGTCTTCGATTGGTAGCACCCAATAACCCTAACGAAGCTAGGATCGGCGCGGGTTATTTTGAACAAAAGTGTTTATTCAATGAGTCATTTACGAGCATAACTGCTTCATTTTCCTCTTCCATAGTTTTTAATTAAATATACTCTTTCCTAACTATTATAGCACTTTCGCTTGTCCGTCTGGGGAAGTAACAATTGGATTTGTATTATATCTGACAATGAAGGGTCTTGCAATTATCACCGACATAATATCGTACAATGTGGTCACTAACAAGAATGCTACCTGAGTAAGATTGATGAAATAGTTAGAAATCTAAAAAATATCCATGAACGCCTGAGGGCCAAGTAGTTTCTTAGGAAAGGACTGTAACTTCAGTGAGTTTTGTATTGAAGTGTCAAACGTGTGTGGTGCAATTGTGACCTCGTCAAACGTGGTTGTGGTCCGTTATATGAATAGGGAATGAACAGTACTTAGCCGCATATTGAGTGTTTATGGTGATGAAAAGTATCCATATCAATGTACTTACTAGAAATTTCTGAAATAATGCAACTTACAGCAAGAACTAGGTGAGCACAAATGAATGCATTGTATTCGGAATTCGGGATAAGATTGTCTTCCATCACAAAACAATCACTAGTCCGTACAAATACCACAGTGTTACACAATGACGAAGCTTTGTAATGGTATCGACTCTAACTACAAGAATCTGGAAGGTGAACACGAACTAACTGGGAAAATTTGCACTCAACACTTAACACGAAGAAAAAGTCAGTAATGGTGAACGCTGGAACAATCAATCAAAGTGGTCTGGCTCTTCCTTTTTGCACTGAATATTTTGCTCTCTTCTCAGCCTAAATATATCCTTCAGCAATGCTAGACGTCATGTTGCTGGTTGTAACAGTAGGACGAGACAGTAACCACCACTTAAAATCTCATAGATTAGGTAATCACATCACGACAAATCCACAGTTTGAGATCAGGCCTATCACTAAAGTAGCAAAGATAAATGTACTAATATCGAACTAAATCATAATTTCAAGGTTTCACTTCGCACTGTTCCATATAACCATAGTAGATTAATTATTTGATCTTTTCAGGAATGAAATGCCCAAAGCTGTTTTGGAAGCCATAATGTCTGGTTCTCTTGATCCCGGCACACCCTCGGCGATTTGAAACTATGAAACTATGAGACTCCTTCATGAAGCTAAATGCATAAAATCTTAAATAATTTAGAAGTATCTTATTCGATTCATGATGGACCTAACAACTTACAGTTCATAACACGGACTACACAGAAGAATCGGTACCACAAAAGCAGCGGATAATAATAATGAGAGGTGTTTAAAAATTGCGTTTACGCCAACTATCTCCCAGAAAGCACGGATAATCATTTAGTTTAGAATGTGTGAAGAGAAATCGGTGTTATATCAACAAAGATGGTGTTTATAGGTTTCCAATACAAATATTGGCTGAGGCTTTCAGAAACATAAATTATGCTTTTTCACGGAGATTCACTGTCATCAACTACAGATATTAATTTCCCGTGAGGTTGTAGGACCCTTTTCGAGTTACTGGGAGGAGGAATCGATCGATATAATTCTTTGTTTGTATGAAGACAACATAATATGAGCCCACAGTCGAAACATTCTGCGCATAGGTTTTTCGTTGAAAGATAAATCCACTGCTTGTGTATGTGATGAAAGCTGACCAGATATACTTGCAGCAGAGCGTTTTTACGACGAACAATCTGTACTGTCATTAGTCAAAAAATTATTCAATTACGCCACGTTTACTCATTTGGTATAAACGTGATACTTTGTAATATTTAAGACATACCGCATCCAAACACTTATATGTTCTAAGCGAAGGTGGATAGTGGCTAGCAATGGAATCCAGTCTTCGCCGGTCCTTTCAAAATATTTTTCTGTACCTACTACAATAGTACCTTGGAATTTTACTCAACATACATTCTCCTAAACACTGGTTAAAACACTTAAACATGATTATGTTCTTATATTTGTAGAGAAAGTGTATGTGGATAATACGTCACAGTTTAAAAGGATTGTCTTTCGTGACCCAATGTTATTTGCCAAGAAGCCGAAAACTGCTAATTAAGCTCGATAAAATTTATTGTTTGAAATAGGTCGAATGATGAATTTTTGATGGTTCACTAATCCGATCCCCAGATATTTGACTGATGATTCAAGCAAAGTAATGTATATGTCATGAATCTAATCCTTAAGTTTTACCACGTATACCATGCCCAGGGTTACCCCGGTTGTGCGACGGGGTTCATAAGGAGCTAAACGCTGTTCAAGTTTACTCAAACAGACATTAGAGTGAAAAACGAGAAGACGAAACAAAGCGGAGAAGGAAAGCCTGCCAACTCGCCTGAAGATACCACCAGTATTGTAGTTTGACAACTCTTTACCAGCAACAGCTTCTATAATCCAATCGCGCCCATCCAGTTAAAATTATAAGTCAGAACTGAGGAGGTTGCAGGATATATTTGATGAGTTATCAATATATCGAGAAGTGACTGACCTAATCTGGCTAATGATCGTAGGAGATGCTTCCCACGCCGTTCTGTAACGTGATCTGGTACGGATGCATGACCGAACATCTTCAGCTAAAAGAGTCCACTAAAACTAATGTGGTCAGCATCATATGTCGAACACTTACAAAGCTATTGATTTTGAGGAACTGTTTACAGCTACAGATCACCCCGCCCCCCTAGTGAAGTATGATGCACCTACGACGTAGCCAGCCAGTAGTTTAAACCCAGCGATTTTGTCGTTGGTAAACATTCTTCTGATAGCTTGCTATGTTTAGCAGCGTCTGGTCGTCTTTCCTTACTATAACGGGCTATGAAATACAGCATAGTAATCGTGAAATAAAGTACAATCGAGATCTCGATTCTTTGTAGACTCCATCGTTTTTCTTGCAGCCGTCCTGGAAAAGAAATATATAGAACTTGTGAGTACATGTCGAAATACATTCGTACTTGCGTAAAGACACAAGGTGGGCTGAAGAAAAAGGTATATAAACTAATACGCTTGCGACAGCGTAAAAGCGATTGAAAAAGTTGGCTGTCTTAAGTTTATTTTCAGACGCTGATGGAGTATCAACGTGCGTGTCGGCTGTCGAATGGGGTACTACAAGTGTAGGGGCCGTGTCGTTCGATTGTACCGAAGAAAAATCGACATAGATAGGATTTCTTTCTAAGTAAGCTGTTTTGAGGCGTGAATGCACTGAAAGTCAAAAAGCCCTACGAGAAGAATAGAGTTATTATGATGGTAAAACATGACTCTATAGTTATGGGGTAAAAGTACCAGATGCTACAATCCTAATCAAACGACAGAAAAGTGTCTTCTTCCGAACAGAAAATCTGAAAAGACATTTAACCTGATGTTTCAAGTGATAACTACGTCTGTTATTCATACCTTTGAGAAATATAGATGACGTTTGAATACCTCAATGACTCTCAAGAAGAGGATAAGCGCGTGTTACAAAGTAGTGAGATACGATGCCTCCATCAGTGGACGATAGTACTGAAGCGTTGCCTTATCTGTGTTCTTCGGCTCTTGGTGACTCTCTTTTGTGATTTTACAATAAACACTGAGTATCTGTCTATAAACTGCTAGTTTTATCGCTTACCAGAGTCATATAAACCATACGGTATGATAGATACTTAGTGAATAATTACATGGAAACATGGGGTCGTCTACATGCAAATTGTAACGTTTTACTATATTTCGTTTCATATTTATTATTGGTATTTCAACTTGCCAAAACTCCAATTTCCGGGAAAACGTTATATGTTTTGGGGAAGCTGCTATAGAAAACTTTGGAGGGATGGCACAAAAACCCCAAAACTGTGAGGATTTCTTCATAATAACAAGTATTTGTAATCAATACCGTATTTAGGTCGATTCTTGTGTGAGCTGTTCCATTTAAACACAATCAAGGACACGTTTTAGGGCTTTTTATCAACTGTCTTACATTTGTCGTTTCAGGATAAATAGTACAGTAAAGTTTCACAGAACTGCCTATTTATGGATTTGTTGGGTTACCGTTAGCTAGTTTGTTTTTTGTTTCCTCGTGTTTAAGGCCACTGGTATGTAGTCCTCAAGCGTTTGATCTCTACTGGTTGGTGTTTGCTCTTGGCCAGGTGTTCAGTCAACATCGTGGTTTTTTTGTCCTATCTAAGGTTCCAATGAAATTCAGCCCTGTGTAGACTTACGGTGGACTTCTGGTTGAATTGTTGCCGGTCAGACGTGGTGTTGCTAAAGGAAATTCCCGCGTGCAATAGGAACTTACAACTATATTTCACATCATATCTTTGTTAAAGTCATCTCCAAAATCTTACTCATGAAATTTTTCTGTGCCTTGACCAATAATGACTAACTCAAGTGTAACGAAACAAAATTGTTTTCTACAATCAAATACAAACATTCTTTGTTCGTACAAGTTTTTTTTAGTTTCAATAATTATTTATTTAAACAAATATTGGTACAAAGAGGCACCAGATAAATATGCGCCACACAAATCTCATTTGGTTTGTGTGAGGGCTGTGATACTGCCCAGGTGCCCAGACTGAAGCAGGTAGTTTTCTTTGGGGGCCACACCCCGAAAGGTCTAGTCCACAAGACAGTGGGGCATCGTAAGGAGATGCAGTCCCATGGTAGCCGGTGACCAACAATTGGTTCATACGCCATTTGTTCCTTCAAGATCCTGGAGCCCATGTGCACCATTGGTTTGGAATCAGGGTTTTCCAACTCCCCTAGGTGGACTTTCCGTGCCCGCCGACCCGGTTAAAGCGCCGGGCATTCTCTTTTCGTCCTCTCAATTCAGTAAACAACACCTGTGGCACGAGAAGGCAGTGAATAGGACTTCCCTGTCAGAGGCTATATATTCGCGTGGCCATAAGAGAGTATTTCGAGAGGGAAAGCGGACTCTCCACTCTCGGCCGTACCAGGCTCTTTCGTCCTCGATCGCTTTATTAAAGAAGTATTAATATTTCTGAAAAGCTCTATCATTCTTGTGTAATGCTACACTGATGAGTTTCTGCAAATGTAGACAATAAAGCCGTGATATTAGTAAACTTAGGACTCAGCCATTGTATCAAATCTGTGTGACAATAATCTACATATGTTTTCCCTCTCCTTCCTGGTTGTGACTGCAGACAGGGTTTCAAAGGATTTGAGCACGAGCAGTTACTGTGTTTATACCGACCTTGTGTTGCTCTGATACTGTGACGACATCATGTGAAGGAAAAGTAGTAGGAAAATCAGATTTGATCATTTCTATTTTTAAATTATTGTTTGGGGATAGTTTTTTCAAGGTCTGATTAATACATTTCTCCATCCAGCAATTCTTTATTCGTGCACAAATAAATCAGTTGTATTCTTAACCGTAGTGATTATTTACCAGTAAAATTTAGGATTATATTGATTCGCTGAATTATTTTGTGGTATTTCGATGGGATATAGCTTTTAATGCATAAGTCCTGTCTGAACTGAAGAAATGATCTTTTGCTCATTGATTATCAGTAACGTTTAAGACTGCCAACTCCACAGAGTCTCTACTAACAGAACAGTAGTCATGATCATTCCTATAATGATCATGTAAAGTGTCAGCGGTCATCGAGAAGTAACTGTATCGATTATTCATCGTATATGGATATCCAGGTATCCACAGATAACCATTTTAATTAAGCAACTTACGAAAATGTTAGAATCAAAGCTTATTCTCCTATTACTGATCATATCAAATAACGCAGATCCTGGCAACTTCAAATTTAATTGACTCTCTATTGGTAATTTACCCATAGATTATTTTTAATTTCAATATTTACATTTTCAGAATCTTATATACACATCAACCAGTCTTGCACCTGCTTTATTTTTTCCTCATTAACGGAATACAGTGAAGACTATAGTTCGTAAAATTCGACCTAGCTGATTAATACAAATGGATCTGATTTGTGATGTGCTACGCATAAAATTAAGAGGAAATCAACATCGTCTTCTGTATTTTGATAAAGAGTTGAAATATTTACAGGACCTTATTTCATCCACAGTTTCAAAAGGTGAAAGTAGCTCCATATTAATAATTGGTAGAAGAGGTGTTGGTAAACATCATGTAATTTTATGTAGTATGTATATTTTATGGCTTTAGCTAATCAAAGAAGCAATAAAAAAAGCAAAAGAAGACCCAAATATTGGCTCCGGAATTTCTGAAGTTTACTTAAACGGTTAGTATTATTTATGATTATGACCAGTGATTTCTCTTAACATAGGTTTAGTTCACACAGACGACCGTTCTGCTATGAAATCACTAGCTAAACAACTACATAATGAATCTCTATTAAGTAATCTAGTCCAACCAGATCGTAATTCAACTTCTGATTTTCACAACAGTATGATAAATTTGCCTTTTTCTCAACAGCTCAATTCATTTTTAAATGAGGTCCGTCAAAATCATGGAACTCGAAAAGCTATTCTAATTGTCCTGAGTGAATTTGATCTTTTTGCTTTACATCATAATCAGTTGTTGTTATACAATTTATTCGATTGTTGTCAATCTCCTGAATCTCGTATTTGTATCATTGGACTAACGTGCCGTTTAGTAAGTTTTTAATACTTTTCTAAAGTTTCTAACATTAAAAATAATTTCTCAAAAAAGTATTTATAGTGAGATTCATCTTGAATGTGACACTTTCTTTTCAACACATACTGTAACAGGCTATCCATCACCTTCAGTTGGTTTTTGTGTGAATTCCCAAGCACATTTTCTTCATTGGAAAAATACGTTTAGTAAAATAAATTCACAAAAGTTGTTTTATATTTTCATATATTGTCCTTAACTATTACTAAAGGTTAAAGGTACATGACTTCCAATCACAACAGGTGTTACAGATTAAAAACCAACTCCACCTACTTGAGTTAGGGACCCATTGTTGGCTACTATCTCCCCAGCAACTAAATCGTGGCGCTTAAAGCCTTGTACATAAATCCTGTACGTAGTAAATAAATTGGATCGCAATATTTGGTGGTCGTGTATGATGTTCAAATTCATCGCGATGATATAGATAAGTCGGTGTCTTAAGCCAAAGATTCTCTATGTAGCTGTTAAGTCTCGTTATCCGACGTAGACACTCTTATCGCTTAGTATTCTTCGAACACTTTGCCCCACTCAACTAGTCCCCGAAATCAAAACGTGGTTTGAAAAGGTACGTAGTTATAGTCTAAATAAACCAAGTTGGATAGAAGTGAGTCACAGTAAGAAAAACGTCAATATATTTACAATTTTACACAGGAAAACTCTTTCAGTTACCCACTGGTTCTGATTGGCTAAGAATGAATCAATGAACGTGCTCCAACATAATCCTGCATATGTGTGCTTTAATCTCAATGTACATCCTGCTGACAAAACACTGGATGTCAATTCCTAATAGGGATTATTATTCAATCACCTTAATACTGATTCAAGTTATGCGTTCGAACCATTATCTATTTCGTTCTGAGTTTTATCTTCAAGTTCAATTCTGTCATTGTAATTAATAGTCTGTTTTCTGAACTCACTTATTGTTATTAAATATCCTCTTAAGCATTATAAACCTGTCCTTTTTCATATTTAGTTTTTTCGGTATATCCCTAATATATGTAGTCAACTTAGTCATATAACGATGTTGATTTCCAAGTGTTCTTTTGAATTAGTTTACTTCAGAATTCAATATTTACATCGCCTTTTTTCTTTTCTCCATATAACATAGGATATTATGGAATTATTAGAAAAACGAGTTAAATCAAGATTTTCACACCGTCAAATTTATCTTACATCACCTGGAGCACCAATTGAGAATACTGATTCTTATGCATCTAACAACAACGACAATCATGATAATTCACGATCTGAACCATTTAAACGATTTTGTGAAATCTGTAAACATTTATTAAGTGTTGATATTCATGATCTACTACCACAATTATCACCATTATTGTGTAAATTGAACTCTAAAGAGCATCGGGAATTAGAGTTGTCAATTAAATCATGGAATCATCATATTGAAAAATTAATGCTTGATGAAATTGTAATTGATTCGTTAAGACAAGCATGGTCTATTTCAGTGAGCATTAAACGTTTGATCAATTTGTTGGTACGTTTCGTTCATGTATTCAATAAATTCTTATTGTTGTTTTTAATGTTTAAAAGCTGTTTTTGAAATTAGCTTTTCCAAAGTAGTAAGTTACTGACTATATAGTATCTAGAGATGTAAGCAACAAGAAACCTTACTTGACCAAAGTTTCTTGCTATTTGACAGTACTCGTCAGCAAAGCATATCTACGATTTTGCAGGAACTAACACCCCGCTCTGTGGAATCCCAATTTGCATCACCCAACTTCGTAGTACGAAATGTTACCACTAAGCTGTCTGAACGATCATTGACGTGTGGGACAGATATTTTTAATTGATTGATTGCTGAGTGCTGAAAAATCAATTGTCATCAGTACTATACTATCCAGTTTATAAAATCAAGTAAATTAAAATTCTTTTTTAGTCCTCAACTTACCTTCTTGATGCTTGACCACCAAAATTAATAAGTGTGTATTTTATCAAGTTGTTTACTGATGCCGAATTGATAGATATACGATTTTTTAAAAGATTATTGAGCATTTAGTTTGATGTTTGTTATTTTGCCTAATAATTTGTATCAGTTGAACAGTTTTTTGTCAATATTATTGTCTCAACTGATCCGATGTATGTTGATTAATATAACCAAATTCATGATTGACTGGTTAACAACAGTGTTTTAAATGAATGTTTGAAACGTATTAAGCTACTAAGTAACACACATGTAGCGAAAAATGTCTGGTTGTCATGCGCAAACGCACCTATTTTTCAGTTGTGTAATAAGTCGTACTGTTCCTTTCAAATCAATACTTTTCATGTTCATTTGAACAGATTCCAATAGTTGCTTCGCTTGGACCTGAACACGATCGTATTGAACCAGTGCAATTTATAGAGTCTTTATGTACATTACAACAAGATTCAAAGCTCACTGCACTGAAGGGTAAGTGTCCAAAACTTTTTGTTTATTTCTTTTGGAACAATTTATATCGTTGTCTAATATCAAAAGTAGCCTCGTTATCATTAGTATAACATTGCTACAGTCGAGTTTTCAGGGAATTTTTCCGCCTTATTTGTACAGTAGTTAAGATTACAAAAATACCAAATTGTCTGTAGTGGGGATGGGAATCCATGGGTGAATCACACTCTGTTTATTGGTTCGCCCGAACAATTGTATCACTGGTTTTTTTATTGATCAGCACAATAGTTATCGTGGTTCATTAAGTTATGTAAATTATTTGTTATGTAAACAGATACTTCATTGTACTTCCTACTCTGTCTATTGCTATTCAATTGCAGCGTGGAGTGGTTCAGTTACCTACCAAAAATAGGAAGGTAATACATTTGAATAATTTTACTTAGCTCTCAATTTTGGAGAATCACACTATCGTGACCCATGTTTGTATTTTATTGACTTAAATGTTTTGCTAAATCAAAAATTTAAGGTCAGTATCCATTCACTGTGAACTGCTTTTGTGCTGGTATGTTTCATTAATGAAGTATTATCCGTCAAGATACAATAAAGCTACCTTGATATCCGGGTTAATATTGGGGTGAATCTGTGATGGAATAATAGATTTCATATATTGGGGTAACTAAGGCGACGTGATTGAATGTAAATATCTACATGGTTGTTGAGCTGAATCATATTTTCTTGGAATCCAGATTTTATTACAAACCTCACATCTACATATAAACACGTTATTTCCTTTTATTCGTTTTCCATAGGTTGTTCCGTATTAGAGCTATTTTTAATTACTGCCATGGTCAAACTTCAAGATATGAATGTTGGAAAACCAGTTAACTTTGAGAGTTTGTATTCTGGTAAGTTAGTCTTTTACAAGTCGATACTTAGATATTGTGTTTTGGTATGATTCAGTAAAAAAAGTGTTAACGGTAGAAAATTGACAAAAGGGTTCTCTTAACTCATGCATATAAAAGCCCTCAAATGCCCTGGAATGATCGAGGTTCGAGAGAGTTCACACTTCCTCTTGGAATGCTCTCACATGGCCACACGTATACAACCACTACCAGGGAAGTCCTACTCATTGCCTTCTCACGGCTTGGGTGTTGTTTACGAAATTGACAGGATGGAAAGCGAATGTCCGGCGCTTTAACCGGGTTGGTGAATACGGAGAATCCACCGAGGGGAGTTGAAAAACCCTTATGGTGCACACTGGATCCAGTATCCTGAGGGGAAAATGGCATATGAACTTATTTTTAGTCACCGGCTACCATGGCACTGCATCTCCTGATGTTGCTCCACTGTTTTGTGCATTGGACCTTTAGGTCAAAAGCTAGGGCAATGGCTTTCTAAGAAAACTACCTGCTTCGGTTTGGGCTCCTGAACAGTATCCCATCCCTCACACAAATTGAATGAAGTGTGGCATATATATATATATATATGTATATATATATATATATATATGGTGCCTCCTTATACCAATATTTATGTATTTAAGCCAAGTAAAACCTTTTGATTTCGCACAATAAATTTAGTCTGAAACCGAGTACGTGAATTTATACTGGGTTACTTAGTTGTCTTTCTATCATTCTCTGACTCATCAATGCACCATTCTTTAAACACCTTGTTTTATTTTGAAGCTTCACAAATAAGGATTATAATAAGTGTTACTCGTAATACATAGAAATCCTATTCATTGTTGTACCAGTATTACCTGAAGCCTCATTCATTACTGCAAAGAGCGAAATGTCTTACAGCGTTTATAGCAAATGGACTGATTCACCCGACACTTTTTTAGAATCATATTAGTACTGTTAATCCCAATATGAGCGATTTATGAGAGCTTCTGGACTATTTGATGACCATTATGTATAATTCAGTAACCGACTAATCAGTTATAATCGAAATAACTGAATGACTACTTCAAACTACTACTACTATAATTTTACTGAGTCATACAAATTTATTTTGTGAAGCATAAACTTTCACATTTGGCGTAATCAAATTGTTTACGTTATTCTACGATTATTATTTTTATTCCCGGCTTTCTCTGTATTTCAGTTTTATTCTACTTTTTTTCCCCTTAGAATACTTAAAGTTTTGTCGTTCCAATTGTCCTGGCCATTTATACGATAAACCTGTTGTTATGAAAGCATTAGACAATCTGATTGACTTTGAATTGATTATATCTGGTAAAGCTGCAGTCACTGCATCCACTGGTCTATCGACCGCTGGATCCAACAATAAAGCAATTTGGAGTTCATCTGCTTTACCAAATTATCGTCCATTATTTTGTTATGTAGACAATGATACTCTCACCGCTTGTTTAGATACCTATCCAAATTGTCCAGTTGAATTGCGATATTGGATACATTCAAGGACGTTTTGATTAATTCCTGTTATTTTCCACGTCTTTTTTTCGAAAAAAAACTTTTCATTACATTAGAGTGTAATACTATGTGCAATTATACAAAATCCATTCAACAGTGTTTGTTTATTTCTATTCAATGGTAAATCTTCCGTCAATAAGACTGTCAAAAAGTTTTGATTATAAAAGCCAAAGTTAAATTCCAGGAACAACTGAAGCTGCACTTAGGCAATTTCGAAAACGAGGCTGACCCAGATGTTGCTTGGAAAGATATATGAACAGCTGCGACATCTTTTAGTGATTTGAACAAAAAGGTTACGAAAAGCCAGTGGATTTCTGCTACATTTATTGCACTGATAGACTCTCGTAAACTTATCCCCTCAGGCTCCAAACACGATAAACGGCGAAAATAAATCAGATCTAGGCTAACCAAAAGTCTACGAAACGATCGTGAGTGGTGGTGGGCGACGAAAGCAGCGGCTGTAGGCAACACTAGACAGCTTTCCAGATTAATAAAAGAAACCGGAATTAAGAAGTTAAGTGTGAGTGAGGCAATCACGAAGAACGACGGCACTCTTACATGCTCTCAGTCTAGACGTTTAAAACTATGGAAGGAACACTTTAAGGAGCAGTTCAGCTACTCTACAACTACCCACTATTTCCAAACAGCCTGAATGTAACATTAAAATAGGTCTTCCATCTCTAACTGAAGTTCAAAAAGCTATAGACAATCTGAAACGAGGAAGAGCAGCTGGTCTAGATGAATTAACTCCGAAGGTCTTTAAGGATGGTGGTCCACTTTTGGCGATTACGTTGGGTAATATTTTAGCTAAAATCTGGGAGTTGGACGTAATCCCATCCAACTGGTCACAATCACTGATTGCCCCAATATATAAGAAGCGGTCAAAATCATCCTGTAATAACCATAAAGGTATAGTTGAACTAATATAGCATCTAAAATACTTGCCTCAATAATTATCGGGCGCCTAACTAAGACTCGTGAACTGCAAACACGAGAAAATCAGGCCGGCTTCAGACCTGGTCGTGGCTCTATCGACCACATATTCACTATTCGTCAGGTTTCAAAACACAGAAATGCTTATCGGTGTCCGACAATAATAGTTTTTCTTGACTTGAAAGCAGCATGTGACTCTGTAGACCGAGAAGTTCTGTGGCAGTGTCTCATTGAAAGGTGTACCTCAGAAGTACATAAACCTTGTGAAGGCTCTTTGCTCGAACACTACCAGTCGAGTGAGAGCTTATGGCGAACTGTCATGTGATTTTACAACCTCAAGTGGTGTCCGGCAAGGCTGTCCACTATCTCCATTTTTGTTTAACTTCATCATTAACTTACTGCTGGGAATAACACTCGTCGACTGAATTTTCAGGAATTGATCTCTTTCCAGGAGGTCCACTTATTGGCTTGGAATACACAGATGACATAGTCCTGTTTGGTGAAGACGCTGATAAAATACAAAGTCTTTTGGTAGCACTGAGTAACAATACAAGGATGTTTTGGATGCGTTTCTTCCCCTCTAAATGTAAATCGTTACCCCAGGACTGGCCTGCGCCAACACTTGAACTAAGGATTGGGAGTGAAGTAGTCGAACGCGTCGACAGTTTCACTTATCTTGGAAGTCTGATCAACCCTAATGGGTTGGTGTCTGACAAAATCTCTGCACGGATTCAGAAAGCTCGTTTGGCTTTTGCCCAGTTACGTCACCTATGGTGAAGGCGAGATATCCGTCTATCCATTAAGAGACGAGTATACTGTGCAGCAGTTCGCTCTGTTCTACTTTACGGCTGTGAAACATGGCCATTAAGAGTAGAAGATACTCGTAAGTTAATAGTATTTGACCACAGATGTCTTAGAAATGTTGCATCTGCTGCGGTCACCGGATATGTAATAGTGAGGTTAGATGCAGGGTATTAGGGTGATGTGTGGGCGAGAATGACAATGATTGGTTGTCTTGATGAGTCAGACATTAGATAGGATGACAGGTGTTATGTGTTATATATATATATTCCCCTATCCTTATTATGTATTGACTGTTTCTTGTTGATGGACACTTATTGATTGACTGTTCCTTGTGTCGGATTTTGGTGTGAAATATATTGACATTATAGTCAGGCAAATCTCGTGTTCTTGATCTGAGTTCTGTTGAAGTCCTGTAGAATAGACACTGGGTGGGAATCTAGTGTAGATATTCGTCTAAGGCAAATTAACGTCCCACATACGTGTAAAAAGTAAAAGGACTGTTATAACAAGAAACCCCTCCAGTTATAACTAGTATCCTCTACGTTTATAACAATTGGCGACGGCATCTTTACGTTTATAACATAGGGAATGATGGTAAATCAGTTGATGAGGTCATGAATCTTCATTGACTGAGATGGTTGGGCCACGTGTTACGTATGCCTGAACACCGATTACCACGACGCGCAATGCTGACTAGTATTAGGGATAGCTGGAAGAGAGTTGGGGGCAGCCAAACCAAAACATAGCATTAGTGCTTGAAGTCACTAACCTCTAGTTTGATCAATGTTGGTAGATGCAGACTACTTGGTTGGGGTCCGCATGACTATCATAACCAATGGTTGGAGACTGTGTGACATGGCTCAGAATCGATCACAAAGGTGTAGGTGTATACTCTTTGTCTTCACCTAAACGTTAAGGTTAAAATTACTTTATACCTTTTTTTCTACGAACTAATTCTTTAACTCTGCAGTATGTCTTTATATGAAATCTTTTTTATTACCATTAAAGTAACTGCTTCAGTGAATTGGATGTTCATCCTGTTGTGCTAATGAGATACGGGAACTTAAACCGATGCATATATGTGCCTGGTCCTAGGTTTTTAGATAACTGGTTGAAATACTTAGTAAATGGCAGCAGATCTATATATCTATTATTAGCCGTGTGGAGCCATTTCGTCCAGCCAGTCAACTAATTGTTTACTTAAACAATCAAATTGTTTCGTGAAATAATTGAGTAGTTCACTGGTATTGTTTGAGTCGTGTACGAATCTTCAGATTGACAGTCATTTGCTGACATTTATTATGTGTCGGTAAATTTGACAACCACCTCTTACGCACCCATGAATCAGGCTATAAGCTAGTTGTTCAGATGTAAACTTTCAATTTCGAATTGACTGGTTGGAGTTCGAGCGTCTAGACTAATGGGAGGACTGCCATTTGTAAATGGGTATATGGATGTTGGTTCGATCACTCCAACTAAGTGATTTCGTAGTGTTAATTGTATTGGAAAAGTAAGCAAATGTCCGCTAGTCATATTATACGGTTTTTTAAAAATTTATATCGTTTGCCTATAATTATGGGGTCATACTCAAGTTATCGTTTCATTAAAAGATGAACAAACCAATTAGACAGTCTTCCCAACCCTGAAACAAGAATAGTGTTAGTACATCAATACAAGTGATAGTTTGATTGTTCAGAAGATTTGTCGTGACTAAAGATTGCTGGCTAAGATCCCAATCATGTGTATTATTCGGTAGTCATCAGTTGGTTTCGTGATAAAAAAAGAACTCTTTATCACTAACTATTCACATTTGGCTAGTCAGTGTTGTAACAAATAACGTAAAAGGGAATGTGACAAGTAAGACTGTTATATCCTAGTGAAAGAAGTACGTACGGATAACTTCCGAGACCTATTAATGGACTATTATTCTATATATATTCTTATGGTTTAAATATTGGGTAACTAGATTGTGTATATCTATATTCATCTTATTATAAGCTTCATTTTGATCTATGAATTATTACTGTACGATTTACCGTTCCTAAATTATATTCAGTTTATTGATTACTGTCTCTTACGTTCACAGCCACATTTAGCTTGATCTTGTACAAATATTATTTTCTATTTTATGGTGAGATGTGGTCTGTCTGTCTGGTATATAAACAGAGTATGCTTGAAATAAATGACTCGCATAGATTCGTATGGCAGAAGCTGCAATTGGTGTTCTGGACTCAATTGGAAGGGTCAGGCGGACAAAGGACAAATAAGGACGCTAGACTACTCATACTGGTCGAACGTCGTTGATTTGCCACAGTGTCAAGATAGGAGAAGTCGTATTTCGATTGGTGGATAATTCACGTGATAAAAGCCGGACATAAAAATCAATAACGAATCAGCATACTTCCTATTTTTTTTATAAAGTCACAACAAAGACTAATTCATTTGGTCTTGCAGATCAACTATTATGGAATATACAATGCCTTGATAAAGAAATTACGTTTTTGTTAAAAATATTTTTTTACAATAAAAATATTTTCACTTTACAAATTAATTGAGTATAGGATCTTTTAGACGTGTAGGCCAATCAAGTTCAACACCGATTACATCCAACGCTAATATATCTAATTGACGACCAAATATACTTGCTAAGCTAGGATTACATCGACCAAGATCTCCATGAACAAGTTCTTTCACATAGGTGCCAGCTTCACAACGAATTTCTAATATGAACAGCTCATCTTCTGGATATAGCTTTGACCATGATTTAAAATCATCGAACTATGGAAATAGAAAATATGTAAATGTACAACATCTCGTGGAACAAACAAGTATTTGTCTGGAACATTAAGTGAGATTTATTTATTTAAACACGTAAATATTGGTACAAGGAAGCACCAGATATATATGTGCCGCACAAATCTCATTTGATTTGTGTGAGGGTTGTGATACTGCCCGGGTGCCTAAATTGAAGCAGGTGGTTTTCTTAGGGGTCCACATCCGGAGCCTTTGACCTAAAAGTTTAATCCACAAGGCAGTGGAGCAACATCAAGAGATGCAGTCCCATGGTAGCCAGTGACCAATAGTTGGTTCATACTCCATTTTTTCCGTCAGGATACTGGAGCCCATGTGCACCATTGGTTTGGAATCAGGGTTTTCCAACCCCCCTAGGTGGACTTTCCGTGCCCACCTACCCGGTTAAAGCGCCGGACATTCGCTTTTCGTCCTGTCAATTTCGTAAACAGAATCCCGTCACGAGAGGGCAGTGGGTAGGACTTCCTTGGCAGAGGCTATATACGCGTGGCTGTGTGAGAGGATTTCGAGAGGGAGGGCGGACTCTCCACACTCTTGGCCGTACCAAGGCATTTGGGGGCTTATCACCATTAATAAAGATGAATTTCATTAGATTAATAATCAATAAACATTACGGATGAATTGATACCACAATTTTTTTTTGGATAAATAGTGGTATCATCAATAAAGTTTAATTAGTAGTATATATATATAAAGTATTATTTACTATCATAAACAAAAAGACAATATCAATCAATAAAATAATTGTACCTCGAAAATATTAACTCCTATCGTTTCCACATAAGACATAAAACATAAATTATAAATAGTTCTTTTACGATTTAACAATGGTCTTCTATGTAATACACGTATAGGTGTAAGTTGATGAATATCCAATGGACCAAAATAAATTTTTCCATATTTCATAGAATTTATTTTATTAGGAGGCCAATGAATAGTATTCACATGATCAATATTTTCATTTGTTTGATTTAACAAAGTGGTATACTGTAGCATTTTCATAAGTAATTCAGTATTAATTCCACCTTGAGGACACCAACAAACAGCTCGATAACATTTGGCTTTATGCATTTCACCTAATTTTAATGCGGCTGTAGCAGATTTTGACGAGACTAACTAAGTAAATGTAAATTAATAGAAACGATTATATTTTAGAATAAGTATGAACTGTTTGCAAACCTATTTATGTAGAAACCTAAAATAGTACAAAATAATTACTATTCAATAATATCATCTCAGTCAAAACAACTTCGATAATGTAAAATAAATCCAGACGTTACTGAAAAGTATCATGACTGATAATTTCAAAACAGGGAAACAATGGATAGGATTCTCGTCATTATCTGAGACTTCTTAGCAGCGTGTACACAAAACCTCGCGAGGGATCGAATCCACGACCTAAAGATTTCGCAGAGACCCCAATACTTTCAGACCATTGATTAGGGACTCGATAGTTTGAGTTTCCTACTTTAGAAAGCTCTTGATATTCTGCGACTATCACGTCTAATACAGAGTCGCAGTTGTTTGTTGATAAAGAATCTTATAGTAGAATAAAATGTTTGTTCAATACTTTACGGCTTCAAGTGAAATCCAATGTCTTCACCGTGAAGAACAATTATTGTGATACCATTAGTTATCTTGTTAGTCCAAACATCTTTTAGGAGAACTCCAAAAGATTTAATAGAAGTATATTTTTTATAAAAGTTATGATTAAATTCAACCAGAGTTGATGAAAAGTCAGATTAGCTTTGTAAAATGAGGTATTCTGTAGTAGACTTCGAGTAATCATACTGTACGCTTTCTTCATAAATATTCCATTCATTGATATTATGTACCTGATAAGAAGAATTTTTGTGATTATATTCTACTACAATTGGTTCTGTCATGAGACAGACTTTTGATGAAACGAAATTTAGGCTAAAAAAGATAAACTTTAGATTTTTGTACTGTTGCTCCAATCATTGTTTACGTGTATTGAAGTAATGTTTACTAACCCAGTAAGTTCAGAGAAATGATGCGTCCATTATCCATTCGGGTTCCTCTCACCACCGGTATTCATATTGACTAACAAAACAATCAGAAACCATCAACAATCTACAGACAGACGTGTAGAACATATATAGAAATCGATCAAATTGGTTTAATTCCTATGTTTTGTGGCAATCCTGATTATTTTATAGCTAATTCCGAACGAAATAATCTGGATGTAAATGTTAATATTTGTGTTCAATAATTAACCTTGCTTTTAACTCTAAAACATCAGTCATTAACCTTACATTACATGGTCTAAAGAAATCAATCCTGATCAAATACCACTTTTTAATTTGACACTAAATCTTTGCTATCGCAAAACCTTCAAAGTCGTAAGTTTAGATCATTTTAGTTATTGATATACCTATTAGATAAATATCTAACTTCCAATCGTTTCCTATTTCCCCAGAATCTTCAATGTTTCAACAACGAACGGAAGACAAAAGATTAGAGGTCTGAAGAGAACTCTTTGGGAAGTGCCTATTGAAAGGAAATATTTCCAGCCTTTTCCTAACTTTCAGAGACTTTCAAGGACTTCTGACAGTTGTTATTGCTTTTCTTTTCAATTTAATCAGACAAATGTCGTCAGATTTTTGTTTTTATATCAATGAAATAAAATTGTGTAGCAATGTCGAAAAAGATTATTATGAACAGAGGGTTTCATTGTCTAATAAGAAGAAAAGAATATTTTTTCCCTCTACCAACCTGTAAATCTCGTATAAACACTCGACCCTGAGTTGTCGAATTGATAAACGATGCCAGTTTCAATAAATCCAATGGTTCATCTTCATTACATTCTACAGCAAGTTTATTGTTAACAGACCATCGTTGAATAATTTGTGA
Source organism: Schistosoma mansoni (assembly GCF_000237925.1). NCBI lineage: Eukaryota > Metazoa > Platyhelminthes > Trematoda > Strigeidida > Schistosomatidae > Schistosoma > Schistosoma mansoni. The sequence continues at coordinate 22,832,379 of NC_031498.1, read as the reverse complement.
CGGTAATAATTCATAGTTGCTAAGTTCGATTGCAAATGGTCGACCCAATCCAAGACATCTAAAAGTTGATAAATAAATATACATATTTGGAGGACTTTGATTTGATTGATTTTAGCAGATAATCACTAACGCGACAGACTACCGTAAACGATCGATTCATGCAGGGCCTGTATAACCCGTTTGAACTAAATTGGATAGAACAGAACTGTTGACTGTTTTAACTAGGTAACTGTTTGACCACGCTGGAAGGTACTTGAATGCATAGAGAAGTAGAATTCCTGGGACATTTGCCGATGTAAATTGGTCCACAGAAATAGTTGAATTGGTAAATACAAAAACAGTAGGCTAGGCGATGTCAACATTAGATGTGTAGAAAATGTTGGCTGTATGTTGACTGAGTCGAACGCTCTTTGAACTGTTCTTCTTAACCTCAGCGTTAACATTTTGCTGGGTACGTATATATTTATTTACTTGTAGAATATTAAACGTACTTGCTTTCGGTGTCAGTTTAGACATATTCATATTCAAAGCAGTTTTACAAAAAAATGCAATTGATGGAATGTTAAGGGAATACTCATACATACTTAGTTAGACAATATCCTCTATGATAATAAGCCAACGAGGGGAAAAAGAATATATATGTATATAACAGAATGTGTTAATTAGATGAGGCTATCCATCTTCGATAAAAATTATACCTCAAAGTAATAGTTTCCAAAAAATATATCCACGAAAAGCTAGGAAATATAAACAATAGTATTATAAGTGAGGGGATGAAGACTAATTTACAATCTGTTGTTTGGTTAGTGGTTTTACTAAAGATACCTCAGGTTACTTAGATTTTTCTTATTAAATCATAACTCTTTTCTGTAACGCTAATCTCAGTAAGCTTTCTCTTCATTAAATCTTTGCACTAATTTTATTTATTATACTTGACCGATTGTCACTTTTGGTTTGCCAGTTTTACTGTGTCCCAAGGTCATGTTTAGATGTTCTATTTACAACGGTGTTCATCTCCTGACTTCTCTCTGTCCTCTATATTATTGAAGATTGTTGATGAAATGATATGTGTCGGCCGTCCGATTCATCAAGTTGGCACTAAAAGAATCTCGAATGTTCGTTTTTATGAATTACCATCGGTTAATCAATCTGCAAACTCGACAGTTGTCAGAAATTTGTCCGATTAGGATTAACGGATCGGATCCTGTCTGAAAGTTATCATTTGGGCCGCATCCAGGTTTTTTTTATCAAATCAAGTGGTTCTCCAAAAGCATTACCAAATAAAGAGGAGTCTAACAAATTTACGCCTGATAATCAATTATTTTTAGAAACTGATCGACTGGAATTGGTTAGTGTTGTATCTCGAACTTAGATTTCTGAGTCTACCGCACAATACTTGAGCACTCGAACGCTAGAACCCTCCCAAGTCACAAATCAAAAGACAGAAGACAAGTAGAAGGAATGTTATTCCAAACAGTGTCGATTATGGTACAAAATTGTCAGGTATTTATAGTTTTTAGTAGAAACAAAATCATCATTATAGTTATCCACTCCGCAGTCAGGGAGTTATCAGCATTGTCCAATAGGGAGGCTCCACGTGGCAATTCTAGGATATTCTTCCAAAAGCTGATTGGATGGAACATGTCGGGCTCCTTCTGGGCTTCTTAGAGCCTCCTCGACTTCACCTGTGGACCATCCTCACAGTTAGTTAGTATAAGGAATTTGCAGGAAACATTAAACTTTATGGTTCATATCACGGACTGACCTTAGTTAGACAATCACTGGAAATAAGGAATTCACAGACAGTCGTTTTGTCCTGGCATGAGACTCTTCAGCAGTGAGAATCCAAGACCCAAGCAGAGACCAAGCTCAGGATATTCGGTCTCGCGAAAAACACTTAGCCTTAGAACCACTGAGTCAGTATCTAACGGCGTACATATCTGCCTTCAATTAACTCACGATACTGCATAACCACTGTCCAAATTTATTGGTGGGTACAACTGCCTCATACATGACATGGTTAAACTCCACTAGTCACGACTTCTCACTATAGCTCTATGAATTACTTCTCGGACCAAGGAGACTCGTGAACGCATGCTGTTGAAGAGTGTCATATTAGAACGAAACAACTGTTCAATGGTGGTCTCGCTAAGGTCAGCCCTTGATGTAAACTATAAAATGATTAACATATAAAATTCCAAATAAAAAAAACCGAAAGATAGGGAAAAATGGAAAATTACCTAACATCAACATCTTCTCTACCAGATGTAATAAAACAACTTTGAGCATTTGCACCAAATCGAGGTAATATTGGTTGTGTGATAAGTTCTTCTACAGATGAATCTAATTTACGCTGTGATCCAATTATCCATGGGGATTGAGGCAAACGTCGACTTAATTTCACATAACGACCAGCCAAATAAAGCGGTACACTTCGAACTATTTCCAAAGATATTATGAATGCAGGTGAACAATTGCTTGAAGAAGTTCTATGAATTCAAGTAAGAAAAAAGAATTTATAGGGATATATATACTGTAGTTAATTTTTTTGTCAAATTAACTAATAGGTTACAAATTTGTGGGGGAAATTGGTCAGTTATTGGTTAATGTTCAAAGGGAATAAATTTCTACGTACTCATAACAAAAAGATAAGGCAGTACAGAAATTGAAAACACAGAGAATTTGAACAGGTCAACAATCAGAACAAGCATCAATAAAGGTAAAAGAAAACACAACCTATTTGTACAACGATTACATAGAAAACGTATACAATGTATAAGATAGATTGGTCATTGAGTTTCATCTCTGTTTAGAAACATTGAAAAGAGCTCATTGGTTGAAAAAAAGAATCAAATAACTTGTTTTAATAATCATGTTATCAGTGAGTTGATTCACGCAGAGAATATATTCTATTCGGACACTATGAATATTGCATTTTTACTTTAATCATTGTGTTGAATGTTGAGTAAATTGACGTTTTGATTAAATTTGAGTAGTAACTACTTTTTTTATCATTTCTTGAAATAGTCTTCCTGAAGTTTACTATCACAAAAAATTGTATTCTATCTGAAGTATTCATACAACATAATGAACTATTCCCTTTCTTATAAATAATTAAATCGGAATTTTCAGTAACCAAAAACCGATTTGAACTACCGAATTAGATAGAGATAAACTTTTATTAACGTAACATAAGTGGAACTATGAGACTACTTAAACTGACAACTAATATTTTTCAATTTCAATAAGCTGAAGACTAGTACTAGATTCGGATCAATACTAAAGAAATATAAAGTAATTATGTTAGAGATGTTATCTTGAAAAAAAGCTTTGCAAGACTTATTTCTTAACAAATAATTAAGAGTTCACGTGCGAGTTCGAGAGTTTCGGATTGGAATCCCGCGTGTGGGATCGTGGATGAGCACTGCTGAGGAGTCCCATATTAGGACCAAATGGCTTTCCAGTGCTTCCAGGTTTTCAATGCTGATGTAGCTTAGATCGACTGATGAATTTAACTACAATCTCCGAAATTTCCCATCCTGATAATTAATTATTAATAATTCATTTCGTTTAGTTTTGAACTTATCTGTCAGCCGAATCACTTTATGTACTCTTGTTATTAGATCGTTGATGTTTTAAAATACTCACGTGTCGATACATTTCTACGGACATTTTTAACATGTTCAAACGAAATCATTTCTTTCTTGGTGGATTTAATAAAAATTCCAGTCAGTCAGTAATAAGCAACATACAACATAACAAAAAGACGTACATTAGCCAACATTATATTAAGATGAAATCAGTCAGATGAACACCAGGGTAATAGAAGCAATAATATCAGGGATAGAAGAAATTAGACTACTATAATAGTGTAATTGGAGAAGAAAAAACAGATTAACGGGATAAAGAAATAAGACAGTTTTGAAACTCAAGATTAAAGGGTGAATAAAGAATGAATGAATCTACGTCACTGTGACGGATCCGAAGCCATATCACTTACAAATAAATCTTCCAGATAAGACTGCATATCATCCTGTCAACTGACTGTAGTTACATCAAGAGAAGAGCCTATCTTCTTAAATTCTCAGTAATAGTTCAGACTAATAGTACTTGCCCATTTTCATCAAACCTTAGCCCCCAAATGCCCTAGTATGACTGAAGGTAGGGAGAATCAGCTCTCCCTCTCGAAATACTGTCACATGGCCACATGTATACAACCACTACCAGGGAAGTTCTACTCACTGCCTTCTTACGGCTTGGGTGTTGTTTACGAAATTGACAGGACGAAAAGCGAATGTCCGGCGCTTTAACTGGGTTGGTGAATACGAAGGATCCACCGAGGGGAGTTGAAAAACCCTGATTCCAAACCAATGGTGCACATGGGCTCCAGTATCCTGAGGGAACAAATGGTGTACGAACCAACTATTCGTCACTGGCTACTATGGGACTGCATCTTCTGATGTTGCTTCACTGTCTTTTGGATTAGACCTTTAGGTCCATAGCTCCGGATGTGACCCCCTAAGAAAACTACTTGCTTCAGTTTAGGCGCCCGGGTAGTATTACAGCCCACACACAAATCAAATGACTTGTGTGGTTCATATGTATTCGGTACCCCTTTGTACCAATATTTATGTGTTCAGATAAATAAATAACAAAAGAATATTTAAAATAAATAAATTTTTTTGAAATTTAACAAAACGATACTTACTTCCTTAAATAATTTGATTGCAAACAAATATCTTTTAACAAAGGAATAAGTTCTGTTAAAAGTCCTCGAGAAAAATGAAATGATTTTGGCAAAGTATAACCAATATTAATCACAGATGAAGGATTGAAAATGGATGAATTTACATTATAACTGAACGTTTCAGAAGAGAATGATTTTGTTGTTAATTCTTGTATGATTTTTCCATCTTCGAATAATTCCTTTTCTGAAGAATTCATCTTTAATTCTTTTTCATAATGAAATCTTGAACGCTTACGTGGTATTTTAATACTTTTTGAACGAACAAGCCAAGAACGTATAGAATTTAATGGAGAACGTTCTAAATAACTTAGAAATTCATTATAATCTGATTGTATGAAGAAATTTGCAAATTCTACAGTTATACAAATAATATTCGATTCTTGATCATAATTTGAATTGTTAACAATTAATTCATTGGTTTTAATTAGTTTTAATTCAGTATCATTGCGTAAAGAGTAAATCAATGGAGCCTATGTATGATATAGAAACAAGAGTATTCTATATTAAACTTATTACACTATGAGGTATTACATAGTACAGAAATACTAGGAACGACATGGTTAGTTCTAGGAGATAAAATATAAGCGCAGTATCAGGTGGTCGAATTATTTTGAAATGCGCATGTTTAAATGTTAAGTAGTTTTGACGTGATAGTTGGCACTCATTAGAAAGACGTGATCGCGAATTCGACGGAACTGATACTCTCTAAAAATTCGAATCAGAGTCACATAGCCTGACAGTGACATTTATAAATAGACAATAAAAAAGAAAGAAGCTCGTGCAACAATGTTGTTCAGTTTATCTTTAGACAATTAAGACAACTCAGCAAGCGAAATTTTCCTTTCGATAATTTCATAAAGAATTAAATATAAGTGTTTTGAAGTAATTGTTTTCGTGTTGACGGAGATGTTCACAACATTAGATCGCGTGATACAATCACTGTTATCTGACAGTTCGACAGAAAACCAGATGTAGACCAAAACACGAGTTTAATAATACCAAATATCGAGTGAGTTAGAATGAATTTTACTCCATAAAATAATTTCTTATATTTAGTGTAGCTGGATATGTCCGCTTTCAGTAATTCACAGATCGCTAGTATCTCAGACCAAACATATCAGTAGCTGTTAGAATTATTGATGACAAGCTTATGTTATGATTTACTGGAAATACACTCTCATAATATTACGATGATGAGAATATTTGTGACGTAAGATGAAAGTTTTGGAGGTGTCTGGTTTTCTGAGTTGGATGGATTAATTTTGAAGCTATACTGTCTTTCCCGACATCATTAGAACAAACTCCGATAAGCAGTGATTTATCCGAAATTAACTTGTTTTGTTGACCCAGGCCTCAGTTCAGATATGAAAACAATGAAGGCAAACAAACAAACAACAACCATGCACATATATGGACAACAATTAGTCAAATTCCAAGTCAACAGAACAAACTGGTAGTTAATTTTGTAGAAATTTCAATAACTGACTTCCTAATGAAGTTTGTGCTGATGATGTTGTCGAGAAAGACAATAGTAGCTTTACGATTAAACTATCCAGTTTAAAGAACAAAACATCTTCAAAATCATATATTATTGTGAAACAAATTAAAAATACATAAAATGACAAACTCACTTTCAGTAAAGATGATAACTTTTCATCTGCAATCCATTTCCATGCAGTTTTTACTGGAATAGCATATGATCTCAATACATTGATATCATCTTTAGTGAATGTTATCTGTGGATTATTCAATTTCTCAATAGTACTACTATTCGAAGTATTGTTTACATGATCAATCGACATACAAATTAATTCATCCCATAAAAATTGTTCACGTAGCATAATATTGATCGGTTCAGTGACCTTTTTAATCGAAAAAAGGAACAGGATAGCATAAATGAAACAACGAAAATTGGTTAGACGTAATTATTAGTAGCAATGTTAAGAATGATATGAAGACAATTTATTTAATATCTTTTTGTTATACATTTATTTATGACGATTATAATGATGATAAGAAATCAGGTGTAGATATTTTGTGTGCAATGGCCGTAAGTCTGTGGATGCCTCTAACTCTACTAGCTGATTAATAACAATTACGTTCATCTTATCTATTCGTCCACATGTATAACTGCATGCTGCATCATTCGTTACCCAAAAACATTATTCGAGTACTGCAATTATCACTCTGTTCTAGTCGCACTATGTACCAGAACATAGAGTTTATAGCTGTTCTTTCAAAGACATACTCTTATTCGTCACACCCAAGTCAGTCCCACTCGCTGCCATCGATAATCATATGTATTGCTATTTTTATCATGCCTTAGTACGATTTTGTGACAAACGAGGTCCAACGTATCTCCCTCAAGCCACAAAAACCACTCTGGTCCTCACGACCGAAAAGGAATACGACTACGCTTATCTCGTCTCCCAGTCACTATCCTGTTCCTCTGGTCATTCTACTAATACATATTTAACGATAGCTCGATGCATCTGTTATAATGCAAACGATAACATACACTAACTTCGCATTTGATGGTTACTATCAATTACAGTACAGCAACAAATATCACCGGTCGATGCAGTTATCATTTCACGGCTTGACTATTCTTATCCTACGAACGGGAACTCTATGTATGTAAATTCGAATCTACTCATAGCTAATCGACGCTATTTACTCTACCGCAGCTCATCAGAACATCTTCATATTTCACCGCTCCTTATCCTCATATTTGGTTGACATTAATTGCACGGCCATTGTGATTCCCTACCACCCATTGATTAGAAATTTTAGGGTGTGATTAAAAAAACTTACGAATTGGTGACTAGTGAACATGTTTCCGAAAATGTGTGCTCAAGTGGTAATGAACAAAGATTTTGTCACCTGTAATAATTTTTTAATTGACTGAAAAATGTGCGTCTTTGTAATCTGACTAGTTCAAATCGAAATAGCATAAAGTGCTTTGATTGGATGTGAGAATTTGCATTTTTACATTCCAATTTTATTTACAATAATTAAATATGTCTGACTGTTCCATCCGAGTTTTGATAAAAATTTTAACTGAGGAAAAAAAAGACACCAAATCCATTTCCCTGCGCTGATACACTCCTGTCAGTGAATGCACGTAATGTCAACAGCAAATGTTTTGTAAGTGCGCAGCCTGACCAAATCATTATCTGAATTACTTAATGTTATTTGTAAATGACATAGCAAACGTTATTTATTTAGAAAGTCTGAAATTATTTTTCAAATCATCGGTTATCTCTGTTAAACATAATAGACGAACAATAAAAAACCGGTATGTACATTTTTCGTCATATGTGAATAATATTTTTTTAATGTCAAGCTCGAAATAGCCAAACGTTACAAAAATAACCATTTTTGACAAGCATTTGAAATATTGGTTGCATTAAGTGTAAATGAACAAGCCTGCGTCTGACGAAATAGTTTTCTATCTCCATTATACTACTTAAGACGAATAAGGTCAACTGTATCAATCAACATTTAGGTATACTGACTTTTAATTTCATTGTAATAAATAAAACCCTACATTTATTTATCAAACGTGAAAATGAGAATGATCAGGTGTTCTACGGCCATTTCTCCAAAATACAAATTTAAAATTTATTTTATTTATTATTTAAACACATAAATATTGGTACAAGGAAGCACCAGATAAATATGCGCCACACAAATCGAATGAGATTTGTGTGAAGGCTGTGATGCTACCCAGGTGCCCAGACTGAAGCAGGTGGTTTACTCAGAGGGCCACACCCCGAGGCTTTGACCTGAAGGTCTAGTCCACAAGGCAGTGGAGCATCATAAGGAAATGCAGTCACATGGTAGCCGGTGACCAACGATTGATTCATACGCCATTTGTTCCCTCAGGATACTGGAGCCCATGTGCACCACTAATTTGGAATCAGGGTTTTCCAACTCCCCTAGGTGAACTCACCATGTCCACCAACCCGGTTAAAGCGCCGGACATTCGCTTTTCGTCCTCTCACTTTCGAAAACAACAGTAATGCCACGAGAAGGCAGTGAATAAGACTTCCCTGGCAGGTGCTATATCCGCGTGGCCGTGTGAGAGCATTTCGAGAGGGAGAGCGGACTCTCACCACTCTCGGCCGTACCAGGGCATTTGGGGGCACAAATTTAAAATACGGCTTCAAATTTCTATGGAAATGAGAATCTCTCACCGCATAATGGCAGAACGTAGCTCTTTCATAAGTTCTGATGGTGCTCTTTAACGCTTCAAGTGATTGGAACGATACGGGATAGAGCGTATTCAAAGATACGTTATCCGTTTCTGTGACAAAGTGAGAAACAACAGAGCTTGTACTCTGTACGCTACTACCGTCCATAATATGAAGAAAATGTGCTCTGTCGACAAGTTCTGACGTCTTATACCGATTTCGGGAAATAAATAACCAATTACAAAGAATTTAAAACTAGCCATTTAACTGGACGAAACGGAATGAAAATAAATTGGAAAATAAGATATTAAACAAATTTATTAAAAAAGAATACAAAAATGGCCGTCCGTTTAATGATGTTCCACATCCCACTTCAGTGTTACTTTCGAAAACAGACATTTTTTCAAATATGTCATTTTCTACAAGGGGGCTAATGTAGTGTCGGTTGCTATGTTAAGCCCATATGCCTTATTTTAGCTTCCGGATAGGCCAATTTATATATTCTTCTTGAGTCACGTTTTGACCTTGTTAATTATTCACTTATCAATGCTGACTGTTTTTATATGAGCGTTGACTCACATGCCATCACCACCGCGCGTCATTTCGCCTCTCTTTTATTCGCTTCATCCTTCTCATTTCTTGTCCAGATCAATTAGTGTACAAAATATATATGTATTCAAAAATCCATTCTCGTATTCGACTTATTTAATTCCGTTATTCACTGATGCGATTTAAGTCGACGAAATATACGATGACAGCCAACATGTGTAGTTCGATAACAATCAGCATACAATCTACTTGGAGTCAGGTAAAGGGTCACCAAAAGTCAACTCTGCTCATAAGTCTTGAACTAAGATGAAAAATATAATCAGTAATTTTGCGTTCGAATGTTTCTTTAGTTAGTGCTACGGCTCATGTTGAAAACTAACCATAAACCATGTAGTTGATACCGAAATGTTTCATATGTGCAGTGCAGTGAAATAATTAGTCAAATGGACAGGATCAGTAGTTTGTTACGACGTAAAAATTGTGAAATACAGACCACTGAATATGACTAGGTAGTATAGTGTAACAGATAAAAAAAGGTCAATCGATGGAATCAAGTAGATACGAGACTGATTTAAGAAACGCGAACTACCGTTTGGAGCACTAGACTGCACTTGTATATCTGTTGCAAACATAAATAACAAAACACAATTGTATTCAGTTTTCTTATCTAAACAATGAAGAACAATCAAGGAGAATCTCCATAGCATCGCTCGAGTTCTATGGCACTAGAATTTTAGCGGTATATAATAAGCGACATAGAATGATTGTGGTCCAGATCACACAAAAATGAATAAGTAAAAGGATCAGTTCTCTCAAAGTCTTAGATACATTTAGTTGACAAGTGACAAATCCAAGAATTTTCTATCGGCTGTCTTCAAATAACTGAGACCAAGTCTTAGTATATATATCGGTTGTGCCTTGTAGTAGAATTCAGAATAGGTACTTCGTCCTACCTGTAACCAAGATCCGACTTCGTTTAGTGGTTTCGTATCCACTGATTACTACTTCATAACATGAGGAAAACACGTAGAAATAGTGAAAATTAGTTACTAACGTACCCGAAGTTGATATGCTGTATATTGATAACGGGATCCATTTAACTCTTTATATAAATAGAGTAAAACATATTTATCAAATTCCTCATTGGTAAATTCCATTTCATTTTGTGATTCATTAAGATTTCGTGGAATATCACATAAATAAGGATTATGCAACAGGCCAAAACAAAGTTTACATATAAACTCATCAGGATATGCTTGTGAATGAAAGACATTAAGTAAATCTATTTGTTGACAGCGACCATTAGTTAACCGGATGATACAACATTTACAAATATTGAAATCAAGCATATATTTCTGGATACAGGAAATGGCTTCATTTGGCATTGTCTACATGAAAAAGTTTCAAAAACACACGAAAATGTTTTATTTTTATTTTGTGCACATGTGAGGGAATAAGCGCTGTCGTCTAAAGTAAATGTGAAACGATCCATTCTATTAGTGTGCTAGATAAAATGAGATTAGATTATTACTCTTTTTGTGAAATGCCTATTATATGAGATTTATAGGTGCAAAGCAAAATAGTTGTAACATAGTCAGTCATTATCAACGTAGCGCCTGACATAATTCGCCACATATTAGCACGACGAGATGGAGATAACGATATGGATTACAACACAGATAGGAATAATGTAATAGCAATGATAATCATAACGACTAAACATTTGGTTCAGAATGACAGAATGAAAATGTATGCATGAAGGAGTACTGGAATTTGAAATCGAGGGGTAGATAAGTAGTGAATAGACCTGCGACACTGTGAAAGATTCTGAACCATGTCACCCAAAGGCTCCCATCACTAGCCAGGTAGTCTAAGCATGTTAGGACGGATCAGACCGACAGTTAATAACTTCATGTAACGTGTCTCGCATCCACGACTCAATAGGTAAAACCCAAGTCGATTAACTACCGAACTGTAGCGATACATTGACAATCAGGTATGCAGTATCAAACTTCGTTTTATAATTAAAGCGATTAAAACAGACCTTCTGTGTATATCAGAAAACGATTTACATCACTTTTAAAGATTGGTTCCAATAAAGTCTTTCAATTCAATCATAAACTTTTTCATTTGAAGGTGGAAGGCTGAAAACCTTTATACAGTTGTGTATCTATATGAAGCTCACTGGATTCAAGATAAAATTCAAGCAACCTCAGTTTAATAGGAATAATAATGGCGGGATCATTATAGGAATTTAGAAACATGACGGGATAAAGATAATATATAACAATATTACAATGAACAGACACACTTGAAACTATATAATTGAATAAAGTTTGTTTCTCGTCAACAGAAAACCTAATTAAGGAATAGAGTAAATATTTGAAAATTAAAAAACAAAATCCATCTTCATTTTTCTTATTATCAAAGTATTAAACTACAGTGCCTAGTGATTATCGTTGAAAGAATGTATCACATTAATTGGTTAAAGAAAAAGATTCCAGACAAAAATATACCGAAAAAATTGCTCATTTAGCGTTAATTAGATGATAATAATGATATAAAGTATATCATCAATGTTCTAAAAATAAATAAATAACCGGGCTTTAGATCTTACAACATTAACCCAAAAAAAAGACTAAAATATGTGAACTAACATACTGAATGGCTGAAAGTTAAAAATAGTGAGACAAAAAGTGACGCACAAAGAAACATTGACTAAGTTTAAGTAATAGATAAACTTCGACGTAAATGTTGTTATAAAGATATGATCATAATGACGATATATGCCATTATTTATATATATCCAGGTTATTAAAAAAGGTAAAACTTATTATGTTTGCCATTTTAATCGATATTACTTACTAGATTTGCCATTCAGTCAATCAGCTACAACTATGACTAGGCATCGGTCCACCTTGCCATACCTCGTTAGCACAACAAGATGAACACCGAATTCATAGATTTTCCATTCAGAATTCCGTTTATAATTTCCTAACCACTATGTAAACTAATTCGCCTCTTGCTAGCATCCTAAGCTTAAACCAGTTACGTGCTTCAACTGGTAAGGCTAGTCTTTAGAGTAACCCCAACTCCTATTAATCCTGAATGTATACCATTCTTCTATTCTCAATCTTCAGTCCGATAATAAAACAACAACCAAGCTTCTATTGTATGTTTAAGTCACCCGATACGTCTATCTCAAGTACTCACTAGCTTATATACATGAGTTATCAGACGGCAACGCACCTCTATTATGAAATCATACTTTACATACAATCATGCTATAAGTGCTAGAGAACGGTACTTAATAAATAATACTTAATAAACAATAATTGAGAAGTAATAAATTGTATAACAATAGTTAATAGGTCTCACAGAAGCTTACAATACTGAGAATAGACAAATACAATAGTCCAATTATTTAATAAAATTACACAATAATAATAAGTAAAATAGTCCAAATATCTTCAATGCTCCCCCTACTGTAAAACATCTCAACTAGTAACAATAACAATCACATTTAAGTGTATACTGAATAAATACAAGTCATTATAAAAACCAGGGGAAAACGATTATATTTCAAACCTTTATTTTAATATCAATAAAATGTTATGTAATTTTAATAGTTCAGATCATGAGTCAATTGAATCTAGACCACCATGGAAAACCTGGAAGCACTGGACGACCGTTTCGTCCTATTGTGGGACTCCTCAGCAGTGTGTATCCACGATCCCGCCTCTCGAGATTCGAACCCAGGACTTATCAATCTCGCACGTGAGCACTTAAACTCCAGACCACTGAGATGGCCGGCATCCAACGGTGTTAATGTCTAACTTCAACCGATCCACAAAATTGTTAAGTGCTCACTGATAAGACGTCTGCACGACAGTTAAAGTGATACAGATGTTCCATGCATTTTAATTTAAGTATATATATATATATATATATATATATATATATATATATATATATAATTTACTGTTTTCTAATGTTTAATTTCAAACGTGCAGGTGAAGAAACTTCCTTATCGTCGCAAACATCAACTCTCGTTTTACAGAACTGTCTTAAGATTAGTAGTTTTTAGTATCAAACTACTATATTTTCAGATAACTTTCTTCTTGAAGTACATATTGATGTTGTTTAGAAGAACACCGAAAGGTTCACAACCAAACCATCCAGCTTAAAGACTACAACACTTCCAATTTTCAACATGAACCAACTTCAGTTAAATAAGTACTAAAAGACCAAGGTGTACTGGACAGCTGTATAGTACTGGTTTAAGTCTTTCAAACAGTGGAAACCAGAAGATCAGATTTTTAACAGTATTTAACCTGATATCAGTTTGTGATGAAACTTATCTGAAGATTGAATAACCATCCACAAATTAGATAAGTAGCTTAAAGCAGAATATATATATATATAATCTTTAGACGATAATCACATAATACAACGAATATTATACAAATACAGAATTAAAACAACCAAATATCAAATTGAATTAAGTTTCGTACTTACATAAATCTTTCTAAAAATTATTGTCAAACTATGTGCATAACATTATATTCAAAAGGTTTATTTTGGTAGTCTATACAAAACTGAATTCTTATTAATGAATTAGAGGTTCATTTTATTTGACTTAGATAATTAAATGATAAACAGGGTTTGAAAATCAATTGTTTAACCAAATATCAAGAATTCGAGAATCGAGGTACTAATAATCTTGTTCCATCGAAAGAAACTATCTATTTACAGCACTTATTTATTTATTTAAACACATAAATATTGGTACAAGGAAGCACCAGATAAATATGCGCCACACAAATCGAATGAGATTTGTGTGAAGGCTGTGATGCTACCCAGGTGCCCAGACTGAAGCAGGTGGTTTACTCAGAGGGCCACACCCGAGGCTTTGACCTGAAGGTCTAGTCCACAAGGCAGTGGAGCATCATAAGGAAATGCAGTCACATGGTAGCCGGTGACCAACGATTGATTCATACGCCATTTGTTCCCTCAGGATACTGGAGCCCATGTGCACCACTAATTTGGAATCAGGGTTTTCCAACTCCCCTAGGTGAACTCACCATGTCCACCAACCCGGTTAAAGCGCCGGACATTCGCTTTTCGTCCTCTCACTTTCGAAAACAACAGTAATGCCACGAGAAGGCAGTGAATAAGACTTCCCTGGCAGGTGCTATATCCGCGTGGCCGTGTGAGAGCATTTCGAGAGGGAGAGCGGACTCTCACCACTCTCGGCCGTACCAGGGCATTTGGGGAATTTACAGCACTAAGTAATGAGTTACATGAAATGAAAATATTGTGAAAAAAACATAAGAGAAATCATTTTAAAAAATGCAACCATATTAAGTGGTAAGAAACGCTATTCGAACAAGAACACAACTAGCTTATATTTCACCAAGTTAGGTGTATATTACAGTATATGAAAAATACAATCGAAAACTATAGAACAATAGCTATTAGCATTTATTCCGAATTATGCCTGCTAACCTTTTAATTTATCGAGTTGCACTGCCTTCAGGACTCCAGTCAAGGATTTATGACGGACAGTTGATTGCTAAACTAACAAAAATATTTTTTTATTAACAAGCGGTCGTAAATTAACTAACTCTCCGAGTATCAGAAAAATAACATGGAGTAAGATGATACCTTCACTAAACAGGATGCTAAATCATTAAGAAGTCAGGTTTTGAATTTACATATTGATTAAAAGTGAAGTCTACCTAGTAGGTTTCAATGCATTCTAATTGCATTAATTCATTCTGTAAAAGGTTGGTTTATTGGATTTCACGACGTTTCATTGTATTAATTAACTTTTTTATTTTACCATGAGTGACGACTACTTAGTTGACGATCGTTGAAATTAATTGAAATATTATTGAGTGCAAGTGTCTTGCTGTTTCTCGTGGTACATTTTTCTTAACACGATTTGTTTTTTAGAGTAGTTAGGGCTAGGACAGAATAGAGCTGTTGTGTAAGGGTATTGATGTTGTGGTTAGAGTTATTGACAACTTTTAAATAACACTTGAGACCGTAATGTGTCTTAAATTATACTTTCAGAGTATATAAATGTTTAGAAACAACCATAGTTGCCAAAGTTTACTGGCTTGTTGTTCGCGAGCAATAATAATAATATAGACTAGTATCTAAGTTACTAAGTCTGACAAATTGATCCATATTAGTAGCGGGTGAAAAGCACAGAACCACAGGATTTTACGCGATCGGATGATCGCCAAATAAAACACTTCAGGTGTTTATCAATTCTTTAATCGATAAAAGCTAGTAATATTATGACATGATTCATGGTCCTATCCCTAAACATTAAGCATATTTCGTCACCATAGTTACATAACATTTACTTATTTAAACACATACATATTGGTACAAAAGGGAACCAGATACATATGCGCCACACGTAATAACTTTGTTTATAAGATGAACATATTTTAAGCGTTAATAACTGGCCTGCAATATTTTCATTGTTGCTCACATAACTAAATCATTAAAGGAACTTGAATTTAATTTTTGATAGTTTAAGCTGTCACGTTGTTGATATTTTGACTGATATCAGATCAGTCTTAATTGAGATATGCGCAACAAGTGTGAATCGCATCGATAAAAAAGCTATGACAAAAGTTTACATAGAATAAATGGAGTATGGAGAGCAGTGGAATCCAGAACACTCATTTCGTCCCATTTGGAATCGTCGGCTGAATGTACATGCATCTGAGTTGATGTTCACTCCAGGACTCGAACCCATTATTGCTTGCTTCAAATGTCAACACGCTATCCACATAGCTACTGACTCCAGCAAGTCATTCATTTATATAACGAGTATGGATCTTAATTTAACGCCGATGCATCCAGTTGACGAGTTCGAAACAGGACGAAACGAGAGTCTTGGATCCCACTACTAGCTACATTTTGTCTGTTCTATTGAAGAAACTTGTTGTGAACTCTTCTTGTGTGATGTAAAGTCGTTCCATTATTACTAAACCTTTTAATACTACAAACTATCTACAATAATACTTTCCAAGCTCTTTACCAGCTATATAGGGATTATCCAATAAAATCAATATATAACAAAGAGCTGAATGAAGTGGTATATCAAATACGTAACTTCATTATAATCAGTTTTAAATGACTGAATACTACATTCGACTGTATAATTAAGACGATGAAAATTATCCCAGCTGAATAAAATATACGACCACTCTTACTAATGAGTCAATCTTAACTTAATTGAATCCACGTATCACTCATTGACAATTGGATTTGGAATATCTCAACTTTTACAGAAAAGGAAGAGTAAAAATGGTTCTTAGTAGTGGTCCAAAGTGCTTAATAAACTGGTAAATTATTCTTTTCTTATGTTTCATAGTTAGTGGGAAAATTTATCTAGTAATCACCTATGATACAAATTCATTATGTTTACATGAATTCCAAATGTTATACCGTTTGATAAGTACTTGTAATTCACTTTCTGGAAATTCACTCGTTGGATTCTCAATTGATTAAACTGATCCTTAACCGGGAAAATACAGAAGCCGTAATAAAATTTTCGAGGACTGTTGGCAACTTTATTAGTTCATTTTCAAGAATGGGATCCGCTTGTCTACTGACGAAGTTTTCTGGAAGCTGATATTGAAGGTCCGTAAAGGAGTGACGGTTAGACGAAATTACTGGGCACTGAATTCTAGGGTTTCTGCTGTATCACTTTAAGGACTAACTAACTGAGTGTGATGAGCTATCGGAGACAATTACACGAACCTTGATTAA
Source organism: Schistosoma mansoni (assembly GCF_000237925.1). Classification (NCBI taxonomy): domain Eukaryota; kingdom Metazoa; phylum Platyhelminthes; class Trematoda; order Strigeidida; family Schistosomatidae; genus Schistosoma; species Schistosoma mansoni. The sequence continues at coordinate 22,815,090 of NC_031498.1, read as the reverse complement.
GTAGTCTATACCTATTATTATGACTCACTTCAGTTGTCAGTGACTTCATGGAGTGGTACGATGTTCTGATATGGTCGCCCCTAGCTTACTTCCAGTCCACTTCTAAACTAAACAACACCCATCAAGGTAGGCAGTGAGCGGGTATGCATGACACATTTCCTAACCATCTTAGTGAATATTCACTAGCTCATCAATCAGTTTGCCATCTTTACTCATTACCCTATCCCTAACCTACGGATTGCTTACTCGGTGGTCTCGAAATTCAAAAAGTAATGCTTTGAAGACACATATGACCAAATAGTAATAACCTACAAATACCTTCTGTTCTTGGTAACCATGTTTCATACCCATAAAGTAGAACAGAGAGAACTACTGCACAATTAACTCGTCCTTCGGTTGGCAGATGGATACATTGCCTATGCCACAAGTTGGGAAAAACCAATCATGCCTTAGAAATCCGTGTCGAGATTTCGTCAAAAACCAGGCCGTCAGGACTGGTGAAACTCTCAAGATAAGTGCAGCTGCCAACACACTCGGTCGCCTCACTCCGTGTCACTAATCCGAGTGCTGACACAGGCCAATCCTGAAGCAGCATTTTGTATTTGGAGGGAGAGAATAGCATCACAAATATGCTTGAATTGTTGCTTAAGGTGGTCAGAAGACTGTATATTTTCAGCGTCTTTACCAAAAAGAACTATATTATCTGAGTATTCTAGATCAAAAAGTGAGTCTCCTGGTAGATCAGTCCCTGAAAATCCAGACGAGAGTGCTATCTTTAACAGGATGTCAGTGACGAAAATAAAAGGACAACCCTGATGAACACCACTGGGGGTTGATAATTCTGATGACAGTTCGCAATGAGCTCTGATAATAATTCCATATTTTCCCGAGTCTCACTAACAGCCGGGCTTTTAATACATTTTCCGTTGATAAGTCTGAATAGTCGTCTACTATTCCTTGCTGCCGTTCCCTTTTCTATATATCATCTTCATCGAGAGAAAAGAACTTCGTGTACAAATTATTGGACTCCTGCAATAATGAAACGTCAAAGAAAAAGACATATGTACATATTTTCTGTGAGCAGTTTCTCTAAGGAGATTTGAGTCAGATTTTGACTTTCTGTTACTGTGGATTTAAAAACACGTGTCTATGAAATATACTTCATATTTATACAGTTCACAAAACGAATTTAAATTGAGAAGTATAACTAATAATTTTAAAATGAATCGTGATTCAGCGACAGTTTTTAATGCCCAAAAGGAAAACAAAAGCAAAACTAGTAAATGAAGAACGGGGAAATCCCAAACGTTCTTGGAAAAGGAAGGTTAATTTTCCATAAGTAGAGGCTGATAAGAACACCCAGACTCCTGAGCATAAGTATGTTTGGGCATGTGATCCAGTAATTGGAAGTCAACTCCTTACACTACATAGTGACACCATATTACGCCACCCACAAATAACCACTTAATTGAGAAACACATTTTACTTTATAATACAATCATGCTGTACAGTAAAGGGGAAAAATAAATACTGTCTTAACAAAATCTATATATTTATGATCAAATTTATACAGAAATATATAAACAACTCTCTCGACCAGAAAGGTTAAGGTATATTTCAAGAAGAAAAAGTGAAATCATACATATAAATGTAAGCAATGAATGTCTCAGTCCACTATAATATATTTCAAAAGCTGAAAGACAAAGGGAGCAGTGGTGTTTTGATCTGCAAAATGATAACTGGAAGCAATCTGGTCAGTACAAATAGTTCAATTATTCACGTCATTTATGTATACTAATACTCTTGAAGAGGTACGATGAAATGAAATATGTATACAAGTCATCATAATGGGAAATCATAAAGAATTAGTTTTTCAACAAATACAGATTTCACATGATAAAATATAGTCCGAATAGAGGCTTTGTAAGGTAAATAAAACAATAAATTTCCTGAATGAGTGGGTACTAGTCATATATATACAAAAAACAATAATCAAGTCATAAATTTATACAAGGACCCATGAATATACAAACATGTTTATAAATGCACTATTAAAACGACGCTCTTTTGCTGTGCTTACTTGAGGTTTGGCACAACTTAGTAGCATGATTGAGGCTAGAGAGGCAAATATTTATGGAATTAGAGTCGGTGTAGTGATCTTTGAAAGAAGTATTAGAACGTTTTGGCTGTAGTCGCTCAAGATGTGGCATCGGCGTCCCCCACCAAGCTGAACATGCTTCTGTAAAAACAAACTGCAAGTACATACACTGACTTCGCGTGGGAAATGAATATAAAAATGCTACTTCACGCAGACTATGAGATGGTTCTAAACATTCTCCATCAAGGTATAAATCTACAATTTGTCTGGCAGGATCAAGTTGATATTTGGATAGCAATAAATGATGGAGGTTAGCGACAGTTACTACAGCCGGACATAAAAGATATATTGAGTTAGAATACTGTTCATTAGAAAGTGGTGAAGGCGGTTGGGAACGACTAGATTCACTTTTTGAAACTAATTTGAAACTGTCGTGACGTTTGCAAACTACGGATTCAGATATTTTTGAATATGACGGAAAACTTGTTAAATGTATTAGAGCCAAGCTCACAAATTCATCATCTGCTACTAGAAATGCGGCAGAAGTTGGTAAACGGTTGGAAACAAGCATTTGAGTTGCATGAGTTGAAGAAACAAGTCCGCATGGACTTTTAGAAAGCGACCGAGTTGCAAGAGCAGTTGGAAGGGGCGAAGAACAAAGATCTGTAGAAAGAAATTTATTCGAAACTACGCAGTTACAAAAGTTATATCTAGTTTGTGATAAAACGGCAAAAGAAAAACTTCAGATTAAAATCTGGCACCATAAAAAGGAGTTACATTGACCCAAATCTAAAAACAGACACCCAAAGACTAAGAGCGGCAATAAAATGAGAAAAGAATATTAGGTATTAGAGCAAACACAAAATCAACATCTAAGGAAAGAGTGGATACGACTGTGCAAATAATTCAAGTTTTATACAGAGTATTCTTTAAATTTCTACAAACCAAGCTAAACCCTTGGTAAGACGATTAGTGATACTACAAGGTTACCTAGAAGAAGTAGGTGAGGTGAAGTTGTAAGTTGCGACGTATTGGTTGAAAGTCAAGTGCACCAACAACTAAGCCACAGTCCAACGAAAAAATCCCAGTTGATAGCTATTAAAAATAGAATATTTAACAACAGATATCCACTTAAATTTATTGAGAAGAATTTGAGGCCAAAAAATAAAACGTGTCCATAGCACCAAAGAAGACTCTCTTTATGAACATTCAGTTTAAAAGAGATACTGAAGCAGAAATTCTAAAAGCATACTTCCGAGATTTCTGAGAACAACATCCTATTCGTATTGTATTTACTAGTCGACCTGTGGTTCGTAGTTGAGTGAAGGATAAGCTTCCACTTTGCGTCAAATTAATGTGTCTATCAGTTTACTTGCTCATGTGAAGCAGGTTATACTGGCCGCACAAAGCGAACTCATTCGAAGCGCATCTCTGAACCTTACTCTACCTGGCTTTTTAAAGGACTACAGAAGTCAGTCAAAAGCTCAATCTTTAGACATCTAATTAATTCTGATCACTATGGTTTACCAGATACTTCTTTCAAAATCATTCATACATTTGGGAGAATCGACTTAATGTGAATGCAAATAAAAAACCTTCCCACAGTGGAGATTATAGCTGTCAACCAGTGTAAGTCTAAGCTGTGTACAAAAACAGTATGTCCAGCCCCTTATTCTTTCATGGCCTTAACTTTCCTTTCTATCTTCCATTATCTGTCATCTTTTTCTTTCTAATTATAACCATTATTACAATTTTTTAATTATTCTGTTCTTATTTATTATTTATTTGAAAACATAAATATTGGTACAAGGAGGCACCAGATATGTATGCACAAAACAAAAAACTGTCATTTCATTTAATTGTGTGAGGGCTATGATACTGCCCGGGTGCCCAGACCGAAGCAGATTCTGTTCTCAATAGCTAAGTAGATAATTGTCTTTACCTTAACATTTTTCACTGGGCGACTGTTACATAACTTCCTCTCAATACCTGATTTTTGTGAACAGTTTATGACAAGATGCCATTACAAGCTTTCCAATTATTCAACACCATTCTATCTACTAGACTATTGTTTTTAGTAAATAAAATGGTCTGCGAATACGACTGTACAAGTTATGCAAATGATGTAGTAGGAAAGAAATCTCTTTATCGAACTATCTTTACTCTTCTTCAAAGACACAATGGACCTCTTTTACTACTTAAAAAATATCATTAAGGTAGCGTATTTTCCTTTTTCAGAAGTTTAAACAGAAAGTTTAGATTTATCCATAGAACCAGTAGTTAGCATAATGAACAATCATGTTAATATGGTCGTTTTATTTCATAGTGGCTCTCTAATTATGTATATTTAAGTGGTTTTTGTTCAAACACGTATAGTAAGGTACCTCGACTAATCAAGTCACAATAAATTTAGAGATGGTATTAATTTGTGGGACTGGGGCAAGGAATTATATTAGTGACTTACTTTTATAACGGCCCTCTGAGTAAACCACCTGCTTCAGTCTGGGCACCTGGACAGTATCACAGCCCTCACACAAATCAAATGAGATTTGTGCGGCGCATATTTATCTGGTGCTTCCTTGTACCAATATTTATGTGTTTAAATAAATAAATGAAATAAAACTTTGAGAATTAGTTTTACTAACTTTTAGACGTCGCTTAGTCACTTGTCATTTAGAATATTGATGGTGAGTGGTCATTCAGTGTTATCTAGTCGTCATGTTAGTTACCTCTGTAGAAAGGGAGAGATCACAAATAACCATCAGTTTAGCCTACGAAAATTCTGTTGACTGAAGGTATTTAACAAGATTTAATCTCCATACACCTGATCGTCAGACGGAAATAATGGGATGGATGATCACAGAAGTCTCAAATACAACCAAATGTTGAAAAGGTACAATGAGCTTTTGGTAACTCGGTGATGTTACGAAATCTCTGTCCAATAATTAATACGATGCACCTACTACAAATAACCATTTTAATCTGATAAATAGGTTTGCTTAAAAACGCCTGTATTTCACATCTGCCTACAAAATAAGATTATGCCTTCTTAATTGAGTAAATTTAGTATCTCATGATTAGAATTCTCCTAAAGATCTTACTTTATGGTATACCTATCGACGAATACAGGTGATTAACAAGCAACTAAAATATTTTTCGAACTCTAATCTGATACCGGTGCAGTTTGGCAAAAAAAGACCGCCCAATATTTACCACGAAAATAATTGTATTACAGTACCGAGTTTTACGCATCATTGTTTCTAGTTTCCATGCATCCAACAGATAAATAACTGAGATAAAACGCTACTTGTAATGTGAGCGATCGTCATTTCCCGAATTCCTACACCATGGAACAATACTTTCTCCTAAAGGACATACGTATTTAAGGGGGTAACTGCCTGTGACCAGCTATATGGCCATTCCGTGATTTTTGATATTAGATGCATACCTCTCAGACCTTACCGTCCACGAAGAAAATCTATCACGTAAGGCAAAATATGCTACATCTAATAGTGGTCTTTACTAGCTCTTTTTTCCTGTGTGAGAATGCAGCGTCGCCTCAGATAATGGTTGTCAGAGAAAACTTACTACCACCATACTCTGATAGTCAGAAACATGAAGTCATTCTCAGACCTTGTTTGTTGGTCTTAGTCATATGGGACCCCAACGGACTCGTATAAATTAGAAGGATCTTAAAGAACTAGCGTTTCAGCCGTTACTACATGGTCAGGTTTTCACAACAGACAAGCTTAACTATATCACATCAGTATCAACAGTGAAAAAGGACTGTTAAACGAGCTATGTGCTCGCATCTACCAAGTATAGATCCCCCGGCTTCTAACGTGAATTACTAGTTGAAACGGTAATTCTGGACTTGTGATATTACTTAATGCATCCAAGGGAAGAAAACAGATGTAGCATTTTAGGTCATACACGAATCCTTAAAATCACCCGATAACTGATCAATCTACAGTAATGTAGTACAATACAGTAGTCGCCACACATATTTTAGGTCAACTCTCCAGTAACATGTGATTGATGGGTGATAATTAACATCACATAGGGTCTTTGTTTCCATGAATTGTGAACAAACAAAAGAACACATACGGTGACATACAAGACGAATGTAAAAGGGCCCAATCGCTACTTGAGGACTCGGTAGTAGCAAGATGAAGCCATAAAATTGAAGCAACAAAAAGTGAACGACGTATGATTAGTTTTCTTACCCGAAATGCTATAACTAGCTGTGCTACTGGGATTGCAGTTTTTGGGGAAAATTTTCTTGGTGCAAACAATTTTGTCTGCACAGGATAACTCTTTTAAATACAATTCTTTGAATTCCGTGATTCTTTTCATCTCAGTCTTCAGTAAACCTGGGACTAATTTATATACAATCCGCTGTAGAGCGACATCAGGACGGAGGGCTTGGCCAGGTCTAGTTTCCTGTATCAAACTTTGACATAGTGGACAAATTTTGTGCTCCAATAAATACTTGAGGATGCAGCTTCTGCAGAAGACATGGATGCATTCTGTTAGAACAGTCGCATCTATTAGATAACCACCACACAGTCCACAAATCAGGTGCCCATTGATGGAGGAGAGTTTAACTCCAGGATATGAACTGGTCATTGATAATATCCAATTCCATGCAGATGTCTGTCAAACATCAGTAAACACATACAAGACATCCAAGGAGGTTACTGGGAAGGACTTGCGGCGCGCCAAGATTTCAAGTTTGAACCTGTGCGGCTGCAATGTTCAAATGTACGATATTGAGCGGTCGCAAGAAACGAACTATAAAGTATGCAGCATTGGATCCTTGCTCTAGTTATCAAATCTGAGTTGATTGATGAGCGTATGTGATGCATTCCTACATATTCCTATCCTTGTGCTGTTATGACTTAATAGTTTCAGTTTATGTCATATGAACGGCTAAATATAATCTCACAGATGCTACTATTCTTTGAAAAAAAGGACAACGGACCACCAAGATGTTGACAAGCTTTCTGTATCAAATGCAATTAAGTGAAAAGTGGTAATGTTACAAATTACTTACACATTAAACTTGCACTTCTTAGATGACGATGACAAGTGGCATGTATATTTCAATGATAACATATGACCTAACTGGAATCAGATACTGGACCACTAAAAGTGGCGAGCCCGACGTGGTTCAAACAGGCAGTCTTCTGGTTCATAACGCAAACGACAATGTGCACTGACTTCTCGTTTTATAATTATTGTTAATTGCAGTACACCAACGAATATCATCCACCGATGCAGTTGTCCTTTTACGGACTGCTAAATCTTATCCTACGAATTGTAGCTCCGTGTATGTGAATTCAGATCAACTGATTGTTAATCGATGCTTTATTCTATACCGAGGCTTAGTAGAACATGTTCATACTTCATTATTCTTAATCATTATATTATATCGGCACCACAGATCGATTTCTGTTCTACCGTGTTTATTTTCACAACATATTTCGTTGCCATATTCATGATCGACAGACGATTTATTGCTGTTCTAACGGTATTTTGGATCACTCACATGAGCGTATTATTTTATTATTCGGACAGTCATAACATAAATGTACGTTTACTTTCTGCAAGCTTACTAATTTGCTCATAATTGCGTGCTAACACTTCCTTTTTTCGTCCAAATCTTTACGACATTCATGTATTCCTTTATACATAAGTGCGGCACTTCTATATTATACACTCACTTCCCTCATGACACTGTACTCTACCAGATATAGTGCACAATTTTCCTCGCAACTTATTATTAACGCTAACCACATACATATTCATTGTTATTTTCGAAAGCAGACATTTTTTCAACTAATTGTGCTATTACCCGGTTTTCGTTTTTGAGTGCATATATTCTTCTTCCTCATTAGTTTTGCATACCAGTGCTACCTCCAGATATTCTCGGGGGGGGGGGCTATGTGTGTATACTTAAAGTAGACTTATTTTGTAATTAGTTCTTGTTGCGATTTGCATTTTACATCAGTTCTCATAATTTCCTCAACTGCCAGTATCGCCTGTGAAATCTTCGTTTAAAGAACATGAACCCTGACATCTCGTTCCGGTTTGTGATATACATAACATGACCCATTAATTATCGCTCAAAAATACATAGCTGAGCATAAAGGCTATTCTAGATTCTGGACTAACCAGTTAATCCATTCCACTCAAGCCATATTTCGACCATATCACTTACTGGCTTTGTTATAAACGGTAGGATGCTTGTTATAACTCTAGGGTTTCTTGTTATAACAGTCCTTTCACTTTTTACATGTATGTGGGACGTTAATTTACCTTAGACGAATATCTACACTAGATTTCCCACCCAGTGTCTATTCTACAGGACTTCAAAACAACTCAGATCAAGAACACGAGATTAGCCTGACTACAACGTCAATATATTTCCACACCAAAATCCGACACAATCCAACAACAAGGAACAGTCAATCAACAACAGTCAATACATATAACACCTGTCATCCTATCTAATGTCTGACTCAGCAAAACAACCAATCATTATCATCCTCGCCCACACATCAGGCTTATTAACCCTGACTATTTTCATATGATTTATGTGTGTTGATTGCTTATCCTATTCACTACGTGTCTATAATTTATTTTTGGCCTGACTACATGTACTGTGTAACGCTTGACGAAGTTGAGTTTTCTCACTCGCCTTCTCCAGTGCACGTCATTTCGACCCACCTAGCTCTCTCCTCCTTGCTTTCTACATTTCATTCCCCTCATTGTCTGACTATACTTATTCAAAATTCATTCTCGTGTTTGAATTATATTTATTCCGTATTCACTAACGCGGATTTAGTCTATAATGATATACGAGGATTGGCCACATGTATATTTCGATGATAATCAGCATACGATCTAGTTGGAATCACACACTGGGCCACTAAAACATCATGCTACCAAGCATGGGTACGAATGTTTATGGTACACTTTATATCCCTCCATATTATAGATCATAAACTACTATTCGTTTCCTTTCAGAAACCAATATTTGGGACATGTCATTTGAAAGAATTCCACTTTTACATCTTACAAAGAGGTGTTCGTAGGCAAGCGAACAAAGGGAAAGAAATCTTTCCGATACGACGTGGTTGAATGATGCTACCATAAATGTTGTTCAAGTGAAATACTCAGACGAACGTGGAACAAAGTGACAAATTTTGAACGGAACAGGATATTTGGCAGGAGTCACTGGTAAATGAACACGAGACCACTAAGGTAGGCGAGTCCGTTCATACCAATGTGGTCAGCACCAAATATCGAAGACTTACAGAACTATTGGTTTTAGGGACTTATTTACCGTTACAGATAAATAATGGATGTCTAGTCATTGAGGACTGAAAAGTATCAAATGATGTTACGTGGGTTGTGGAAAAAGGTTTTTACGACAAAGGAAAATGAAAAGCTTTTGTAAAACAGCATTACTATCACAGATAAGACATTTGCAAGGTTGCACTCTGTTTCATTGGTTGCCAGAATCATTAAGATATCATCCAAGTCATTTTAACTGCTAGTGAAATATCACTATACAAGAATATATTTTGCCAAAGTGAAAATGAGTTTACGTGGTACAGTCGACCATTTCTGTTCAAGTTGATTCTTCTCGCTTTCTCCACTGTTGGGTTTGTTCCGTGTTAAAAGTTGAATAACTATTTTCCCAGTCGTCCCATGTTCAGCTTTTAGGACTGTGTGGCTAGGACCCGATGCTACTACAAGTTTGCCGAACAAAATGGCTAAGTTGTGTGAACTAAGTGAGACCAATAACAGTCATCTTATAGGACTATCTGGAACAAGGGCATATTCGGGAATGACGGACCATGAGCTTGAAACACTCGCTATGTCTTCAATTCGCATAGACAAAGAAACCGAAATGGAGGTGAAGCAGCATTGTAATTGCTATCTTGCTTGGTGACGCATCAAGTGTACAGGCAGTAGTTTACCAATTTTGCCGAATTTATATGTCGGTCTATGAGGTTTTCTAACACCTCGGGATGTCTAGTTGGAATCGTCTACATGAAGCCTGATGACGCCGATAAATACAATCGTATGCTGAGGTGACTATCTCACTCCATTCGTCTTGGATACACTTAAATCCCGACTTTAGTAGACTCAAATCTTCCTAAAGAAAATTTTCTTGGACACACCTACATTGGGAGTGACATCTATGCAAAAGCCTCGTACCTCAACCTCGTTCTAGAACTGGAATTATCCGAAAATCCGAAGTTGGTAACTCCGTGGAGAAGGGGTCGGACTCTGTCACTTTTATAATGCGTATTTACAAACCAAGAATTCTCAGTTGGCTATTCTGAGAAATTGATCACGCTTTCATGGCCTTTAATTTCATCAGCGAAACAAGGATAAAACATTCTACTAACAACAGGAGTTGCAATGTCAAACACTTGGTTCCGTCAGCTACACAGGTCAATTTACAGCAGGCGGACTAGAAACTCCACCCTCAACTCGATGTGAATGCTTGTTGGAATTTACTACTGCACACCATCTTATGTGCTACGAGGCAGTCTATCTTCCAAACGGCCCTTAAAAATTACAAATAATGCAGTTATAAAAAATTGAACTCTGCGAATGCTGACAGGCAAAAGGCCTTACTGGGAGGGTTACAAAGGAACTGGTGACGACGGCACATATAGGCAGTTGATGCAGCATTCAAATAAGGATATTCTATCTGTCCTGGATATGGTTCATTCTGTTTATTGAGGGAAGAGGCTTCAATCTTGGTATAATCACTTAGTGTAATGTAATCGCGTTCACTAAGCCGAGACACGGTCCCAGAAAATTGTAAGCTGACCCAAATTACAGCAACTTTCAAAGGAGTCGGACATAGTGAACTTTCAGGCTACCATTTGCTAGGGCTTCTCGCAACACACTCAAAAATAACGGGGTCGTTGATATACGATGGTCTACTTGACAACCTACATTCCACTAACTTCTCTTCATAGGATGAGTCGTATATGTCTCACCGAAAAGCTGAAACGGTCTGGTGTCAAGTCTTCGTTAAATGACCTGCCTACTTCATATCTAAATCATTGATTTTTTAGTGTCAGGGTGAACGCCACTTTTTCTCAGGCTGCGAAATGTCCTAGCATCGTCCCTCAGGTTTCAGTGCTAGTACTTCTTTTCCCAATTCGTATGAGTGAGTCCCTCCAGAAAGTATCGTCTGATTTACTACTTTTCGCAAAAGATGTGACTTTATAGGGAGGTTTGCAATCACGATTATAAGCTGACACTTTGAGAGGATCTGACTTGATTTCAAAGATGAGCAGACAACAATGGACTTACTTTTAGCACCTCGAAGTGTATAGCAGTCCATCTGAAAAATGTTGAAGACTACGCATAGAACTTAAGTAACTATCTTCCAGAGGTATCCCAAGTTGGAAAAGATTGGGGAGTGTTAGTACCGTATTATCTAAAATCCAACTCTAACTACGATTAAAATGCTTTTCGAACAAATCTTAGACTGGTGACGTTGAAGCGCATACTTGGCCAGTTTGACTACGAAAACGTTCGTTCAATCTTCAACGGTATTATTCGACCCCATATAGGGAATAGAAAGAGCATTTGTTTTATCATTCTGGAAGGATAAAAATACACCAACACGTATCCAACGATCAGTTACACAATCAGTTTGGGAATTGAAACCCAAGTCTCATGGAAAGCGCCTGAAATCACTGAATTCTTACCAATCAGAGTATAAGAGTCTCAGAGGTGACCTTTTGATGACTTATAGGAAGCTAAGCATTTCCGAGAACCCACTTGAATACCTACTTAAGCTCAGTACGAACCCAACTCTTGGGGGTAACACCCAGAAGTTAGGGACACTATATAGCAAAATGGAATGTAGGTACACCTCTGAATCTCTACGGGTAGTTGAATTCTAGAACTCGCTGCCGGCTGAAGTAATTTGACCGACTTTCAGGGGCTCTTTGAGTGGAAACCTAATAAATTCCTAAAGACTCATGACAGTATCTCACTACAATTCACCAATATTCCCCTTTTCATTGTAAAATATGTATAGGTTCCTTCCAAGAGGGATTGGTGATCTACTGCTACTAGATATGAAAGCCTGTTTAGAGAACGCCCCTTCTGTTTTTCTCAGAACCACTGGAACCACTGGAAAGTATGGACTCACTGGTTTACGAAGGTGGGGACTACAAGCAAGAAGACAAGGTGATATAGAATTGAACAAACATCTAGTGAGACCTAAGTTATCTATTCGTGAAAAACGTAAGATTGACACTCATACGTCAACTTCTCATTTTGCAGACACTAGGGTACGCCTCCATGACCCGATTCTGTAGCCTAACGTTTTACATCACAATTCTTCTTTCCGCGTTGTCTCTGGCAGATGACGAAGTCTGTTCATCTGATGGGTGGTACTTTCGACGTAACCCGGATTATACATGACTTCCTGTCTTTGTTAATATAACCATTCGTCTTAATCTTTACTCTCAGGACTTTAAGCCTGTTTCCTCAGACTCAATTGTAGTTAACTCTTTCTTACACTTGCTGTCACCACACAGCACTCGAGAGCATTCATTTCCTATCCTTCTTTCGGCCACTTTAGCATTACGTGCTGACACATAAAACTTCCACCAACAGTCTTTTGCCACCCGTTAATCTCTATCCAATTATGTTCACTGATGATGTCAATAAAATACACATACCAGCTCCCCTTATTATATAATTGCCAACTTGTTTAACGTTAGAGAATAACTAAGTCGAACTTTAAATACATATATTTAAAACAATCGTTACTCCAGACAGACAAAGGAAACGAAGCAAAGAAGAACGTGGAAAACAAACGTGCCAACTTGCTCTACCAATTGCAAGCTTTAATACAGACGGAAATAAATTCTGCGTGGTGTGGCAAAGCAACAGGCATTAGATAAAAATACTAGGTGATAAACATGCACATAGGGGCGTGGAGGACATTAAGGTAAGTACGTTAAAGTAAGATAAGTATTTCTTGTAGAGATCAGAATTTCCTATTTAAACGACAGTTATTATGAATGCAAAAACGACCCAATAGTCACCCATTGTTTGAGTTATTAAGGTTTGTTCAAAAGCTAGGATGAATCATGCGAGTGTGCATCAGTACTAGACATTACAAGTCCTGAACAGAAGAGAAAGTTAGGGGAAAAGCTGAGTAGACAGAAAAACGCGAACGAGTGAAAAGGAATATTAAAGTTGATAAGCATAAATGCGAAGACGATTTAACTACGGTGGCAGAAAAACTGTAAAAGAATGGAACGCGGGAAAACTATTTCATACAGTTAAGAAGCTTGCAACTAGTCATAACAAAGAGTGTTATATATTTTTACGCTCTCTGTCCTTATTCTCCCGTGCTGACCTATTTTTGTGTTTGTATTGTCATATACTAACTACTAATACTCAGTAAATAGTTATATTTCTATTAGTTTCTACGCGTATGTTGTAACGCAGGTTTGTCATGTAATACTCTAAAATATTTACATATATTTATAACGTTTACTGTATTTACTGTATTATCAACCCCTTTAGTAGTTACTTTCAATTTGGTCAGGTCATTGAGTCGTTGTTTAAACGCAACGGCTTCCATAGTTGTTTGCATTTGGCTTTCTTTTTGCTAGTTGATAAACTATTATCAAGATTTGACATAGGTATCAGCTGTTATTTGCACTATCAAATGTCACAATTATTCTTTACCTTATTAGTGCAGGAATCTTTTTTTATTTGAAACATACAGATGAGCTAAGCGCCACAGATACTTTACGATGTGAGGTTTCTAACTAATTTGTGTTTATTCTTCAGTAAAGAAGCACCTTTCAGGCAAATTGCTTTTTTGTGAACTTCGGTTTCACGCGTTTAACAGTCTTGTGGTTAGACGCTTTGTTATATTTAACAGAGGGAACCAGTCAATGAGGATCAACAGTGACAGAATTGGTGGGTAGAGAGACAAAGGAGTTGTTGAATAGACCGGCAGTCCTGGATCCACTGGACATCGAAGCCTCACATACAGACCTTATAGATGATACTCCATCAACCGTAAAAGAGACTCGCAAGGTTATCAAACAAACCAAAAATAACAAAGCATCAGGATCAAATACCATTCCGGCTGAAGCACTGATATCTAGTATAGATGCGACTGCAAAGATGTTTTGTGTTCCCTTCAAAAAAATCTGAATAGAAAAGTCATTGTCAACAAGCTGAAAAGAAGAACAGCACATCAAGATACTAAAGAAAGGAGATCTTAGTAAGTATGAGAACTATAGAGATATCGCATACAGTCAGAGTAACGGCCGGAACTCCAGTATTTGATCTAACTGTAGAGCTAACAAACCAAAATTTAAATAATTAGGCCAAATTACGTACTTCTGTGTAATGTACGAAGCCTTTTTGAGTAACTCGTTTAAATTGTGTCAAAACACGAACTCCATACTTAATCTAAACGTTTCTAATTTAAGAAAGCAAACACATGATATCAAAAATAGAAAATAACGCAAACGGTGCAGCCTATACACTCTGAGGTTTCTCTAGCACAAAATAACGTGCTTAACAGCAAAACGAATGGACAATAAATAAGTGTTCGGAATCTCATTATCAATAAGAGGATATCTAACAAGGTGGTATAAAATATCTGCTTGTAAGAATTCGAATAACCGTTCACAGGTCAACAATCATCAAGTGAACCGATCCATATCCTGAAGTTCAGTTAAAATGACCTCACTGTCAACGGCCTGGGAAGATGAGACAGTAAAATTAAGTAGTAAAGGTAGATCCTTAACCAACGTTGGATAATAAAACTTAAGACAAAGAAGACTGAAGGATATAAAACGTGAACACAAGAGACCCGAGTAAAAGTTAAAATACGAGGCTGGGGAAAGAACAAAGAAATAACAATACTGTTCAATAAAACACTTTTGAGGGGTTTTCAGTATGTTATTTTCGTTACAGTAAGCACAGAAAAAGTTTTAAGAAGAGTATTCACTAACTGGAAGAAAGACTTACTAAATTCTCAGACTAGGGATTTATTGTACTAAATATAAAATATTGAATAAAACCAGTACTACTACTAATAATAACAACAGAAGACAAGCTGACTTTCTCAAAGATCAATTATATATAAAGCAAATTACGAACTTTGGATCACTGTTGAATAATCATTTGGATTGACCTAGTTATTATACTTGAAGCCCTCTAGGAGTATTTGAGTGTGGATACGAGAACCCTGTGGAATCTTCTTTGGTAGTACTGAGTACCAATGAAGATCTTCATCATAACACGAAACTCATATGAGGGACTGAACTTCAAGGTTATGGATGGAGAACAGCTCACAGATGTATCACAAGTAAGGGCTGGTGTCAAACATGTCTGTATACTCTTTTCTTTCTTTCTTTTTGTTATTACTGATATGATCATAAATACCTACAGATATCAGGAAAAGCCTAAAGAGTGATAGCAAACCTATTCATTGGTAAATAAACTCTGAGTATGGTGTCAAGCTTGACAGGTATCGAAGACGTTCTTGAAATTAGTTTTACTCATTTCATTCGATTACAGACCAGCTAATGAAGATTTATCACTTTTAATAGAAAATAAAATGCCTCACAAAGGATATATTGTTCTCACAATCATAATGGACTCTCTCAAGTTGGCTATATCTCCGTCTGTAGTGAATTTATTTTTGTTTGTATGGAATAAACTTAACTTTTACACCTAACCCCAACTCTATCCTATCGCTAATTTTAAACTTGGACCTCACCCCTGACCACTAACTTTAAAAATCAGTGTAAAAAAATCAATCCATATTGTTTCCATTAAACTTGTTTATATTCATATTATTTATGCGTTCTCAAGTCAGTACTTCTGGCAATATTTCAATACCTTGTAAGAACTTGATAATGTATTCCTTATTATAATTAGTATTCCATATGACTTAAAGTCAACCTACTGATTTATTTTATCATTAACGAATTTGAAGTCACTTAATCCAGGTAGATTCTCACAATAATTAAGGATAATTGTCATTAAGCAGATTGTTTTATGCTTCCAGGTTTTCAGTGGTTGTCTGACCTAGATCGATTCATGGTTTCAATGAATATATTCATATATCTAAAGGTAGTACCTGTGAACCAGATTTCTACCACTATTTTTAAAAACTTCGTCGACTTTTGAGTAACTTCCGTTGTTATTATTTGTTTTGAGTTTTCTGTTTCAAAGCACAAATGTTGAACATAAATAAGCTCCTTTGTTTTACTTACACGATTCATATGTCCCATTATTCCGGTTTCTAAGCTCTACTGTTTAAAAAATTCCTTGCTGGTACAATCTACTTTTTTTCAAAGTCATATTTTAGTTATCTTTTAAAAACAAGACCTATAAATGACAATCAATGTTTTGAATAAGGAATTTGAACTTGCGGGTTTCCGTCCATTCTTTCATTTCCTGATCAAATACAAACTTGAAATTGGGATTAACTCGGTTTTCCTATTTGAGTAATGAAAATTTATTCGGTAACATATTCTTAAGATGTGCGACAGATCTAAATATGCACATGGAATACATGGTAAATTCATGTAAACTGAGGTGGAAATACGAAGGAACAATTGTAATCTTCTTTTACGGTCATTGTATATATACCTTTATCTGGATAATTCCTCTGAATGTAAACAAGCATTAGTTGTGAGTGTTTTATTCGTCTTCATGACAGTACAGATTCCTCATTATTCTGAATAGTTAGGTTAGTCAAGCAGTAAGAGCGTGGATAATAGTTGAATCCAATCAAATGCAAGGTCTAAATGTTAAACAAAGTCTAACAGACTTCTCTGTTGCAAGTCAACTCTTGTTCGCTATTAACAGGTTATACAGATTTATAAGGATATTGTTAATCAAACAGAAAAAAGAAAAAAGATTCATAACATTAGTAGAGGATGATTAATTAACGCGAACAAAAAATGTGCATATGAAGAAATGAAATGCGACGGGAAAAGTCCATCTGGATTTTAAGAAGAGTTCACTGTTCAGTGCATGGAAAGATACTTTTACAAATAATTTTTTGTTAATAAAAATACCTAACTACACCTGTCGAAATTTTCAGACATACTTTTCTATACTGTAAACTAAAGGTTTATATTTTGATACTGATAGACCTGATAAGTATTGGCATATTGTATGTCGGGAGCCCGACTGCTGCGAACGCCTTGACGGGGTGGAAAGGGTTGCCCATCGTGATGTACTGACCGAGCTATACTGGCTAGAAAAACCGTTCCTCAAAGTCCTAGCATACCAGGCAGATTGGTTGAAGAGCGGTAAGACTGAAAGCAGCAAACCCAAGGTCCGAGGGCGAAGTCGTACTGCTGACTGTACAGTAATGTGTTTTCCTCAAACAACTAGCATAACAGCTATGCTGCCTTCCTACAAGGAGGGGTGGGGTTAGAAAAGGTCGACCCTGAAAATGTGCACCTCACCTTATCCCACGGATTTCCGTCTCCGGCTGTAAGGTCTCAACAAGTACAGAGCTAACACAAAAATAACCCACAAAAAGGTCATGTGTGACTGCCCTCAAGAAGTTGTCCCTTGGGCACTGCGGTCACGCTCTCAGGTCAATAAGACCAACTCTAACACAATTTTCTTTCCAGGTACCACTAGAGGAACCCTTCCACGTTGTGGGCAACAGGGAAGTGGTAACCGCCCTCACATCTCAAAAAGCACTTAATACCACTGTATTCATAATCGATTCCTCTCTTCAATTCATATTATTCCTCCTATCTCGAATATCAACTTCATAATTCCTCCTTCGACTTCCTCCTCACGTGTTATCATGGCCAACATTCTAGTGCGCGAAATACTCTCCCAGGTCTACTGAAACCTCACTCCAAACTACGCATTGGAGCCTTCAATTTACGTATGTCGGGAAGGTCAAACAGATCCCACGTTTCAAGGCCATCAGTACTTATGAAGTGCAGACAATTCAGACCATTGGTGCAACAGATTTGATAATCTAGCCCAGGTTATCAACTACATAACTTCGGTAGAATTAGTAACATAGGAAGTAGTTTCGTACATATTATTCAGTTCGGCAAGTATAACCACTAATCCTTCCCAGTCTTTTCATTTTGAGTGACTCTTGATTAAAAGCATTTAGTAAGTGAATGAACGTATTTCAACTGAATCATATTTCCAGAACTAGAACAGATACTTAAATCTCTTTCGTCGTGATGACTTATCAGACTGAGTCTGAATAGCGTTTGAGTTTAATCTCTTCGATAAATCTGAATATCAAAATCGAAATACATGGTTCTGTATGAAAAATGCTGATAAACATTATGATATCACAATTATTCAATTTCTTGTTAAACCTTCGCGTAAACTGTTGGCACTCGACCTACTTTTAGAAATAGAAAACAATTTGAAATAGTCATAGCTATCTGTATACAAAAGTCAAATCTTAAAACATAGAGAATTATCTATTCAAGATATTCAGTTTGTCTTGTATACTTATTAGTTACTATCCATTTTTTTCTGATAAAACACTCCCTAATTTAAACAATGAATAGACTTACATCTATAAATTCTTTCTTATTTGTATACATATATAGTGATTGAGTAAAAGATTACTGATAATCATGGAATATCTAATACATAAATAAATATTAAGTATGTTGAATTAGAATGTGAATGAAGTAAATACTTTCATCAACATATTGTTATCAGTTGCTGTTCTTGTTTATTTTAAATGAATATTCTCTTTTGGAGAAAGAAAAAATAGTTTGGCCTCTTTTTCTTGTCTCAATGTACCAGAGGGTACAGTGATTAAATGCATAAGAAGAAGAAGGAGAAGGGGGAGAAGAAGAAGAAGCAAAATTACATATATATGTATCCGTTATAGCATAAAGGAATCAATTCACAACCATTTTAATGAATATCCATGTCATTGTTATCACCTGACATGAATTTATTCAATATAACAATAAAATGATTAATTAAATGACCAAAAGAAGTTTTCATCAAAGTTCATATTTGTAGTTATAAGTCAATTTATTAATGATAAATACGTTTGGAATAATTTAAGAAATTGTTTACATGGTAACAAAGTAAAATACCCAATACCTTATTTTATAAATTTCCCTTTTTTAAATGGTAAAAAGGCGGGTTTTTTTAAAGAAGAGATAAAGAAACATTCTGAAAAAGTGATTTTAACTAAGTAACTGTATGTAAGAAAAGGCTAGAGAAGTAATGTCTTTTTTAAGAAAAAAAAAGAATTCGAAATAACATTCACAACCAACTTGTGGCTTGTCCTTTTTGTTTTTGTTGTTGCTAGTAGTCATAAAATCATAGATCGTATGACGATTGATTCTTGTTGAAGTTAATGAATTATATCTGCACTGTTATTGAGTCCAAGATAATGAATTATGATGTTTGTTGTTATTATTGTCGCTGGAACTGATTTGGTTTTTGTTCGTTTTGTAAATAGTAGTCATGAGTTACTTCAGTTGTTTGGAATACATTACCTTGTTTTAAACAAAAGTACAATAAAATGTAATTTTCCAAGTGTTCTTTTTTTAAATATAGGAAAGTAATAAAAAATTGATTTGTTACTTATGGACAAAATGTCTTACCTCATATGTTTGCATTAAACTAATTATTTATAACTCTAATCAGAATGGGTTTTGTGGAGATTTCAGTAGTTAAAATCATGAGTCACTTGAAGCTAGACAACCATGGAAAACCTGGAAGCACTGGACGGCCGTTTCGTCCTATTGTGGGACTCCTCAGCAGTGCGGACCCACAATTCCACCTCGCGAGATTCGAACCCAGGACCTACTAGTCTCGCGCCAGAGCACTTAATCGACAGACCACTGAGCCGGCATCCA
The DNA here is from genome assembly GCF_000237925.1 of Schistosoma mansoni. Lineage (NCBI taxonomy): Eukaryota > Metazoa > Platyhelminthes > Trematoda > Strigeidida > Schistosomatidae > Schistosoma > Schistosoma mansoni. The sequence goes on along the minus strand of NC_031498.1, from coordinate 22,795,071 downwards.
ACAGTATTAATGTCTAACTTCAACCAATCCACGAGGTTTGAGCAGCCGTTCACCGATTGTCTTCAGTGAGTTGTTATCTCACAACAGACGTGGTTGAACTACACTAGTCACTGCTTCTCACTAGAACTCTAGGACATGTATTTTGAAGCGCTCTGGTGCGAGACTGGTAGGTCCTGGGTTCGAATCTCGCGAGGTGGGATCGTGGATGCGCACTGCTTAGGAGTCCCATAGTAGGATGAAACGGCCGTCCAGTGCTTCCAGGTTTTCCATGGTTGTCTAGCTTCAATTGACTCATGATTTCAACTATGATTATAACTCTAACTTTAATTCACTGAACTCAACTATCTCTACTCTGATTTTACTCAATCCGTTAACTAGAGTGGAAAGTACAGTGTATGTTTAAGGTTTCGTGATAGAGACTACTGAAGAACTGGTTTGTTACGTAAGAAGATTGTATGCTTAAACACAAAATAGTAACATGAAAGAAATATGATTAAATTTCATAGGGGATTGAATGAAATCAGTTTGTATGTCACTAATTTTCCAATCAATTAGAACTTGAATGTTAGTAACAGGTTTTCAAGTAGTTTCCAATCATGATCTGATTAAGGATTGGAAATGACAGCAATAAGTTGATGAGAAGTTTATTGTAATGATCATGTTTCTAGCAAAACTTCTAGTCAACGTTGATTGGATAACATGCTTCCTAATAATTACAGTCTTTCTTGTCTATTGCGAGAAATTTTCTGGATCACCCCAACTAGTTATTTTATTCTATCATTAGACAGGTAATACTGACTTAAATTAGAAAAAGTAATTCATATTACATATAGGAATAACTCACTATTGAAAACTCGATGTATTTGTGAATCTTTTACTAATAAGATTTATTATCAGGGTATCAAAATGGTTAAAAAGATAACTGTATAAATTGGTGAATTGTCCAGAATCAGACTTTTAATCTTGATTTTGTGTGGGTAAATTGTAATAGTAATTTGATTTTCGACACATGAAGTCGTTTAAAGTGTGTGCGTGTGTGTGTGTGTGACAGGAAGAGAGAGAGACAGAGACAATACTTACCAAATTGTCCTGTATTCGAACTACGTCCATCTGATGGAATTTGTCCATACATTTTATCATCTTCATTTGATTCTTCACTGGCCGCTGGAATCGGCATTAAATAGTTCAATAAAAGAAATCCTAATAGAACTAAAGCTGATGCTGCTCCATACACTCTAAACATTGTTGGAGTTCCTGATAGATATAGTTAATTAACAGAAAAAAATTCTTTAAAGGTTAAGTGTTTTAAGTAATGGGATTAAAATCCATAGTGAACATTTACAAAATATACTCAAGTTATATATTGATATACATTTATTTTAATCTCACCAGGAAGTTCATATTGATTTATTATCTTTCCAAAAAGTCTTTTGTTACTAACGTTAGAATCTTTCTCTAGATAAGTCGGTACAATATTAACTAATCAGAGAACAAGTATTAGATATTCAATAATCCTTTGTACCTATCCCACCAATCAGCGGTATGAGAGTACAAGCTGAACAATGAGAAATAAATTTACTGTAGCCTAGATCTGAATTATATCTTAGTCAAGAAAATTCGCCGGTTTTTAATGTTAAATGATTATAAACAATCAGCAGGAACTTCAGGAGATGAAATTCTAGTTATTTGGCTCTAATCAGCAAGACATATTTACAGTCTTCATGAGATGAACGCTCCTGGAGAAATTAAGACATAGAAATAATGTTTAATAAAAGGTTTTATTTTATTTGAAGTAGGAGATGCTTATATCAAGAAGGACAATGAAAGCTTCTCAATTGAACCATTTAATTTAAATAATGCAATATTATCAAATAAAGAGGATAACATTTCCAAAAAATCTCAATTATTATTTACCATAACTAGATATAACAAGTCCACCAAATATGGCACCTAAACCACGTCCCAAACCATAATGTATTGCACGAAGAAATCCTAATGTTGATGAACGAAACTCCGGCTGGAATGCTTGCATAATATATGAACAACAGGCTACCCATACACCAGCATGTGTAAGACCTGAAAAAGGTTTCAGAGGAAGAACACAATATCATTGGGAATCTGATAGAATCATTATCTATTATTCAAATCAATATAATACTTACCATTATAAGTAACTAACTATATCTTCTTAAACATAGAGACCTTTAGGAAGTTTACTTGATTTACTTTACTTCATGTCCATTGGAATTTTTTTGTGTTTTTCAATTTCTTTCTTGTTATTTATTAAAATGAGTTTTCCACCATAAGTTATTATCCGTGAAACTGGTTTGAAAATTCTTCTTTATTCTAATCTGTGGAAAAGCACGTTTAGCTAGAAGTATAAATATATTGTCTGTCTACATTTGTTGATCATTGAGTGATAATAATTATCATGTTTGTCTAGCGCTTAGTTCTGATCGGTTTCTATCGATTAAATCCCAAAGTAAACATTAGTCTAAGTGACCTGAAATCATGAGCATTATGTTATGATGCTAGTTGGTTATCAGCAGATGGTAGAAGACACAGAACGTAGGTTTTGTGCTGGTTGTTATATGTCAACAAGGTGTATCTGATATCCCGAAGGAGCTGACGTTTTGTATGAGATTCATAAAACTGAATGTCATAGCTTAAACCAATTATCAAGAGTCTGTTGATTTTCTATGATTCTCCCTTAAAACAGTCGTTATCCTGTTTCAAGGTTCACTATTTTTGAAGATTTTACTAAACAACTGATGGGTGAATTTATTTGACCTATCAAACAGTTATTAATCGACAACTAAACAATACAAGTTATGTTGACTTCTGCATAATTCTGTTGTATAGATGAGTATTGAAAATTATGAATAATGTATGGTGAGATATAAATCATCAACAATAATTCAAGTTATGATAACATTCTTAAATAAGATGATTCTCTGAGAATTTCCTTATATCATTAATGTAAGGAACCTTTAGCTTGAAAATTGCAACTTCTATTCTATGTGATGTTATGTGTGCACCCTTCCTAAACAGAGATGAAACTGTTACCTAGAGTCTACTTGTTTTCAATGATTTTTCAGTTAACATTAGCATTGGTGAAAAAACGAAAAATTATCATACACTACAGGGTAGTAGCTCTTAAAAACTTTGGTACCCTTTGAGTAGTTCACAGAGCATTTAGTTGCCTAAAGTTGTACGTACTTCACTGAATTATTATCTTGTATCTATCATTCTTTCAGTTTTCTCATTTACTTTAAGGATAAACCCACTGAAACACTTGAAAATCTTCACAAACTCATTGTCAACTACCTGCCAGCTGAATATCGATTATCACAACTATTTGTTAACGAGTAGAACTCGCTGCCTTAATATGTGTTTTAAAGCTCCAACGAAGACAATTTTGGATTAAGTTGGAGATATCCCCTACTATGTCTAATACAAGCCTATGTTTGCACTGAAATAATCACTATTCTATCATGACGTCACTCCCAGTTTAATGCTTTCCATACCTTGTATTACTGTGAAACAATTTGAAAATAGGACTTTGGCGGCGAGACTATAACTTCTGGACGAACCAATCAGGTTCAAGATAGCTGGTCTTGGATTTTGGAGCGAAATTCATTCGTCCAAATGGCTAAATAGTATTTCAGAATCATAGCTAATTTCATTTTATGATGAAACCCCTAGCTGCAATTCCTAACCGTAACGCTAAACAGTAAATCTTAATCCTGATTCTTCACACTAATTTGTAACCGTCATTAGAATTTAGTAAGTAGATGGACATCTCAAGGTCATCCATAAATTTTATTTCCACCTTATTGACCTTTATGTTCACTGAATAAGTTCAAATACTCTTAACCTATATATTATCTTGAGTGTATAAAAATAAAGTTCTTGATATTAACATTCTTTTATAAAAAATAGTAATATACAATGTTGAATCACCTTGTATAAATTCAAAAGGAAGTATCCACCATGGATTTGTGATCCAAGAGACATAGAGAAATCTTGCCACATTACCAACTAATCCCAAATACAGAACTTTTATATGACCTAAAGATTTAGAAAAAGAAATTGGCGAGACTATAATTTATGGACGAGCCAATCAGAAGCGTTTGAGGGATTTCAAGGTCACAGCGCTAATTTCAATACCTTGTAGTGACCGGCCAGTCTCGATAAGAACACGATTGGAATAATAGAAACAATTATTATTATTGTAACCAATTGTACCAGAGATTGTTTTACTGTATTTGTTTAACTGTATCCGTTTCACTTCTTGTTCCATATACCGCCTGGTTTGGTTCGAGCTTGCTCACGCACTGCTTGTTCGCTTGTACTCTTTGGCACGTCTCGGTATTATTTCGATACCACGAGATCGCCAATAAATATACTTGATCTGGACTAGTAAAGCCTTCTGGTTTACGGGCTATCAAGGGAACCAAGTCATATTTGTACGCGTAATCGAATAGTAGTGGTGATCATAGTCCGTCCACGACTCGACATCCACTACAACTGGTGAGCCGTTGTTGGAACACGCAATACAGCTGGTAACCCAATCCATCGAGCACAAGTCAAACTTGGCCAATTCTCCAAACCAGATCAATCCGGTGAGTCTATTTATCTATCCACATCTGTTGCATATATTCGTATTGATATTTTTCAATATATAATATTTTGGCAACTTAATATGGTAGATAACGATAAGAATAACATAAATATGATAGACTCCGAGATACAGGTTATCAGTTTTCGACCGGTTCCTTTCATCCCTCATGATCCAGAAGTCTGGTTCGCGGCACTGGAATCTCAATTTGAGATCCGCCGCATAACCAATCAAAGGCAGAAGTACGCCTACGCTTTGGAATCATTGCCCGGGGATCACCTAACCGCTGTCCGTGAGGTTGTCCTCAATCCCAACGTTCCAAACGTTTATGACCGTCTTAAGGATGCCATCCTTCGACATTTCCTCCCATCAAGAGAGGAACGATTGAGGACACTTTTAGCACGTCACCCTATGGGTGATGCTAAGCCGAGCCACCACCTCACGCGCCTGCAATCCCTTGCAGGAAACATGACAGTTGACTCTGAGATAGTCAAAGAGTTGTGGTTCGAAGCCTTACCAGTCAGTATCCAGCCAACCCTTACGGCTCTGCTCGAGGACACCCCGCTCAACAAGGTGGCCCTCATAGCAGATAAGATTCTAGCACGAGTTAACACCAAAGACGACTATTTGGTTGCTAGTACTTCCCGTTCTAACATTGATCTCGATGCTAGACGACCTCCGGCTCATGGGGATAGGGACAGATGTATCCATACTCGTCTCAGTTTTCGAGACCGCGCAAATGTGCCAGCCCCCTACGTCCCCCGACCCAGGTCACAATCTCGAAAAGCCATAACGACTCGCCCCAAGCGGGCATCTTCCAAGCCACGCCAGAAGGCGGTTTCGGAAGCGAGTCCAGGTTGGTGCTGTTTTCACCGTGCTTTCGGAGCCGGTGCCCGTCATTGTCGAGCTCCCTGCTCATACAAGGCGGGAAACTTCTCAGCCGGCGAATAAATGCGGCCGTACTCGCCGGCACTTCACCTCAGGTTGGCCGTTTATTTTACGTGCACGATTATCGCACCAACGCTAGGTACCTTGTGGATACGGGTGCCCAAGTTTCTGTCGTACCTATCGGTAACAGTAAGTCTCAAGCCACTATGCTTCGACTACGCGCTGCGAATGGCTCAGTCATTCCCACCTATGGTACACGACAACTTACGGTCAACCTGAGCAACCGACGACAGTATCTGTGGACGTTCATCATTGCTGATGTTCCCACAGCTATACTCGGTATCGATTTCCTACAGCACTATGAATTGCTAGTCGATTCACGTAGGCTGCAGCTAATTGATATTTCGTCGAACAGCAACTTTATGGGCTCTAAAGCCCACACAAACGCGTACCGAATCACAGGTGTATTTCATTCGCGTGACGATTTATTCCACGTTTTATTTCAGAAATTCCCCAAATTAACTAAACCTCTCGAGGAGACTCCATCGGTGACCAATCGTGTGGTACACCACATAGTCACCCGCGGACCACCAGTCACGGCAAGACCTCGCCGACTGGCACCGGACAAATTAGCTTTCGCTAAACGTGAGTTTGACAATTTACTAGCTACTGGTATTATTCGTCCTTCTCACAGTCCTTGGGCCTCACCTCTCCACATGGTTCAAAAGAAGGATGGGGTTAGTTGGAGACCATGCGGAGACTACCGAGCGTTAAACACAGCTACACGTTTCGATAGCTATCCCATCCCCCACATACATGACATCACGGCATCACTCAAGGGCACGACAATTTTTTCCAAGATCGATCTGGTACGAGCATATCACCAGATCCCAGTCGCTCTTGAAGATATAGAGAAAACTGCTATCACGACTCCTTTCGGTTTATTTGAGTTCCTACGAATGCCATTTGGATTACGGAATGCTGCTCAAACTTTCCAAAGGTTTATCGATAGCATTGTACGAGACCTAGACTTTGTTCACGTCTATATTGATGACCTGCTAATCGCATCATCAAACGTAGATGAACATTATCAACACCTGACGCTACTATTCCAGCGCCTTTCGGATAATGGAATAATAGTCAACCCCGATAAGTGTGAACTCGGGAAGAAGGAAATGAAATTCTTAGGTCATGTTATTAAGCATGAGGGTATTCTACCTTGTGAGGATAAAGTACGTACTATAATGGAGTACACTGTACCGTCCACACTCAAGGAACTGAAGGCATTTCTCGGTTTGGTCAACTTCTACCGACGCTTCATTTCGCACGCAGCAGAACAGTTACGACCGTTAACCGATTTACTTCGCGGTAATCCACGCAAACTGGAATGGAACGACGCCGCACGTACTGCATTTTCAGATATCAAAACGGCCCTAGCTCAAGCCACACTTCTCGTGCATCCTGACCCATCAGCCACGCTTAGTATAGCGGTTGATGCATCGGATTTCGCCATAGGAGCCGTTATGCAACAGAATATCTCCGGTAGTTGGCAGCCCCTCGAATTTTTCTCACGACGCCTCACTCCCACGGAGACGAGATATAGCGCTTTTGGTCGCGAACTGCTAGCAGCCTACTGCGCCATCAAACATTTCCGGCACGCTGTAGAAGGTCGTAAGTTCATCTTATTCACCGACCATAAGCCCTTAACGTATGCTCTGCATACCAAGTCTGACCGCTACTCACCACGAGAGTGCAGACATTTGGACTATATCTCCCAGTTCACGACAGACCTTCGTCACGTCAAAGGCGAGTCGAACTGTGTTGCTGATGCTTTATCACGTATCCAACTGAATGCAGTTACTTTGCCAGTGCTCGATCTACCTGCTATGGCCGCCGCCCAAGCAAACGATACTTCATGCACGGAAGCACAACAGTCTACGTCCCTTCAATGCCGGGAAGTACCCCTAGCTACTAGCTCTGGTACTATCCTATGCGATACTTCCACGGGCCTCCCTCGACCCATCGTACCCTCCGCTTATCGCCGTCTCGTCTTTGATGCCCTTCATGGTCTATCTCATCCTGGTATCGCAGCCACCCTACGCCTCATAGCTGCACGATACGTCTGGCCGTCAATGAATAAAGATGTCCGTATGTGGGTAAAACAATGTTTACAATGTCAACGATCAAAAGTGCACAGGCACGTAGCTGCCCCTATTGGCACTTTCGCTACGCCTGATGCTCGCTTCGATCACGTTCACATAGACATTGTAGGACCATTACCACCATCGCACGGGTATGATCACATACTCACATGCATTGATCGTTTCACAAGATGGCCCGAAGCTATTCCCATCACGTCTATTACGGCGGAGACAGTTGCTCACCGCTTCGTATAACGATGGATAGCTCTGTACGGTTGTCCCTCGACTGTCACGACTGACCGAGGACAACAATTTGAGTCCGCATTATTCTCCTCACTAACACGGCTGCTTGGTACGGAACGCATACGCACTACCGCCTACCATCCAGCATCAAACGGTTTAGTTGAACGGTTTCATCGCCAACTTAAAAGTGCTCTTCGAGCACACGAAAACAACAATTGGTACGAAACCCTTCCGCTCGTCCTCCTGGGAATCAGAACGAGTCTAAAGGCAGATATTCAATGTTCCGCCGCTGAACTTGTTTACGGCACGACATTGCGTCTGCCTGGGGAATTTTTCACACCACGGAGCAGCACTAAGTTCGGCGAATCAGACTACGTCCAACGACTGTCTGCATTCATGCGAACACTGACTCCGGTGTCAACTCGTATACAACATCGACAGGTCGCTCTCCCTCGAGAGTTATCTACCTGTTCACATGTTTTCATACGAGTAGATTCGGTACGCAAACCTCTACAACAGCCTTACGAAGGACCTTTTCACGTGATTTCCCGTCACGAAAAGACCTTCAAGGTTGATCGACGTGGCCGCATCGAAACAGTCAGCATTGATCGTCTCAAGCCAGCACACGTCGATGACAGTGCTATACCTGATAAGCCGAGACCCAATGTTAGACCCATCAGAGCTTCTAGCGGGATTTCTACATCTACTTCGGATCCCACGCTAGATGCACCTGAGACCTCATTCTCACGTCCCAGTCAACAGCACGTGTCATCTGCCCCGTCTACGGACGAGACTTCCGTCTCACGTCCAGACCTGCAGACCACACCGCCCTTGACTGCGGATGAGATTGCAGGCTCACGAGGTTCGAACGAGACTACCGTCTCACGTTCTGGTCGCCGAGTACGCTTACCCGTACGCTTTCTCGACTAACCTCATAACCAACTACGGATACAGTATAGGAATCTACCCCTATACTACAAGAAATCTACACTTTTCTCTTTTTCTATCATTTTTTTTGTTTACCCCGAGCCTACGCCTCTGACCATCGCTGTTCTGGTATCGTCGACTTTAGTAAACTTTGGCGAAAGCTGGCCTGATCACCCACGCTCTAGTCAACGTACTCAGTCGACCTCTCTGGCTCCAAATACGTATGGTATACATTTGGTCCCGAACATGGTTATCCTGGTCGCATCTGGTTCCTTGGCTCAATCTGGTTTCGTCCTACGTCTGCAGCGTTTCTGGTCCGGACCTCTACGAACGCAACCTTCAGATTCTGGATACAAACCACTCTGGTGTAGCATGCTAATCCAAGCAATCAATACAGCACGTTCCTTCTGGTACCGTTCTACGTCAAAGACTTTTGGTGGCAACTCGAGGATCAACGATCACTCCCTGTTCTGCCAACGTTTTCGTCCTACAATTGCACGTTTCGCGATCAGTCCCACGAATGAAACCGCTACGTATCGAAAGTGTAAATCCTTTCTAGCGGGGGGCTCCTGTAGTGACCGGCCAGTCTCGATAAGAACACGATTGGAATAATAGAAACAATTATTATTATTGTAACCAATTGTACCAGAGATTGTTTTACTGTATTTGTTTAACTGTATCCGTTTCACTTCTTGTTCCATATACCGCCTGGTTTGGTTCGAGCTTGCTCACGCACTGCTTGTTCGCTTGTACTCTTTGGCACGTCTCGGTATTATTTCGATACCACGAGATCGCCAATAAATATACTTGATCTGGACTAGTAAAGCCTTCTGGTTTACGGGCTATCAAGGGAACCAAGTCATATTTGTACGCGTAATCGAATAGTAGTGGTGATCATAGTCCGTCCACGACTCGACATCCACTACAACCTGATGCTCATGTACGATCGATTCACAGAGGATTTTAGAGAAGACGTGATAATTAAGCGGCTACAATAAATGGGACTACTGAGAAGTTCTTTTATTTGTAATTGCAGTAATCAAATGACTTGTAGACCTTGTGAAAACTACCGTGATATTGTCGGAAGATCTCTGCTAGAATAGGAACCTTTTCCTCTCGAACCAGATTAAGACTAAGACAAATTATAATAATTACCGCAAACTGTATAATAAAAGCACCAGTGAAATTGGCTACAATATTCGCATGTGTTACTGTAACAGCTTCGGCTGTTCAGTGGTGTGAGTATTGTAGGGATATATGCGTAATAAAAATGACAAGCTTATACAACTGGAGTACACACAAACAATAATGAACCTATGTGTTCGAGGCTGAGAGAGATTCGCGACCTTATCATGGCACCAGAGACCGACTATTATGGAGCCAAATAGATGAGTTCCTCTACAATATACATTACGGTTTTAGAACCTTTGAACCTCTTTCTAACCTTGACAAGTTTTTGGACCATTTGAAAGAAGTGTATCCACCTTAATTCTTTGGTTTTGTATAGTATATTTTTACTTCATACTGACTGCTTCCTGATTGGCTAATATTTCTCAAGGTAACTTGAAATTCGTTCATAGGTCGTCCATAAACTATAGTCTCGCCAAAAAATTAACTGTCATATTATAATTACTTAATATAGACATAAATATGAATATAGTTTTTGTTAGAAACATCAATTTAAATGGTTCAACTCTGCAAATGAGAATGTTTTAACTTCTAAACACTGTATATCCATATTTCCACACAGGATTGAATCTCGGTTTGCATCATGAGCTCAAAACCATCGGGTTAGATTATTTAAATCAAGTCGTTCATATCTTTCAGCTTCAGTCCATTCGTATAATCGTTTTATTATCATAACGGCTTCTTTCCTAGAACTTCAGAGTATTCATCTGAAAGGCTTGAATCAATTCGTAATGGAATTCCTGTTTTGTTAGGGAGGCTTAATTATCAGAAGAGCTGAGTTTCAAAACATAATGAAGTATTGTCAGTGCTCTATGGTTTTTGCACGAGACTGATAAGTCCTGGGTTCGAATCTAGAGAGGCGGGATCGTGGATGCGCTCTTCTGAGGAGTACCACTATGGGAGGAAAAGGCCTTCCAGTGACCCCCGGTTTTTCATGGTGGTCTAGCTTCAATTGACTCATGATCTCAACTATGAAATAATTATTAGTTAAAATCTTCCTACAAATTAAAACTTGAACAGTTTATACAGTTTAATAACATTCAACAAGAATTAATCTCAAATACTAACCAATTTTATCAATAATTTGTTTACTAAATTGATACATCAATATCTCGGATACATGATTGATAATTGATGCAATACCAAATAATGTTGGTGAACCATTTAATTCTTGCATATGCCAAAATAAAAATGTGAATACTTGACCTAAACCCAAACCCATAAACCATATAACGAATAAGAATGCCAATAGACTTGGTTGACGAAATTGTTTCAATGCACGAAACCAACTTGTTACCTGGTATTAATTATATACACAGAAATTAACATTCATTTTCATCAAAAAAAAAACAAGAATATATATACATATACATTTATGAAAATTTAGAAGGATTCTGAATATTAAAGATTATTTGATTGGTTGAAAATCATGATAATTCGTTTTGAAGATCAGGAGCTACCTTCTTATTATTCTTTTTAGTAATGTAGAATAGATTCTCTGGATCACAATTACAGTATAATCCAACATTTCCTAACACTGTAATTATTGTTTAAATGTTAGTAAGAACAGGAATGAGTTGTACTGTAGTGAACAAGAACACTGGTGGGGACAATTGGATGTATTTTAGCACAACATTACAGAATATGAGAACCATATAATGAACAGCTAATTTGCAAAATAACAATCAATTGTCTCAATTTTGACTGGTCCTTCTACAAATATCCATTCATAGTCTCCGATTATAATTGTTCATGCATTTTCGTAACAATTGCGTGTTGTTCTCATTCTCTCATTATCGATCTTCTACTGAAATACATTCAATGTTCGACCATCACCATATACTACTTATGTGGATATCAGTAACCCACATCACAGTACGATTACTGATATAGCTTTCAATTTTTATCGTGGAAAATACAGACTATTCAAACTCATCAACACATCTGGAATATTTTTAGTTTATATTCTGGTGTGACTAAAGAGTTTTGTAACTTTCATGTTCATCCTTGATTAGTCGTTTGTGAATAAACAAATAAAACGTGACTATACTATTCGGTATTTGATTTATCTTCATTGGTTAATTAATGATTCTGGTTTAATGTTGAAATCTATTCAGTTGACAATTGTAGATCAGCTTTGTGATCGAATTAGTTAGTGTGACTAACATACATGATAAACTTATATGCGTTAAAGCAAAATGAATATTTATTATGTCGAATGGATATTATCAATCAAACAAGGATTCCTTCCATATGAAAAAAAGATTACTGAAGATGTATGATGCTTTAACAACAATCAGAGAAGTATGCAAAAGTATCCTAGAAATAGGATTTAAATATGTCAATCACAGGTTATGAACGCTTCCGAGTACCACAAAATCTAATTAGTGAACAGTATTTATCTAATATTGACATGCATATAATGAAATGAAATTCAAAATAGATTATAACAGTATTGTGGTGTGTGCTACTGATGTCTTCAGATATAAGTAGTATGCATCACTAATCAAAAGTGAATTATCTGTTGCTAGAAGGTTAAGAAGATCGAAGAAAAGAGAACGAGAACAGAGGGCGATTGGTATGGAAACGAAAGAACAATGAAGTCTGAGATAATTGATGAATATTTTGCAAATGCAGCATTTACTGTATGGTTGTGAATTTACTAAGACGTTCTGTAATTTTGTGCTTAAATACATTTGATTGTTCCCGCTTGTGTTCTTGTTCACTGCAGTACTAGTGTTTGTCACTTCTGCAGAAATTGATCTCAACTCATTTGAGAAGTTTGTATCTTACAACTTTATCTTAAAAAAATTGTTGCACTAGTTACCAACTTGTGATAATTTTATACATTTTTTTTAGATGAATTCATTTACATTTCCAACACATTTTGTAGTTATCAGTATAGGGTTATGGAGATTACTAAATTTTTGATTGAAACCATGAACCGATTGATGTTAGACTACCATTGTAAACCTAGAAGCACTGGACGGTTGTTTCGTCCTATTGTGGGACTCTTCAGTAGTGCGCCTCCATGATCACTCCGGTCTCGCGCGCGAATGCTTAACTTCTAAACCATTGAGCTATCATCCAACGGTGTTAATGTCTAACCTTAACCAATCCACGAAATTACTCGACTATGATAGGACGAAAGGACCGTCCAGTGCTTCCATGTTTTCAGTGGTGGTCTAACATCAAATCGATCCATCATCTCAATCATAAAATATTTGCTAGTGTTTTTCTTGAAGAAAATAAAACCTTTTTTTTCACTGTAATTGCAAGTAGTTAATTTTACTTTCCAGCATAATTCATAAATCTCATTCAATGAATTCAAACATTTTCTCTCAAAGTTCAGTATATAATCTGGTCTCTTTTTTTAAATCTTTTTGGGTTGAAAGATAATTCATTATATTTATTGATGATGATTATTATGAAAGTAGATAGAAACAAAAATGGTTTTCTATATTAAATTGTTTGAATCTTCCCATTGATGTATAGGACTGCAATTGATCAGTCTCTTATTGGCATATGTGTATACTGTGCGTATTGCCTCAATATAGCCTTAATTCACGAGCATTATAAGCAAAGATGGATAGTAGCTGGTAGTGGAATCCAGGACGCGTGTTTCGTCCTATTTGGAACTGGTCAGCTGGATGTGCCTGCATCTGGGAGTTGATGTTCACTCTGAGACTCGAACCCAGTACCTTTCGCTTCAAACGACATCACCTTATCCACTCAGCTACTGAGTCCTGATAGCCACTTGCATGTGCAATGGGGTGAAGTTTATATTCACTTAGTATTGTTTGTTTGACGAGTTCCAAATAGGAGGAAACGTGCGTCCTGGATTCCACTGCTAGCCACTATCCATCGTTGCTTACTAAAAACCTTGATATTCACTGAATTACATAAAATGTTTAAATCAATGACTTTTAATAGTAATTTATTAGGAAAAGATCTCTATTAACCAGTCATTGTTAAAATGGGAATTTTTGGACATTTGAAGTAAAATTTCATTATGAACGAATAATAAACTCAAGGATAATTAAGAATTAAAGGAAGCAAAATAAATGATATTTCTTAGTTCAAGTGTCTTTAATAGTAAACATCCATAGATTGATTATTGATCAAGCCTAGGATATTCGTTTCTCGTAATAGGAGTGGTAAGTACTCAAAATGTTTTTCTCTTACAGAAAATAGATTTTGTTCGTAAGTCATTAGTATTAAAGAATTAATCGAATTAAAAATCTCAAATATGTTTACTGTTACATGATTAGTAAACAACTTTTCAAATGGCACACACACACTAGCCTCTCTACTCCGAATGTGCTTGTAACTTTATTATCTGTACTATCCGCTAATAAACTGTGGTCACAGATTCTTATTGTCTTCTGAATTCAAACACCGTTTGGGATTTATATAATAACGATTATCAAGGTGATTGATTTATGAAGCTAAGCCACTGCAGATGGCAAGTTAGTGATAACTTCTGTGACGTCCAATAATAGAATGTAAAATCCGATTTATTGTTCCTTAGTAGTTCAATAATTCACCAACTAATCATAAACAACTCCATACATGTTATAATCATAATTACTATTAGTTTACTTACTTTTAATTGAGCTGCAGCAGCTAATTCTTCTTGTTGTGCATCTATTGTACTTTGACTTTTTAACTTAACTCCATCATTATTTTTTTGAACAATTTTGATTCCAAGTTGTTGTTCTAAGATTTCTTCATTACTATGTTTAGATTTTTCTTTGCTAACAACTTTTCCTGTTTCTATTTCATGAATTAATGGATCAGGTTTCCAATCTTTTGCATCAACATCTTCATCATCATCTTCATTGACTAACTTTGAACGACTTTTTGTTGTTCTACCGAAAAATGTTCTAGCCATTTTATCTTTTACTAATTTGAAATACATACTCTCTGAATCACCTTCATATTGAAAAGTGAATTGTGTTGCAATGAATAAAGCGAATGCAATAAAAACTGAATATGTTGCAAAGTTTACCATGTAATTTTTTTCACGATAACCAGGATGTAAACATGGATAGTCAGGAAAACTTGTAGAATGATCTAATATTAAACCAATGAAAAACATTGATAATGCCCAACCAATTGAACCAAATATACGTTGTTTTTCATAATTATTACAAAAATCTATTCCACTTTGTTGTAAAACTGCTGCATCAACAATTGGTATAGCAGCACAAGACATAAGTTCACTAAAAAGTACCAACAATAGGATTACAATGAATATTTGATTGATTTTTGTTTGACCATAAACAACTGTAGAATAAAGAGGCATAACAAGACTTCCAGGTGGAAATTGGGTAGGATCATGATAGGCTTGTGTTCTTGCATAAAGATTTTGATCACCAGTCTGTTGTCCAACACCTGTACCCCAACGTGTCGCTTTCATTTTTGGTGGAGATACTAATAGTTTAGTGTTTAGATAAAGTGGTGATTGTCCTAATTGATTACGAATTTTCAAGGCTAAATCTCTATCCATATCAACAGATTTAACATCATCATATCTTGATGCTTTATAAGGTTGAATAATGCTCAAAATTAAACCTTCTTCATCATCACTTGTTGTAGCATTATATCTTGTTGATCTTGGTAAACTTACTAAACAACCTTCTGGTGTTGGACGTACAAATCCTAAGCCAAGTGTGAATGCCATGGCGAAGAATAAACTAACTAAAACAAACATCTTGCCTTTCTTCCATTTATCAGCTAATGCAGTCCAAAATGGTGCAGCAAAACACTCGACTAATGATCTTGTCCCACTTAGAATACCACATTGTAAAGCATTCAATCCAAGTTGTTTAAAATAGATTGATATAAGCGGGAAAAGTGAACCAAATGCAGCATAATAAGAAAAATAAAACAGTTGATATATTAACAAAGATCTATCGAAGAATGATCGAAACCATTCCATAAAATTCTTTCTTGATGTAAATATTGATGAAACACTTTGATGTTCTTGTTCTTTAGCATATTGTGTATCAATTGTAGTGAATTCATTCTTATTCATTTTTTTCTATAATGAACAAAAGTATCAAAAGTAACTTAATTTAAGCAATTATCATTATGACTACTGACAAAGTTACTATTAGGGACAGTAAATTCGGGGCATTTAAATCATTATAAATAACAGAATTACATTACAGACGATATGAGTTAGGGGTTAGTAATAGTGATAATATTTATAACAAAAGTCACTTAAGTCATTTTACACTTATTATTAGTTGAAAGCGTGAGTCAGTTGAAGCTAGACTACCAGGAAAAACCCGGAAGCAATGGACGGCCGTTTCATCCTATTGTGGTACTCCTCAGCAGTGCGCATCCACAATCCCGCCTCGAACCCAAGACCTACCAGTCTCGCGCTAGAGCACTTAACCGACAGACCACTGAGTCGGCATCCGATGGTGTTAATGTCTAACTTCAACCAATCCACGAAGTTGAGCAACCGTTCACTGATTGTCTTTTGTGAGTTCGTATCTCACAACAAACGTGGTTTGAACTCCACTGGTCACTGCTTCTCACTAGAACTCCTGAATTTACCTCTCGAAGTCAGTCACTAGTGCTTCCAGGTTTTCCCTTGTGGTCTAGCTTCAAATGACTCACGCTTTCAACTATGAAAATACAAAATCTCCACAAAAACCCCTTCTGATAATAGTTATTATTAGATTAATCGGAATTATGTGTGATTTCTGAACAATATCCTCTATGCCTCACTTTTTTTTTGCTTTACAGTCACTGATACAGGTAACAATTCTACTACCTTGGTATTCATATTGACGATTCCGACTACTTATGATGAGATATTCTGACTCGATGTACATATGTTCCCAGTTCTATGTTGGTTATTATTGACTTGGTAGTTAAGCTAAAGAATGTTGGATAAAGTCGCTGTGGGCTTGATTAATAGTTTAGTCTTGTGCAATTATCATCATAGGACGAGTTAAACTTATATGACTACATATAAGCAACTGAAATTGAGGGAATAGGTTTTACATACTTTAGAAATTGTAAATTCTGATGAGGAATTACAGAAAATGATAACCGGTCCTTTATATAATACTATAAATGCAACTTTGAAAACTCTGTTTTTTTACTGGTAACCATCTTTCGATGGTATGATTATTAATAGAGGTCCATGTTTAAACCGTTGTCTGTTCGGAGATTAACATTATACCATTAATTATTAGCTAATGAATGTTTCTTCTCATGAAAAGAAATCGAACTAAATATTTCTCCGTTTCAGATACTTCTCTTAAGATCAAATTATGAAATACTTAGACTTAAAGTGGAAAGTAAGAAATACGGACGTGGAACTTTAGGTTACAAAGGTAGTAATAAAGTCAATGTACTTACATATAAGTAAATTTGCAACAGAATGTATCACTGAGCAAATATAAAAATATCAATCTTAATTATTAGCACTTACATTGAATTTCTTCGACTAAAACTGTAGTTTCATTCAATGATTTTGGTTGATAAAAGTTACATAAATGTAAATTTACAAATCAACTCACTATTTATCAGTTCACAAATGACCTTATTTATTGATTCGTTAGATACTTAAAATTTATAAGAGGAAAGAATTTTTTCTTGGGAAAAATTTTTCTACTCATTCTATAAATTCTGATTGGTTAAAGTGTGTTACTTTCAAAAAAAATTTTTTTTGTCTTATAAGACCTCACATTCTTTTCTGTCTATATATAATCCATATTATATATTCCAACAAAGTTTTTATCTTTATATTACCTATTCGTATTATAAATAAATAGAAAGGAATAAATGAAACATCAAAATAATGGAAAGATCGAGAAACAGATAACATAGAGATAAGTGGGAGTATTTTTCATAGTTGAAAGCGTGAGTAAATTGAAGCTAGACAACCAAACAAAACCTGGAAGCACTGGACAGTCAACTCGTCTTATTGTGGGACTCCTCAGCAGTGCGCATCCACGACTTCACCTTGCGAGATTCGAACTCAGGACCTACCAGTCTCGCTCCAGAGCGCTTAACCGATAGACCACTGAGCCGACATCCAACTGTGTTAATGTCTAAGTTCGGTTCATGCACTTTCATAACAATTGCGTGTCGTTCCTCTTTTCTACTTATCAATCTTCTACTGAAATACATTCAATGCCCGACCATCACCATATACTACTTATGTGCATATCAGTAACCCACATTACAGTATTATTCCTCCTTCTTATTAACTTTTATTTAACGACCAGATTTCCTTAATAATTTATCCTCTAAATATTACATTTGAATTGGCTTACATACATATCAAACTTTAGTTAAGGGATTTTAAAAAACGGTCAATTGATGATAATATTATCAGGTCCTAGAATCATTATTACTATTACACTTGCTAACCTTTTAGAGAAATTTATTCAGCATCCACCCCTATCCACTATATCTGACCTAATTCATATTATTCTATATATTACATAATTTCCGATTTGTAATCCCGTTATTCTCTCTCTTACTCCATGTCAACTATATTTATTCTGATCATATATCATACGATTTTATTTCACTTATAAACTGATTCAAGTCAACACTTCATATTAGTCAGCCTCAACATTAACGATTTGATTTGATTTGATAGGACAAACACTCCTTGATTCACATGTTACAATTTCTTAAATGATGTACTCTGACTTAAACTTGGCCAACTATTCTCTTGTGGATTATCAATTTAGATTTATAATTGTAGAACCCTGATGAGGAATTATTGGAAAGAATATTCTTCGTTCATATAATTGTGTTTTAATATGATGGGAATTTTTCTGCGATTATAATCTTAAATGTTTAATTTTATATAAAAGAAAGAGATTTGTTAGTTAAATTTTCCTGTTGTGGTCTGTATTCGATATTATCCCTAAGCTTCATGTATTGTTTGTCTTGTCACTCGATAACGTCCTAACGGTGTATTGATCAGAAGACGAATACGAAGGGTTGATTGCGTTTATTATTGGACCGCACACAGATATCCAAAATCATAGGCACCTTAAGCAAGCATGAAAGAGTAGTGCTGAAAGCAGGCGAGTGAACGTAAGAGTCGAATGAGCGAGAGATCAATTGATCGAGTCAGCGAGTAAGCGAGTACAGTACAGTAAACAGGATTAAGATGTACAAATACTTACAAATGGAAAAGCATGAATCACTGAATCAATTAAGTGATTAATAGTAAGGCTAGCAGAATGAATACATGAGTAGGCAGTAAGCAATGCTCAAGCATACATAATAAAGGTACAATAGTATAAATAGGTTGTTGTTGCACGAATGACTGTCGATAAATAAGATAACAAAAGGGCTTAGCCAAATTAGATGTAAACAAACTCAGTTGTATGTGAGTTCCTGTGTTCCTTGTTTGGACAAAAATACTTAGTTTTTCAAAGAGGTTTATATCAGAACTCCTTAGTCAAGGATGATTGAATCTATTGGCTCTTTGTATTCAATACTGTTGGAAGTTTATCTTTGTAACCAAATTCTGTAGCAATGCGTTTTTATTTGTTTTATTGAACAATTGTTGTTTTAATGCAGGTAATACTGCAAAATAAAAAGGTTACTTTCACCTTAGAAATTATCCGCTGATTTAAATTATTCAATGAAATCATCTACATTTTTAAAATTAATGGTTAAAATTATTTTGCTTAAAATTTCATTATTTAAATACTGTCTATTGATTGGCACATATTGAAACTAAATTATAAAGTCTGCATTTGATTACAGTTTGTGTTTAGTACAACGTATTAGGATAACCGGTTACTTGTCTAAAATAAATGTCAATCAGGCAAAGATGGATAGTGGTTAGCAGTGGAATCCAGGACGCGTGTTTCGTCCTATTTGGCACTCGTCAGCTGGATGTACCTGCATCTCAGAGTTGATGTTCAATCTGGGACTCGAATCCAGTACTGTTCGCTTCAAACGACATTGCGTTATGGGACGAAACGTGCGTCCTGGATTCCACTGCTAGCCACTATCCATCCATGCTTATAATGCTCGTGAATTAAAACTATATCTAGGCAATACGCACAGTATGCACATATGCCAATTAGAGACTGATCAATTGCAGTTCTAAACATCAATTGGAAGATTCAAACAAACAATACTAAGTGAAATGTCAATTCAGTTCATAAGAATAATTGTTTCTTTTCAAAAAAAGATTATATAGTTCCAGTTCAGCTAGAGTTGCATAAAATCATTCGATTTCTGTTTAAAAGTAAAAAATATGTATTGCTTAGTATTCAAAGCTGTGAACCGTAGACGGTGAAATTGAGAGTGTAGTGTCAATGATATTTTGTAGTGCTTAATGTAATGTTGTGTTGTGCAGTCTTTGATATCTTACTGCAGCTCTATAAACTGTTAGAAACCACAATTTATGAATAAAATTTTACTTAGAATGTTTTACTTATAATAAATTTCAAGTGATTTACTGCAACTCACTGGGACTACTATTTTTCAAAAGAATGTTCATTTAACAATGCATAGGTATCGAATGTTTCACTGGTAAATCTGGATCGATTAGTTTTAGTGTACATTATGAAGTGAATTAAGTTAAAGATCCAATAAAGACTGTGAAGTACTGGACAGCTTATTCACCATAGTATGTATAACCTCAGTGGTGAGAACTCATGACACCAATAATTTAATCTAAAAACGTCAAGCTTTGGTGATTGCAAATTATCTTCAGACCACTTGTAGAGTCTAGTGAACTCGGTGATGAGGAAATATATGGTAGGAAGAAATAGAAGTGCATTACTTCCCTCTTTTCATTGGTTGTCTTCATAAAGTTAGTTCGTAATGTGCTCTGTCTTCAGAAGTGGATAATCTCCACAAACCTCGTAAGTCAACAGTAAGTTTTGGCGTAAGCTGTTTAAACTTATTATAATGTCGTTTATTTAGAGCAATGACTGACCATGCATTTTCGATCGTACTAAGAAGTAGTGATATTCTCAAAGTTGAGGATAAGGATTTCTAATGAATAATAATAAATATTAAACTTGGTAAGAATAAATTTTTACGTATATTGCCATCAAATTCTAAAAATTATAAAGTGAACTGAAAAAAATTTAGTGAAAATCTCAGATCCTAAATGGACAGAGAACGTTGGCTAACGTTTTCTCTCCTTCACCTCATCAAAAGGTTATCAGTTTATCTAAATAATCTTAATCTCAATGTACCTATACGATAATGTAAACTTATCAGTGGTCACACTTTGTTCAAACTTGATAGTATTTCAGTTAATTAGCTTAGTAAATCAACTTTTAAGAAATGAACGTGAAGTAGAATATTTAACTTAATGAAACTTACATAGATTTGATATAAAAAGTGACAAATATCCTTGTCAAATTAACATTAAATTCTACTCAAATTGAAACTTGATCAATCTCATTGCAATACACTTGGACATTATACAAAAAGCAACTTATTATGGTGACTGTTTTACTCAATATCACATGTCATACAAAGTAAATACTAATATTTGGGGAAAAACATTCTTGGATCTATTTTGAAATCAAATAATAATTTGCGTAGATTAGGTTGTCAAGACAGTGCAATTACAAGTCTCTGATAGATTACATAGAGTACTGCATATAGGACTAGTCCTTGTTCTCTATTCATTTTCAGGAACAGTTTGTCTATGTATTATTATAATGATTTCATATCTTACACGAACATATATGACATTATTAGTATGTTTAAATTTTTCTATCAGCTTTCTGTTAGGATGCACACTCTCCAAGTTACAGTTATGTAACTTTAATACTGTCACTAATGAAGATTTTAGTGATTAACAGCCATGATACTGTGTACTACGTAGACGGTTATGGGAGTTTCATTTAATGTGTGGTGACCTACTTTTGTGACGAGAACGCGATTGTTATAATAGAAGCAATTATTATTATAACCAATTTTACCAGTGATTGTTTTACTGCACTTGTTTGTTTAAGTGTACCAAAGACATACTTTCTTCCGTTGCCTGTGATCTTGCACGAACTCGCTTACGCTTGGTAGTTCCGCTTGCAAACGCTGGCACGATCTTGATATTCTTTCGATATCACGAGATCGCCAACAGATATATCTTATTGTCAACAGCCTTCTGGTTTTTCGCCTACCGAGGGATGCAACTCGATATCTGGCACGTAATCTTCCTGTATTAGTGATAATAATCAGTCGCGACTCGACGCTAACTACAAACGGATGAAGTTTCTAATTTGAGTCATTTGACAGACCAATTGAGATCCTTAGCATGATCCATCTTTCATACATCTAATGTGTTCTAATTTTCAATATCATGAAAAGACTCTGAGATATTGTGCATTAATTTGTCAAAATTCTTTGGAACACGGTTAAAAAGAACTAAGTTGAAAGAGACAGGAAATGGCTGGAAAAAAGACTGTGAATCTATATTTTGAGATAACTCTCAAACGCATCCAAACAACCTTTAGGTAATACGAAAAAAATTAAGTATTAAAGAATGGTTATAGATACTAGCTTTGACTAAATGTTTTGTTGGTCAAAGTATGGTATGTAATAAGGTGATCAACGTCGACTGACAATTTCAATACCCTGGATATATTTTGACTAAAAATGCTTACGTTAATGGTGTACATATTGTTCCTGTATACGGCATATAAACTGTCAGTATCTTACTAAGAATCATGAACTATGAATGTTTACGAAGAGAAGAATTATTTTTCTAGATTGCCTTTGTAATAACTTAAGTTGATTAGCTAGGAGTTGACGGCAAACGTCTTGATAATGTCAAAACATTATGGCCCAAGTATTCATTCACTTCCTTATAATGTATAGGCATTATATTTTCTATTATTTTCTATTGAGTGTTGAAAAGCTTTGTGCTTGAATAAGGTAACCTCGCTCTTAAGCTGTTCGATCCCGCGATCTGAATAAAGATCTATTCACTACAATCCTGGTTTCTTCTATCGATAAATCGAGAGGCACCCACAAGCACGAAACATTCATTCCGCTAGGAAACGAACACTTACTGTTTCGTAGCTTAATTTAAGAAAAAATAATGTCGCTAATGATGGGTAATTATAGTATAGAAGCAAAGACGCTAATTAATGTAACCAAAATGACAGCAATACAGAAGTATCACTAATGATCAAAAATATGGACAGGTAAATTATTTTGTCTTAAAGTTTTTTATTGATACTATAAAAACTGTTCGAACTGATCCAATCCAATTGCCTGAACATAACATGGAAAATAGTTCAAAGATGGAGTAGATTCGCATGTTCTCTGATCTTAAAAGGTTTCAGGAATATCGGATGTGAATTTTCATGTAGGCCACTGGCAACGAAAAGCCTGATAATCACAGACATTTATATCATTTCTCTTTGTAACATAGTGTTTTAATTAGCTCTTCCTCTGACTGAAGACGAGCGAAAATTCCTCATCACTATTTTATGAATCACTGAAATATATCCACATTACATTCTTTCATCACATAGTTTACCAATGAAGATTTTTGGAACTGATGTTTCTCTTCTCTCCAAGTATCTAACTGTCCAGGAAAAACAACCTCACTAGTCGTAAAAGGGTGAGCTTCTTATTAATTCGTGTATATAACTGAGAACTTTCAAGGATGAATAATAGATGGTTTACTCTGAGTAAAACCACTTTTAGTTGTTTAATGTCAATCTAGTTCTGGCCTCTTCAATATATCGAAACCGTTATCATTCAGTAAACACACCACTAATAAACGTTTCCAAGATAATTAGTGAAGTTCATCAACATCAATATATTGATTATGTAGATGTAAAAATAAGAAATAAATGTGGCTGGACTAGTGTTTCTTTTGAACGCTGACTTTTAATTGTAAGGTATAAACTAGTAATAACTAAAGAATTTAAGTTCGAAGATATTGAGTATTTCGTAAAACATTACTTTCTGTGATATAAAAGACACCATATAGAGAAAGGGAGGAACATCAAGCCCCCAAAATTTTCGCCAACCGTGATAACTGGTAGATAGAATAGTGTTCACAACAGTATTAAGTGTAAACGATGCTCCCTGATGGCAGATTCACATCAAGTATTGAGAATGCTCAGAGTACTTCTGCAGTCTTACTGGTTCTCAACCACATGGTCTTTGTAGCTGAGCATGGGATAGCCGAGATTTCTATTCAACAGTGAACATGAAAAAGCCAGAAACTGTAGACGCGATAGCACTTAATCGGTATAGTATTGCTCCATCATGCAGATGTGGTCACCTCTTCATTTTCATACCAAGTATATTAATCTGTCAATAACCCAAATGTGTTTTTCAGAAGCTCAAAATAGCATATTACTGACTATCACATAGGATAAGTCAGTATAGATCTCATAGAAAAGGTAGTCACATCATTGTAAGTCTACAATCTCGAGCTTAAGTCTATTATTCTACTAACAAAGATGAATTCATATAATGCTGACTCAGACCGTAAGTACACGATAGCATAACGCTACTTTCGTCCAGTTCCTACGGTCCTTTACGTGTTGAACAAGGACAAGGTTCAAGATCATGTTTGTAGCTGTAAATAATCCCAAGAACTGATAGTTCCATACGTCTTCAATAGTGACCTTACTAGTTGAACTGGCCAATCGCTTTCTGAAGGAATTTAGTCAGACAACCAGCGGTCACCCCGTGTCACACACTCCACCACAAAAACCAGTCACGACTTACCACGTACCCCTCCCCGAAATACCGATCATCCTAAAATGTCAACGAATTCTTTCGTTTTAGACCTTTAGGTCGACTAGATTTGGGATTCCTGACCACAAAGTTGTTTCGGACAAAATTGTTGTCAAACCTTGAGTATGCGTGACATTAAAGTTGCCTCAGGTACTCAGAATTTGGAGAGGTCTTTACACGTATTACCTCTATAATCAAAGTATTTCAACGCCGTCAGATCAGAAGTCAGAAAACGAAAAGTTCGAACATATATTTGAAAGGCTTCCGATATATCGAAAAGTGTTCAATCTAGGCTGGCTAATGGTCATGAGAGATGTGCAGCACGGCGTGTCTACTCATGACTTGGTGTGGATGCGAGACCGAGCTACGTATGTTCATTAAAACTAATGAGGTCAACACCAAGCTTCGAAGACTCGCATAACTATTTATTTCGGGGATTTATTTACCACTACACATTTTGGTTTCACTTAGAAATTCCATTTCCGAATGACGGTCAAGTTTAACATGAAGATGTAAATACTAACAAAGTTTTTGTACAACAGACGCTCATATAACGACCAATTAAGAACAATTATAAGGAATTCATATTTCTCATTTACCATAATTTCTTTGTAAACAAGGTATCATAGTTTTTCCTCATTTCACTCCATAGGGCATGACAGAACTATAAGAAAAAAACAATTTTTATCATCAGCAGCAAACTCCAGGTGTTTGAAGGATCGTAAGACTGAAATCATTCGGTCAAAGCTCGTTTGATGATTGTTCCAAAGTAAACAAACTAGAACCGGTTGAAATTGTCGCGCAAATTTCTATTCACTCGCAAGCATGTATTTTATATTAGAGAACAGTGAAGAATATGCAAAAAACGCTAATGCCTGACTTCAGCAATCTTTTGTTTAAATGATTACTAATTTAATTGGAGCTAAGAAACGGTAAAGCAAACTTTTAAAGTGAATGTTCGTAGTCAATGCGAGACTTTACGCTGTCAACCTCACATTTAGTTAATCAAATCAACATCACTTTACTTTTATATTATCACTGTTGTCGTTTGCTCTCATTATTGAATGTCAATGAATTTTATGTATTTAATAGGGCGAACGAGAGTGGTAATCTTGGAGATACATCTGAATGATATCTCTGATTCTCATAAATCTAACTAAAATCCTCGTTAATGTCTCTAACCTAGCTCTTTAGTGAAGATTAGAAAGTTTTGAGTTCATAATGGAATTAGAAGCCAGTATAATAATGTGTAATTCTAAAAATGAGTCTTTGTTCTAAGTATGATCATACTTAAAATGAGGACTCGAATGATAGGAGACTTCATTATTCTATCTTCTGAATACAGACCAAGACGCTTTGACCTATTTACGTTATCTTGTCGCAGGTTGAGAGATAAACTTATGTTGGCTTACCGCATACTAAACGATGATTTCGCCCACGAATTCCATGGTACGGCCGAGGGTCGGGAGAGTTCACTCTTCCTCTCAAAATGCTCTCACATGGCCACACGTGTACAGCCACTACCAGTAAAGTCCTACTGACTGCCTTCCCACGTGCAAAGTGTTGTTTACGAAACTGAGTGGACAAAAACCCTGTTTCCAAATCAGTGATGCAAACTAGCTCCATGATCCTGAGGGAACAAATAGAGTACGAACCTATTGTTGGTTACCGGCTACCATGGAACTTCATTTTCTAACGTTGCTTCACTGCCTTGTTAATTGGACTTTTAGGTCAAAGGCTCCGGGTGTTGCCTTCTAAGAAAGTCATCTGCTTCAGTTTAGGTGCCCGATTAGTATCACAGACCTCGCATAAATCAGTATCAACTACTAGCCTCGTTGTTATTGTTTGGTACATATGTATTAGGTTCCCCGTTGTACCAATGTTTTTGTTTTCATATAAATAAATAAATATTAAACGATGATTTTGGCATTAATATGCACTATTCTTTTGGTTCATCTAGGGTTGATCATCTCAGAGAACATTCTAGGAATGTTCAAAAACGGAGACCAAATCGAAACAGATCGAACCGTGTAGTCATTTGGTAGGATTTTCTACTGAAATAGATTATATCATTCAAAGTTAGATTGCATCTCTACAATACAACATATAACGAGGATTAATTTAGGTTACCTTACCTCTTGTCTTTTACTCATGTAAAGTACATTCAAGTTAGACTCAAAACACTGCAGGTTACAATACACGAAATCATAATCTTGAGTTTCTAATTTCATCAGACTGTCCTAGTCTCATAATTTCTTCATCGCTAATTGTTGTCAATTTTTTACATTTAAAAAAAGTGAACGTTTTCTGAATTTGTTTTTTTCAGGTGCTGTTCTCCACTTAAAGTGTTTATTGAATTATTCAGAATACGCATATGACACATTTCCACCCTGTGAAGATGCTGACAAAATGTACCAATACTAGTATGTTTATGGTGCGTTTCTATCCTTTAAACGCAAAATGTTACTTCAGGACATGTCTGTTTCGACACTTAAACTTATGATAAAAGGTGAAGCTCCTGATTTAGTCAACTACTCTATTTTTCTTAAAAGTCTTAGCTCTGTTGGGTTTGTGCTTGATAAAATATCTTCGTGGATTCAGAAAGCTCAATTTATATTTCTTAAAGTGTGTCACTTGTTGCTTAGGTGATATTTTCGTTCACTGATTAGAAGTCGTGTTTACTTCACAGCAGTACACTCTATATCAATCAGCGGTTTTAAAACTCAATCTAAAAAGGTGAAAAGCAGGCGCAAAAGTCAAGTTTTTGGTCGTGTGTGTCTTAAAAACACTTTTTAAACAATGTTGAGACCAGGCATAAGATGACAGACGAACGTAAGAAATAGGTTAATGAGGGCTTAGTATGCCTGACTGCCTACCTTGACAAAGGTATCAGCTCAAAAGTAGGTTGAAGGTGAGCTATGAGCAGCCAAAACAAATGTCGCATCAGTCCATTAGGTCACTGTAGTTTGGTGCAGACTACCCAGTTGGAGTTTTCGTAATAACCACGGTTAATAGTCGAGAGCCTTGGGCGATATAGCTGACAATCTTTCGCAATAACTCAGATCCATTCGTCATGTATCTGTCTCATGATCTTGAATTCCGGTTTTCCTTTGTTTAAACACCTTTACTCTTTTCAAATCCAACTTTCAATGTTTAGGCTCTGTTTTATATAATTAATACTATGTCATTTCGGTCTCGTTTGTTGTTCTCATCTCGTTGTACTAATCAAGTATGGAGACTTATGGTAATCACAGACCTTATGTTAATAATGTCTGTCTTCCCGTTTCTAAATTAATCTATGATATTCCATGCACGTTCAAAAATTGCCCAATGTACTTTTGGATTAGATCCAAACAGTTACATGTACTTTTAATTGAAGAATCCATTACCAATGAAATTACAGAGATCCGATTGAGTTGGATACAGCGTGCCTCCAGATCTTTTGCATAATATTTCCAGTTTTATTATTTGTGACTGTTCTAAACTACATATTTTATGGTTACTGATTTTTTAATAAAATAGCACACAAAATTCATTTCTTCTATCTCCCTTGTTTTATTTGCTTTTGTATTTTCCAGACCCTTAGACAGTCCGAATGGTCATTCCTTACTTAGCCTAAATAAATTATCATTGAAATTCTTATTGTAACTTTATGGTCGAGTACTAGTCATACATGTAATAATGTCTGGACGTTGTCTGAGCAACATGAGTGAACAAAATCTTGTTTGTTTACTGCAGAAGCCCTCTAAAAACCGTTCACAAGTCATCTCATATCAGCTATCAAAGATATTTAAAAATTTGTATCAGTTTTCAGCTTTAGATGATGATATTATTTCATACTTGCAGGCTGCAAAAGACAGTGATGATGAGAAACATTCATTGTATATAAAAGAAATTGATAAGGTAGGGAATATTATAAAAGCTCAATATTTTTTAGGTTTTGAAAAAGCATAAAGATGTTATTGATGAGGTGAACGCTGCAGAATCGCGAATTAGGGATTATAGTTTGAGTAAACATTTGTTGCAAAACTCAGAAAACGAATCGCCAAGGCCAGTACCCAGCAATTCGCTTAGCTTTGACGAGATTGATGGTTTGTAAATGATTTTCCTTCACTGGGCGTAGACTCATTTTTAGGTGAGCTTGGTTTTTTGACGAAAGAAGATATCTATTTCAATGGACAACCAAGAAGCCATGGTAAGATAGTTTCTGTATGAGTATTTCTGTCCATTTTGATGTGTTAAGTGCTTACACGTGTCAAAGACTTTACTATATTTCTATTTGACGTGATAAAGAACTCGATAATTTGTCAGCTTTTTTCTCAATCTACTGATCCTTCACTATTTGAAGTAATACGACATATATACAGATAGGACGGTCTATAATGTAAAAAGCATATATCAATGAATACAAACACCACAGTGTACCAAGACATTGTTAGAACTAGCGTAAGTCCGTAATAATTAATACGTTCTTTATATAGTGTGTCCACTAAACATTTGGTATGCACTTTTGTTCTTATACAGATACAAATCTATTTTTCTTTGGACAGATGAGAAGCTCATAAAGTAAACATGTGATTGTAGTTCTATTAAATACTTTACGTTATCTAGGAAGATTATCCAGCCATGTTCATTTCCGAGTTTGTGTCTGTACATTTATTATATTGTTATTTATTTTCTAACCAGTTCTCTTTCTGCTCGCGTATATTCCACACTTAGTTTATTTTATATAGAACGTGAATCAGGCTTAAGTGGTTGGATTTTGCTCAAGCCATTTCTGTTCACCCGGATAGTTTTCTGTCCATATTTTAGTGCTTGATCTAAAATCTTCCAGGCTCTTCAGTGTCACCGTTGTACAAGTAGGGATAGTTAAAGTATCATATACGGCATTAACAATATGCCCAGCTTAATCAAAGCTTTGAACGCATACGACTTTATGTTTATACTAACCTTATCTCATGTGGTCTTGGATGTTAAAACTAGCCACTGAAGAATGTACAATTTTCTCTACTTATTCATCAGTAAAATGGTCATATGTCTGTTTTTCATCTTAATCAGTACATATTTTGTGATGTGGTTGCTTTCTCAATTTTTGAGAATTGTGGGAAGTAATAAATTCTGCACATCCTTATATTTTGCACTGACCGACAAAGCCGGATCATATATATTTTAGATAATAAGTGCTATAACGTAATACTGGATGTTAAATATTTGAAATTAAATCAATCAATAGCATGTACTATCAGTCATTACACAGAGTAGACGCAAAATGTTTTTACTTTTATTGAAAATTTAATAAACAAATGTAGATTTCTCGTTTTTAATAGTCTACTTCCTGAGTGGTATTGTGAGCTGAGTTGCTGGAATTTAACTCCACGTACTTAATCATTAGATCACAGGTCGCCACAAGGTGAAGAAAAGTTATCAATCATAAATAAACAATGTTACCATTACAAAAACACTTTTATTCACTTCTACGTTAACTTCATCATTGGATGCATTATATACACGCAATCGAAAAAAATTAACTTTAGATCATAAAGGATTACTGTCTAATACCTTTTCTGTATACTAAAATTTAGGCATTTTCCTAAAAGTTCCAGTACTCAAAATTTTGAAGATTTAGCAAATGAATGTTTATTTATTACAATAATGGGAGAAAATCACCCGCATAAATAGATCTTATTTACGTAGTATTTGTATCATGTGATATCTGGCTACTATCCAAGCATTAAGTGACTGTTGGTGGTATCATGGTTATAGCATTTATCTTTCATAAGATGCTTTAGAAATCAGTTATTATACTGCTTGTGTGTTTCAAAGAGGAAAACTAAGATGAATAAGATTAACTATTCTGGGTTGTTTAAATACAACTCTATCAAGAATGAAATAGCACCGTTAAGTTCAGGTAGAAGATCAAACTCAAATTGATAATTACTTTAACAACATCATACTCATAGGTTTTGTACTGTATTTATAGAAATGTTATTTCGAATGTATAAAATTTACAAAAGGATATGATCAACACCATTCTGCGTGATATGTTTATTGTTTTCATCAACCTTATGTAGATTTCCCAGTTGTAAAAAGTTCTAAAAGTCATGAGGACGTTGAGAATATTGATGTTTTACCAGCAATCAAGTCAGTTGTAAAATCTAGAGGGAAAATCGATCAACTCAAAAACTTTAGTCCTAAGAGTTGTTTAAAAAATGATGATGTAAGTTATATACTTTCTAAAACTGAATCATTCTATAAACCGTTTTAATGTCATTACACATTTTTGTAGTTCTATTAAATTATTTTTTAGGTTTTTGGATTATATTTGATGTAAAATGTAATCATGTTAGTGACAGTTTAAATCAATGAACACTCATCTTAACGTCGAATATACATTTCGTTGTTTGCAAACCATTGGATATTTTTGTCATTATAGAAGTATCTTGACTTTTAGTACTATGATATCCATTCGCTTTTCGGTATGTATTTATTAAGTGCAGTCTTGAAACATTTGAATAAGACTTAGTCACTAATAATCTTACCATAGTTGCTGTGTCCTATGTGTTAAAGCAGCGTCTAGTTTCTGCTACTTGGAACTGGATTTGTTTAGTTCGACCAACTTGGAGATTGTCATTTTAACTCATATTTAAAATGATGATAAAAAAGGTAGAGATTCGTTACTGGCATCTCATCACAGTTTTCCATTTAATAATAAATCTCTACAGTTTAGGTCGTTTTGTGCTTTCAATAACATTTTAAAAATTTCCACAACCCCATATTGATAATTATTATATGCTCATTAGTGACTATCTTCGAGGGGAAATATCAAAGTTCTAGTGAGAAGCCATGAGTAGTGAGCTCAATGGTATAGGGTATAAGGAAAGTACCCACAGAAGTTAGACATGTATGTCATCGGACGCCAGCCTATTTGTTTAGAGTTTTGGCGCTCCCGTTAATACCGAAGGTCTTCGTTTCGATTCCCTGTGGGGGGTGGGGTAGTAGATGCGGAATGTTCAAAAGCCTCACTCTAGGACGGAATGTTTGTCCATTGCTTCCTGCTTTTATTCAGGTCAATTTGTGATCTCCATACCATTCAACAAACTCCATAACCCATATACTCCTTTTTTCTGTTTTAACTACTCAGGTATCATACGACTTACTGTATTATTCTTAAAAATGTCACTTACTACAGCATTTAATATGATGAAGTAATAGAAAACTGATGCTGCATTTTTTGTATGAAGATTTAGTTAGAAGTTTATTAAACTCCTTGCATTTTCCCGATTGTGATTTTATTAATTATGACCCTAATAACTAATCTATTAACATACATTTATTCATATCTACAAAACCTTCCTTTAAATGATTGTTTCTCACTTCAAGCAATTCGGTTACAAGCTCAAACTCCGGTCTACCTATTTCAATCCGATTATTTAAATAGTATCTGTGTAATTTATACATGAACTTCAGGTTGAACCGAAAAGTACGATTTTTTACTCAGTCATTAAGTCTGGTTATTTTCATTACAATATTATTGCCACTATAAAACATTGTGAAGTTAAAACCAGAATTTGTTTTACAGATAATATCAGACATAAATTTAACACCTTCTACAAGATCACTGATTTCATTTGGGAAAAGAACAAAAGAAAATAGACCGCTGTTCCAAGCTGAACCCGAATCAATTATTTTTAGATCTTATCTAAAAGGAAACACGTATGAGGTAATATTCTATGTAACTATATATTGGTCAATTTTAATACAGGCTATTGTTAAGGTACGCAATATTTCTGACACTAGTCGATCAATTCGAGTTCTTCCACCAAAAACAACAAATTTTTCAATTAATGAAGGTGAGCATGTACTAAATGAAAATGAGTTATTTTACGTATTAATTACGGTTTGACTGTTAGTCAATTTGTATGAGATGACTGTTGTTTCTCATGTAAGGATTTTATGAAATGTAACGGTATTTTCATAACAGGAAATAATTTCCGAGTAGACATCACTGTGACTTACTGATAACTACACAGTATCGGACTTGGCATTCACCGTTATTTATAACATCAAACTGAGTCTCCAGAAAGGTGTACGCATCTTCTTTTACTTTAAAGAAGCGTCGATGGTATTCTTTAGAACGGCAGATTTGTATATAAAAATCTGTTCACAATTTCGTTTTATTTGCCATCTCCCTAACCTGGTTTATATTTGTGAATTTCTCTAAGCGTTCTCCTTCATAGTTCAAATGCGTCAACATTGTCGTCTAAGCCAATAACAGATTAAAATAGCTAACATTTTTAGATATAATATTGTCTAATTCATTCCTTATTTGGACCATTGTAATACAATAATTATTGACTTATAACTGTATAAATTGATGACTTTGTTAATAACACGATAATATTCTTTGTATTTGAATAATCTATGAGCATATTTAAATTTCTTACAAAATATATTTTAACAAGCAATACTATATAGCATGTTTTGCCAGGTTATTAGTTAACATAATCCATACTCACTTTTTCTGCACCTTGTCGAGGAGCATAGGCTGCGCACCAGCACTCTCCATTCAACTCTGTCCTGGGAAATTCTTTCCGGTTTTTCTGCAGTTGCTACTCATCAATTTGATGTCCATTTTCAACTCCCGAAGTAATGTGTTCTTTAGCCATCATCTTTTCCGTTTCCCTTCAGGATTCCAAATTAGCGCTTGCCTCGTGATGCAGTTTAGTGATTTCCGTAATGTATGTCCTATCTACTTCCAACTTCATATCCTAATTTCCCCTTCAACTGGAAGTTGGTTTGTCCTCTCCCACAGTAGGCTGATGCTGACCAAGGGCCATAGAGTATCTTGCGTATACAATTGTTCATAGATACCTGTACGATTTCGATGATGGTTGTGGTAGTTCTCCAAGTTGCAACTCCGTACAGTAGGACTATCTTGACGTTCGTATTGGAGATTGTGACTTTGATATTGTCTGACAGTTGCTTTGAGTTTCATATGTTCTTCAACTGTAAAAATGCGGCTCTTGCTTTGCCAATCCTCGCCTTTACATCTGCATCCGATCCTTCTTGATCATCGATGATGCTGTCCAGGTATGTGAATGTTTCCACCTGTTCCAGAGTTTCTCCATCAGATATTATTGAGTTGGTTTTGTTCGTGCTGTATGTGATGATCTTGCACTTTCTTTCTTGTATGTTGAGACCTATTGTCGCAGAGACTACTGTTACACTAGTTGTCTTCATCTGCATTTGTTGATGTGTATGTGATAGAAGAGCCAGGTCATCTGCGAAGTCCAAATAGTTTCTTTGCATGCAAGCTGTCCATTATATACCGTACTTCCCTTCAGATGTTGAGGTCTCCATAATCCAGTCAACCACTAGAAGAAAGAGGAAGGGGGAGAGTAGACAATCTTGTCTGACTCCGGTCCTCACTTGGAATGCATCTGTCAGCTGTCCTCCATGCACGACTTTGTAGGGTAGTCTGTCGTATGAATTCCTGATGTTGTTGACGATCTCAGGTACTGAATGGTGTAGAAGAAGGTATCATAATAATCTCATATTCACACTGTCGAATGTTTTCTCATAATCAAGGGAGTTGATGTATAATGACTAGTTCCATTCAATTGACTCCTCAACGGTGATTCGTAGTGTCGCAATTTGGTCTGTGCACGACCGATTCTCACAGGATCCAGCCTGTTGATCTCGAAGTCTGGCGTCTACTGAATCTTTCATCCGGAAAATAATCCGTAATATCCCTGAAATCAGTTACGCTTGTCAATCAAATTACGTTTTGTGTTAAATCAAAATGAGGTCATTTTTAATGCTAAACAGAACTAACCTAATTCAGTCTTTTTTTTCCAGTTGAAAGTATATAGTTACGATTTCCTTTAAAGATCACGAACAGATAGTTTTAACTATTTTAATTAAATTTTACCTGAACGCTAGTTAAATTTTTGGGAGTAGTCAAGAAGCAATTAAATATACAGAATAACCTATGTTCATGCATGACTAAACATCAACTATAATACTTATTGTTAACACCGTAAAGTGAGTTTATCAACAAAATATTACATGATGAAAATATTCGATGATGTTTAAAATGATTATCTGTTACTTGAATAGTTAAAACGATTGGTGGGGCAGAGGATGTAAGTCTTGTGGACCAATCACTATTTCAAGAATAACATTTAGCTTAATCATTTTTGGAGTCTAGAGCTATTCGTCTGATGAAGTTTGGTGGATTTGCCCTTTTATCAAAATGTCACTTTGTATGTGTACGAATACAGCATAGATGGAGACTATAAATGTATTTTGCAAGTTGGATGTAATAGTTTGTATGTTGATTGACGGTGATCGACAGTTAGCTATGGATTTAAATCGTCTGGTAGTTGGTACAGTAGGACATACCGTAACTAAGTTATTCAGATAATCACTGACCTTCTATACAACTCAGATGTTTACATTTGTTGATTACTTAAAGATGGCCAATACCTTATCGTTTAGCTTGCCGTAGCGTTCAATAATTGTATTTTTTTGTTGTTTTGGAAAAATCAAAAGGCAAATTTCCACGACCAGGTAGTAGTATAATTGCACCGGGAATGGCAGCTGTATTCCTAGTACACTTTTTCCCAGATAATGTTGGTGATTTTGAAGATGAATTTATAGTTAAATATGAAAATCAATTGGAACCACTTTGTGTTAAACTGTTAGGACAAAAATCACGTCCACAACTTAATAGTAAGTTTTCATACTTTTATCATTACAAGTAATAACTTAATTTGTCTGTACTGTTCAACTGCACTCATTGCCCTATTTTAAGATGTATGGGTGAATAACTAATATCACATACCTTAATTCTTTAGAATTGTCCCATTTTTTACTAAATCTAAATGTAGTTGTGTTGATTATATGGTGGAGAATGTTTGTCGCTCAGTGGGATGATTTTGTTGAAATTGTGTTGTCAAACCTACCTGGCTTAATCGTATAACTTTCATTGTATTTCTAGATAATATCACCAGCAAAACGAGAGACAGAGGAGAGCTTTGTGCATTTTTCTTCAATTGACTAACAGCTAGTTCAGTCGATCTTGAACGCAATTAATTATTTTTAACACTTGCCTTTTCATTATTTTGATTGTCTTTCCCTTGAACGTAACTTATGGCCTTACAGCTAATTATATTTTTTCTGATTAGTTGACAAGTTGAGTCTACTTAAAATAGTTATTAATTTCTACCTGACTTGAGTGGTAGGTTTCAAGGAATTCTCTAGTATCCATTTAACTGGCTTCTTCCAAGATTTTCACTTATTCACACCTGGACGTTTATCCTCAGTTGTCTATGTATATTGATTAAAAGTTAGAATTATCATGTTATTTGACAGCTAGTTGATATTTATACAAACGAAAATGACTTGATGTTTATCACAGTTATATATGTTATTTGGCTTTCATTCTTTTCAATTTTTTTTAAAAAGCTGATGGAATTGTAAGCAAAGGTGGATAGTGGTTACCAGTGAAATCCAGGACGCATGTTTCGTCCTATTTGGGACTCGTCAGCTGAACATACCTGTATCTCAGAGTTGATGTTCACTCTGGGACTCGAACCCAGTACCTTTCGCTTCAAACGCCATCGCGTTATCCACTCAGCTACTGCGTCCTGGATTCCACTGCTAGCCGCTATCCACTTTCGCTTATAATGCTTGTGAATCAAGGCTATATCGATGCAATACGCACAGTATGCACATATGCCAATAAGAGACTGATCAATTGCAGTCCTAAACGTTATTGGGAAGATTCAAACAAACAATAACATGTGATTGAGTTGTGTTACCTAATAGATTAGTAAGAAGCCTTAACGATTCTACGTTCATTTCTAAAAAAACCCAACATAATTAATGAATTTAAACATTGAAAATGAATTAGGCTAATTATCAATAACATCATAATATCTAATTTGAATAAAATAATCTTTAAAAAGATCATTAAGCTATTTCTGTTCAAAGATAGTCTAATGATATCAGTGATAAAGACTTTAACTAGGATTATTAATCATAGGGTCAAGATTTCAATTTTTTTAGTTAGAAGATGCTGACAGATTTATTCAATGCAAATAAGGCTAAACCCTATCAGAGATTTAAAGAAAGACTATTTAAGTTATTATTATAAGCTTTATTCACTATTATAGTTTTGGTACAATATAGAATTCTGAGCACAAAGCATGTCAACAAATTTCCTTTCCTTACTTCTTTGTCGATCCTGACGATAAATATTGAATGATCGACAGTTAGAAGTTAGCAGTCCAGTGAATCGACATCTGAATAATGTACATTCTTTTTGCTGCATACTTCTAGTAACCACGATATCTCTGATTGGGCCTTTTGTAACTTGTACAACGAAAGGTTGTACACTTTTCAGAAACGCACCTGATTAGGTAATGTGATTAATGGCCGTAATGATGTATTAAAACAAACAAAATTAGATAACTTCTTGAAATATGTAGAAGGCAGGACCTGGTAGCCTGGATAGGTATCATTACCAAGTTTTGATTTGATAATTTTGAAAAAATTGAGTATTGGGTGGATTGTTATAAATAAATTAATATATTTGTAATATCCCAATGAGTAGAAAAATTAGATTTTCTGACGTTTCATGACTTAGTGTAAGCCACTTCTTCAGAGAATAAATAAAAGTTATTTATAAATAATTTTTAGCGTTGGAAACTATTTTAAACCTACAAAAAGTGTTTATATGTATATATATCTATGACCATAACGAGTAACCATAGGTCACTAGTCCTGTGTAACTTATTCAACCATTATTATTCTATATTATCATTGAGCGCTGATATACTATTGCATCTTTTTCAAATTTTGTTTCTTACAATGTCTCATCAATTGAAGTACTTGATTGTTACGATTTCGGTTATGCATTAAAGGGCGGTGAAAGAGTAAACACTATTCAACTAAAGAACTGTAATGCAGAGATTGCATCTAACAGTAAATTCCTTTTTATTACACAAGAAGCATTTAGTAAATGTCAACAGTATGATGCAAATACTTTTACGGTAAGTGAATTGTCGACATTTATTTTTGATATAGTAAGTTTAATAAATTAACTTGTAACTATCTATTTTTGGCTAACAAAAGCTTGTAAATACTACTTCACACTGTAATGTACTGTACAGTCAGCTTCTCTGATATCATTGATGTCAAACCTATCACTTAATCAAGTTTCGTTATGAAATTAAACATTATGATTTGATCAACACAATTCCAGTTTCTGAAATATGTAAACAGAATCCCTATTGATAAATGACATACAATGATATATTATGGCTGATTGGTGGCCGTTCATGAGACCGAACACAAGATTATTGGATATAAGAATAGATCTTTTTCTATTATAAAATGAAGTACTTACATACAAAATTCTAAAAGAAAAATGAATATGTCTAAATGCTATATGCTTTCAGAGGAAATCCAACTTGTAGATCACTCTCATTTCCAACAATTAAGACTTAGACGATCACATCGTATTCATAATAACAAGAAAAATTTACGAAATCTTACTTAAAATACTATTTTTATAGTTGGTTTTCAGTAAAAATAGTCAACTTTAAAAGCATTTCATATAAGGTATAAACAGTGAGAGAACAAGGAAATCCGTTAATTTCTACCATAATATGTCAAGCAACAAAATCTAAACATAAAAACCGAAAAGCATTAATCATCATTTCAGACATGCAAACAGATTAACACATCAAGAGGGATTTTCGCACAGAAATGCAACTTTTAATTACTTTTTGTTCAAAAGTAGTAAATTGTTTGTTTAATACAGTAAGTTAATTACTTAACGACTGAGTAATATAGCTTAATAGCACTCATAGTTATCGAAAAACAATCCTGTTGGTTGAAAGATGACTTGATCTAACTGAAGTAGGAACGTTAAATACTCTAATTAGTGAATTGTAACAAAGTAGAAATAAGAGTTATCTAAGATATGGTGCTTGTCATGAAACCTGGGGGTCCTCATTGCGATCCTATATATATATATATATATATTGTTTGAAACTGACCATCTTGTACATACTACTTACGAGTCTAGTAATCTATTCAAAACTTTAGTACACACATCTTTCAATGTTACTTTGAACACTTTCTATTTATTTCAAAGTGAATTATTTACATCAGCTGATCAGATATAATTGGTGCGTTAGAAACCTCAGTAACTGTTTAGATATCTTATTATATAGTCAATATTAATCATATGGCAGCACATCGAAAGAAAATAATGAATCCATTTTTGTATTGTTTGTTTAAATCTTCTCATTTATGTTTGGAACTGTAACTAATCAGTCTCTTATTATCATATATATAGATGCGATCCGCACAGGATGCACATATGCTGATAAGAGACTAATCAATTGCAGTCCTAAACACAAATGGGAAGATTCAAACGAACGGTGCAAAAAAATTAATAGTTGACCCCACTGCACAAGCCATTGGCTTCCAGAACTCACTAGCTGAGAGGGTAACACTATGGCGTTTGATGCGAACGGTATTGGGTTGGAGTCGCGGAGTGAACATCAACACTGGGATGCAGGTACATCCACCTAACAAGTTCCAGACAGGACGAAATGCGCGTCCTGGGTTCCAGTGCTAACCATCAGTCATTTCTGCCTAGAAAGTAACTATCAATCGCTGTTAAAACGTATCTCCAAGTTATTCGTAGTAATGGTCTATATGTTGATAGAAAACGTAGCTGAGTGACTGGATTTCAATACATACCTAAATTTGACAATTTAAAAGCTGAAGCGTCTCAATAACTAACAATTAGTAACAACTTTCTACGATATGTAAATTTTATTTGGAAAATTTTATTAGTTAATAGAAAGAAACTTTTTTTTTCTGAAATATTGTGCCTTTTGATAGGAATTTTACTCAATACATGTGAATTCCTCTTCAACAAGTTTATGCTCGGAATCATTTTCCCTCAAACCAGTCAATTTCGATTTGGATTCATTGAAATCGATTACAATAACAGTAGAATTTAAACCATTATGTGTAGCAGAATATAAATGGGAACTTGTATTGATTTGTGATAATGGTCAATTTTTCCCGGTGACATTCAAAGGTAGTTACCTGTTATTCACTGTCATTCTAAGATTTTATATTTTGAATAGGCAACTTGTAAAATTTATTTCAGTTTGAAGATAATTTAAAACACAGATTGATGTTAGCCGGGTCAGTGGACAGCTACATCATCATCTCGAGACTGAGCCTAGTACTTCAAATAACCGAGTAAGAGTCCTATTAATCATATTTCCAACATTAGTTCATTTATGTTTAATCAAAAGAAATAATACATTTATTGAAAGACCTGGAGGGGTTTTGTTTTTTAGCTGAATAGGTCATAAATTCACACTGTTGAAGAATATTAAACTAAGATCAATAAAAATGATCTCATCTTGCTCATTGGTCTCAGTGAACATCATAGTGTAATAGGTAAAATGATACGAAATTTGTAACAGGATGTTTGAGAGACTTTTAGGAACATGGTATCTCATTTCTTTGGTCAGTATACTTATGTGACTGATCATTACCAGTGTATTATTAATGAGAGAAAAATAAACTGCCTTCAAAATCCTCTACCCACTTATGAAAAATTCCTTTGGTTGACGATCCTTACAAGTAAACAAAATTTTAAGCAATTAACACTTACTTACATCCAACCTATATAAATAATAAATTGGTATGTTATAAGTAATTGTCTCATTTTATTATCTTTTGTTATAAAGATTAATTTCTAAACGCTTATTATTATTTCAAATGTTTGAATCGCTTACTTACTTACTTACTTACGCCTGTTACCCCTCGTGGAGTAGCATACGCAGCACACCAGCATTCTCCATCCAACCCTGTCCTGGGCAATCCTTTCCAGTTCTTTTCAGTTGTTATTCATCCTTTTCATATCTGCTTTTATTTCCCGGTATAATGTGTTCTTTGGCCTTCCTCTTTTCCGCTCCCCTTCAGGATTCAAAGTTAGGGATTGCCTCCTGAAATGTTCGAATACTAACATGGAATATATCCTTTGTAAAATGGATAAAACTTCTGAAATATTTAAAGAATGTGAAATTTCGTTAAGTTACTAAATTAATAAAGGACATCTAAAATAAACTTAATTATTAGAAATAAATAAAATTAATCATATTAGAAATTTCATGCAGAAAGGAAATTGTTATACCCCGAAGACAATTATAAATGGTAACTTTTGAGAACTATTTATGGACCAATATGATATGTATATTTCGTATTGTATGATTGTTAAGTAACTTAACTATTCATATTCATGTTTCTCTTATTATAAGCTTCATTTTGACCCATAGACTATTATTATCCATCTCTGCTTACCATGCTTGTGAATTAAGGTATATCGAGGCAATACGCACAGTATGCACATATGCCGATTAGAGACTGACCAGTTGCAGTCCTAACACATCGATGGGAAGATTCAAACAAACTATACAAAATGAATTTAAACTTCACCCCATCGCACAAGCAAGTGGCTATGAGGACTCAGTGGCCGAGTGGATAACGCGATGGCGTTTGAAGCGAGGGTACTGGGTTCGAGTCCCAGAGTGAACATCAACTCTGAGATGCAGGTACATCCAGCTGACGAGTCCCAAATAGGACGAAGTGCGCGTCCTGGATTCCACTGCTAGCCACTATTCACTATCCAACTTTGCTTACAATGCTTGTGAAATGAGACTATATCGAGACAATACGCACAGTATGCACATATGCCAAATAGAGATTGACCAGTTGCAGTCCTAAACATCAATGGGATGATTCAAAACAAACAATACTAACTGAATATAAATTACTTAAAGTTTGAGAACGAATGTAACAAAGAGAGGACAAGACAACTTCCTTTCTTGTTTGCTGTGCCTCGGCCGAGTACATATACGACTCTAAAATTAACTAAGCATAAGAACCTAAGGTGTAATGGCTGCTGAGTGAACTTTATACTGATGAGCTGGAATTCAGTGGTTTAGATTACGGGATTCTGCCAGTTTATATGATTGTAAACCGACTAGAGTTAGTGAAACATTTTAAACATATTTTTTATACGTGATCTTTATCACTTAAGATGCCCTGGTTGTTTTGAGAATGTAGCCTTCGTGCCGTTCACATTCTCTTTACTGTTTTTCAACGTTGGGCCCCGGTTCATAATATGGCGATATGATACAAAAGATAATTTTTTAGGGTTGGTAGCAGTTGGTCCATTCTGACTTATGATGGGGTTCT